>NC_044565.1:29715698-30040698 GCF_007565055.1 Rhinopithecus roxellana
AGCAGAAAATTATATTAATTCATTGTGTCACATGAATGCTTTTAGGCATTCTTTGCAGCCCAGGCAGTCAATGCAGCAGGTGGTCTGCCTTGTTCATTTCCTTTGTTATCACCTTGCTCTCTGGTCCCAGATCAGGCTAATCAAGGTCAAATGCACTGATGTCCTAGTTCTGACTTTCATTTATTTACCAAGGATAGAGCAGAGAATGGCTGAGTGAAACGGCTATGACCAATCTTCTGTATCTACTTCAATTGTTCTCCATCTGTGGTCCTATCAAAGGTATACTTTATCCTGGTAGTGCGTTATATTTATCATAATGTTTTACCAATAAAATGATCACAACTTGGTGCTAACGCATTTTGTTCAGTGCTGCAAAGTGGGTCATACTAATGTAATAATATGTAATAATATTCTTGTCACACATCTGCATGCCCAAATAGCGTGTATCTGTATGTGCCTGTGTGTGTGTGTGTGTGTGTGTGTGTGTGTGTGTGTGTGTGTGTAGGGAGAGATACAACACTGGATACTTGAACCAATTCATAAGGAATTCAATGGTCTAGCAGTAAATTGGGACACTCAGGGGAGCAATTTGGAAGAAGTACTTAAGATTAAACACTTAGTACTTAACACAACTGTTTTACTGACTAACAGATCATTACCTAGTGGCTGACAAAGTATTTTCACAGCTATACCTGTCAGTCAATTCTACCAGCTCACTTTTTAATTAGCAAATCTTGAAACCACAACCAATTAGGGGTGGAATGGCAAGCAAATGGTAAATTCCATTTTGTTCTCTTTATTGTCTTTAAACTGTTCTACAGTACCTATTTTCTAAGATAATGATGATGAAATAAAAGAATAAGCAACTTTTTTGTTTAGAAAATTAATTCATAACTTACTTTATCACTAGTAAATATAGAAATACATTATGTATGTGTGTGTTTGTGTGTGTGAATGTGTATAACCTTGCCATTTATTCTTGATATCAAAGTAGAATTTTTTTCCATGGTAAAGGAAGGTTAAAGTATCGGTAAGATTTAAGAGATTGATGTTATGACTAACTAAACAACATAGCCACAAAGGGGTCTTGTTATTTTCTCTTCTGAAATAATACTACTATTGTAAATGTGCTTTTAAATTTTTTAACATTTCCCTTAGTACTCTGTAACTAGGTGACTTCTCAATAAGTGCATACATAAAATGTGAGTAAAATTTCTACTTTATGCTTATCTTAAAGTTGAAAAAGCAGGGAAGTCAAGAATTGCTGCAAATTTGAAATTCTCCTTTCTGGGAATATCATCTACTGTTTATTAGATGGATCTCTGGTAGGGACTGAGATCCTGAACTGATTTCTCTAAACTTTCGGTTCAAGGAATCATTAGCTGAATGGTCAAAGATGAATGAGAAAATGCAATGCTTGACTCAGAATGAGCAGATCTGATTGTCACTGCATGCATAAATCTCAGCCACCTAAATTTATTTATAAATTTGAGGACTCCCTTAGAAACACTGTCCAAATCTCAGCTAGATATGTGGCATGATCTTGCACTATATCCGGGAGGGTATAATGACAAAATGTGGGTTAGAGGCAAGTCTAGTTTTATAACTTTGTAACTAATTAAATACCTGTACCAAAACTATGATAAAAATTCTATTTCAATTAAGAACTAAGGAGGCCTTACCACTTGACTCTGTGCTGCTGAATATGTTTTATCAATGATTTCTCTAGAGATGAAAATGCATGCTTATCTAATAAAATTTGGGAATGATAGAAAGGGCCAACCACTATGTAGAAAGACAGATTTTTAAAAAATTGTTTATAGACCCAGCATGATTAATTTTTAAATTTTAAAAATGCAAAGTCGTAAAATTAGGTGAGAAAAGTGATATGTACTAATAGAGGGCAGGAAATGTCTTCTCTGATAAGAACTTATGAAAACATTATCCAGAGTCTTCAGGACTGCAATGTAGCTCCCGTAGCTACCTCTGGAGTATTCTTACACAAGTCTCAGACGTGCAGCAGCCAGTAGCATGGATTTGGCCTCTCCAGAAGAAATTTCTCTCTGGGATAAGAAATGAGAAGAGAGAGAAAATCAAGTTACACAGAGATGTTGAGAAGAACAGGGAATGTTAAAGGTGCTTCTATCAGAAGGCATCTATTGTTTTAGTGAGATAAGACTGTAATTAATCTAACAACCAATGTAATCAAATCAAGTTGTATTTAATATTTTAAAAGTCAATTGTTCTATTTATTTTATACCAAGAAAGCAAAACAAAAATGGGATGTAATGATACAGAAGCATCGTCTCTGAAATTTGCTTTTCAAATATTGAGATGGCTTATTTCAACTCTTTGTTTACTGCCATTGGTTATTTATTTATTATGGTTCCATAAAATAAATGTGGATAGATTTGTAATATAGGTGAGAAAATATGCAGAGAGAACTCTCTATTCTCATCATATCAGCCAAATCCAAGATTTTTTTCCACAATCTAATTCGGTTTGATGGTGGGATTTCTATTTACCCCATTTGTTTCCTACTCTCATGGGCAGGATCCCAAATTTTATTTGGTCCACAGTGTAACTAGGTTAGATGATGGGAGGATGAAGGATATTACCACAGAGCTGACATAAATATCTTTACATCCCTGTTTCTGAAGAATTAATCCATAATTGTTTTCAAGTATAAAAATAATTACATTGTTATTAAAGCATCTATTGATGGAACAGCCTATAGAAACAAAAATAAATATAGTTGTTCCAAGAACAATTTCTTGACTGACTCAAAAACCATATTTTTCAAAATTTAAGAACACAAATAAGCTGATTATTAACTTTTTCCTCAACTGAGGGGAGACATAAGGCTGCTGCTGGTGGTGTTGCTTTTTAGGTTCAAAGGTGATCCTGTGAGCAATGATTTCCAATGTGGATAAATACAGCTGAAGAGACTGATGTGTGACCTTTACTTTCCAAATCAAGTGCATGTGTAATCTGCCCACGGTTAATGCCTGCATCCATATTCAGGAGAGACATTGACTCCCCTTGGCCCTGGCCCTGGGCCTAAGTGTTTCTATGAATACTGAGCCGGCAACCCACAAAGGCTTTGAAACAAGCCAGCTCACAGAGCTGCACTCAACTTCCCCAGTAAAAACACAATCTGTGAACATGCTTTAAAAAATACTTTTCATTGCCTTCCTCGGATCATCATCGTCCTGGTTTGGAAAGCAGCATTTCAAGCAAAGTGCTTTTGTTCTCTTTAGAATGATAATGCTCTCTGCAAATGCTTATCAATTATTGACAGTCTTTGTTATATTTAGAAGTAATGCCACAGTAAGCAGTGTTACTAACTTATGACATCCCTTTTCATTACCAATGATTGAACGATTCCCACACATTTTAAACTCCAAATAAGGAGGTGGGGTAGGGGGCTGCAAAAAGAAAGACAACCCACATACAGATTTCACCTCACTAACGACTTAATTGGCATCACCCCTGGGGTGAAATGTTGTAACACCCTACAACCCTTTATGACAGGAAGTGAAAATTCCATATCCAATTGGAGCTACAGGGATAATTTAGGGAGGCAGAATGCAATTATCCAATTAGGAATTTAGCCAGAACAGAAAGGTTAATCCCCCTTAGTCCTTTCAAAAGAGCCCATGGGATCTTTAATGACGACAAGGGGTCAGGACCTGTGTTTTACAACTCAAGCCAAAAAATTATTCAGACTTCTCTCTCACTTTCTGAAAAACAGGGAGACTCCATCTACCTAATTTCAAAAGAAATATTCCCCAATATCAGAACTTTTCAGAATTTGCAGATTTCCCATATTATCCACTCCAGGTTATGAAACCACAATATAAAAGTTGGTTTAGCTTGAAAAGCAAGTTTAGTATTTGGCTAACAATGATTCTGTGGCATGGGATGCTTTCCTGCACAGAAGACAGAGAATGGCATGGAGTTGGATGCTGACTCAGAGGTTTGGAATGCGCCATTGATGCCTGGCTGGGCTCCAGCTTTTGGCTTATAATCTGCCAACTTGGCAGGCTGGGGAATTTGCTGTGGCAATTTTTCAAAATGGGAAGAATCAGTCCAAGGAGAGATTGTTTCTACATTTTAACTACCAGGACAAGTGACAGGGTCCTCTCTAACAAACACTCTGGCCCAAGACAGAAAGAGAGGTTAGGCTCAAAGGAGAACCGACAGCCTATTTGCAAGAACCTCTTGTACAAGTAATACACCTTTTGGGCATTCATTCCAAAGTTCCAGCCAAAGGAAATATGAATTACAAATTTCAGTCTGGGAGGCACAGAACACAGACCTGCCGGATGCAACAACAAATGGCACTTTTCAGGTCTTCCTATTAGACAGACAGTTATGTCATGGATATTTAGAAGTGAAGCAATTTTTCTTTGGACGTCAGCCAATACAGGATCATTAAACAGAGCTTTTTGGATTCTCAAGTCTAATATGTCTAGAGAGAGAGAGAGAAAAAAAAAAGTTTTCAGTTAGTAACCAACTATAGCTTTGCCATATTACTCTTTTAATTCTTCAGCCTTTAATTCCCTTGATAAATTCCGACCGACACAAATATTTTGATGAAACTTGTAGAATGTCCTCAAATATTGTTTAATTTTCTACAAATTTCAGTTTGTCCCAATGACCTACAGAATAATTTTCTTACAAAACTTAAAAAGATACTTGTAAAAAATGTAGGCAATGTATCAAAGCAGGAGTTAGAGGACTTTAGTTAGTTTTTGTGAATCAATCTAAATTAATACAACCATATCAAAGTGTAATGCAACCAGGTTACAGCATTGCTACTAATTAAATTACTGATATTAAATTAGCATTAGAAAATGCTTCAAACTCTGTCTTCATCAGAGTTTGAACATTTAACGGTACAGAATAAAACATATACATTTTATATCACCTTATAGACAATATTGTTGATTTTCGTTCTTAATATTAAGTTTTCTGAGAAGGCAAACATTTTATATGTGGTAATTTAAAAACACCTAAATAATGATTTCTCAAGAAAATGAAAAAATATTCTGTGTACATTTGGAAAGCAAGTTTCTGCTCCTTGTACAATATTACACGTTGCATGGTTAAATTTACATTGAAAATAAAATGATAAAATCTTATTAACTAAAAGAATAAAATAAATAAGTAACCCGAGATGCCCAATAATATTGGTTCCTTTAGAGTGCTTTTGTTTTCTTTTAAAATATTTAATTTTATAGAACCTAATGATATCTGAGGAGATAAAATCTAACATCCATATGCATTTCCAGCATATGTAGGCAAATCTTTTCTAAAATAGTTGAGTTATTGCATTATCTGTTGTTAAAGTAGGATTTTTTCTACTCTACTACTTTCAAGAAGATGACCATCTACGTCATTTTATGGTTTCAAAACAAATGTTCACTATTATTTTCAATTTTATTGGAAGGGGGAGGGGAAGATAGTTTTCTAATGACAACGATATCTAAGATGTCCAGGATACAAGTTTTAGAATGTAGCTTTTTCACCCTAGTTAAGAATGCTTTATCCAAAAGAAAGGCAGTAACAAATGCCGACAAAGATGTGGAGAAAAGGGAACCCTCATACACTATTGATGGGAGTGTAAATTAGTACAACCACTACTGAAAACAGCTGAGAGGTTTCTCAAAAAACTAAAAATAGAGCTACCATATGATCTAGTAACCTTACTACTAAGTATATACCCCCAAAGAAAGGAAATCAGTATATTGAAGAGATATCTGCACTCCCATGTTTATTGCAGCACTGTTCACAATACCCAAAAATTGAAAACAACCTAAATATCCATCAACAGATGAATGGGTAAAGAGAATGTGGTACATATACACAACGGAGTACTATTCAGCCATAAAAAGAATGAGATCCTGTCACTTGTAACAACATGGAGGGAACTGGGCGTCATTATGTTAAGTGAAATAAGGCAGGCACAGAGATGTAAACTTCACAAGTTCTCACTTATTTGTGTGGGCTAAAAATTAAAGCAATTGAGCTAATGGAGATAGACAGCAGTAGGATGGTTACCAGAGACTAGGAAGGGTAGTGGGAGGGGGTAGAAAGAGGGGATGGTTAATGAATACAACAATATAATTAGATGGAATTAATAACATCTAGTATTTGATAGCACTACAGGGTGACTACAGTTAACAGTAATTTATTGTGTGTTTTTAAATAACTAAAGAGTATAAGTGGGTTGTTCATAACACAAAGAAAAGATAAATACTGATGAATTTATCTTCATCAGTAAAATTCATGAGTAAAGATGAATTTACTCAGATATAATGTTCTTTGCATTGTATGCCTATATCCAAATATTTTATGTACTCCATAAATATTTACACAACTATGTATCCCCAAACATTAAAAATGAAAAAAATATAAATTTTATGATTATTGAGGTATAGCAGACCAACAGATCAGGAGGTGATTGCCACTGAAAAGAGAGTTTATTACTCACAGCTTGCAGGAGGAGGGGGCACATCATATGGGTCCACCGGGAGAATCACCAGGATCCTTCAGGGGTCAGGAGTTGCAAGGAGGGCAAAACACACGCAAGAGTCTTTGTTGTAGTTACTCTGGAAAGGAATAGAGGAGGCAAGGAAAGCAGGCTAAGAATTAGCTACTTGAATAATTTCAGCCGGTTCTGGCTAATAGAAGTGTCCCTAATTGTCAAGTACCTGGCCCTGGGGTGGTTAGGGCAGAGGAATAGAGTCCCAGAGTGGGAGAGCCCAGTAGAAGAGGTGGTTGGGGATATGGACTCTGAACTTGTCAGTTTGCATTTGAAAGGCACACTCACAGGGATGTTATTTACTGTCTCTAGAAATTGACTAGCCACTAGCCCTGGGAGTGACCCCCTCTCCAGGATCTGCAAGAGATGCAGAGGGACCATCTCTCCAGGATTTCTGATACAAAAGCATCAGAAATACAGAAACTGAAAGAACATGATTAATACAACGGACTTTTCATTTTGTTCTAAGGCAGTGTGGCAATCAAAAAGCTTTTTCAGTTTGCCCAGTATGTACTCAGTTTTTTTAATGCATGCTCATTTTCTGTTGATTGAGTCATAAGTGTAAAAGTTATTTAGCATCTGCTTACGTCATGAAGTCACCCCTTCATTGGAATATCTTTTCTTTGGAGTTAGCCAGACCCCAAATCAAATCCCACCTTTGCCCATTTTCATTTGGGTAATTATGCATAAACTAATTGTCCAAGACACAGTTTCTTAATTTGTTAAAAAAATTATTTTATCTCTTAATTTGAGGATAAAATGTGAAAATGCCTATATAGTGCCCAGAGCTCAGAAAGTGCTCAATGAAAATTCTTACTCTAATTATTCTTTAGAAATTGATAAACTGAAGCCACTAAGATTCTAAGTAGTCAATAAGATTGCTTTTAGCTTATTCAGATCTGTTCCTTTATATTTTTCTAGAGTTGCCCTAACCATTTTATAGGAAAACCTTACTATATCAGATATTAAGGGGCTCAGTTAATGACAGGCACACCTTAACTGCTAGAAACCACCTTTACCATTATAGAGTGGACCTCTATAGAAAACAAGGACCAACGTCACTGATTATTAGAGAAATGTACATCAAAACTACTATGAGACACCATCTCACGCCTGTCAGAATGGTGGTGATTAAAAAGTAAAGAAACAGCAGATGCTGCTGAGGGTGTGGAGAAATAGGAATGTTTTCACGCTGTTGGTGAATGTATTAGTCTGTTTTCACACTGTAGATAAAGACATACCCTAGACTGGGTAATTTGTAAAGAAAAAGAGGTTTAATGGACTCACAGATCCACATGGCTGTGGAGGCCTCACAATCATGGCAGAAGGTGAAAGCCATGTCTTACATGGTGGCAGGCAAAAGGGCTTATACAGGGGAACTCCCATTTATAAAACCATCAGATCTCATGAGACTTGTTCACTACCATGAGAACGATATGGGGTAAGTCGCCACCATAATCCTATTATCTCCTACTGGGTCTCTCCCTCAACATGTGGGAATTATGGAAGCTACAGTTCAAGATGATATTTGGGTGGCAACATAGCCATACCATATCATTCTGCCCCTGGCCCCTCCCAGATCTCATGTTCTCACATTTCAAAACCAGTTATGCCTTCCCAGCAATTCCTCAAAGTCTTAACTAATTTCAGCATTAACTCAAAAGTCCACAGTCCAAAGTCTCATCTGAGACGAGACAAGACCTATGAGCCTGTATGTAAAATCAAAAGCAAGTTAACTATTTCTTAAAGTGGGGGTACAGGCATTGTGTAAATAGACCCATTCCAAATGTGAGAAATTGGCCAAAACAAAGGGTCTACAGACCACAAGCAAGGCCAAAATCTAGCAGGGCAGCCAAATCTTGAAGTTCTAAAATGATCTCCTTTGACTTCATGTCTCACATCCAGGTCGTACTGATGCAAGAGGGGGCCTGCCATCTGCCATGGCTTTGGGCAGCTCCATCCCTGTGCCTTTGCTGGGTGCAGCTCCACTCCTGGCTGCTTTCACAAGCTGTCATTGAGTGTCTGCAGCTTTTCTAGGTACACAGAGCAAGCTGTCCATGGATCTGCCATTCCCTTCTGGTGTCTGGAGGACAGTGGCCCTCCTTTCACAGCTCCACTTGGCAGTGCCCCAGTGTTGACTCTGTGTGGGGGTTCCAACCCAACATTTCTTTTCCTCGGTGCCCTAGCAGAGGTTCTCCATGAGGCCCCACCCCTGCAGCAAACTTCTGCTTGGACATCCAGGCATTGCCATATATACTCTGAAATCTAGGCTGAGATCTTCAAACTTCAATTCTTGACTTCTGTGCACCTGCAGGCTCAACATCACATGAAAGCTGCCAAGACTTGGGACTTACACCCTCTGAAGTCCCCACCCTCCATGGCCCGACCTATACTGTAGCCTCTTTTAGTCACAGCTGGAGGAGCTAGGATGCTGGGCACCAAGTCCCTAGGCTGCACACAGCAAGGTGGCCCCGGGCCTAGCCCACCAAACTGTTTTTTCTTCTTAGGCCTCTGGATCTGTGATGGAAAGTGCTGCCACAAAGGTCTCTGACATACCATGGAGACAATTCCCCATTGTCTTGGTGTTCGTTACTTATCCAAATTTCTGCAGCAAGCTTGAATTTCTCCATAGAAAATGTGGGGAAAAGAAAGAGAGATCAGCCTGTTACTGTGTCTATATAGAAGGAAGCAGACATAAGAGACTCCATTTTGTTCTGTATTTGAGATGCTGTTAATCTGTGACCCTACCCCCAACCTTGTCCTTGCAAGAGACATGTGCTGTGATGACATAAGGTTTAAAGGATTTTGGGCTGTGAAGGATGTGCTTTGTTAAACAAGTACCTGAAGGCAGCTTGCTGGTTAAAAAGTCATCACCATTCTCTTAATCTCAACTACCCAGGGACACGTACACAGACAAAGGTCGCAGGGACTTCTGCCTAGGAAAGCTAGGTATTGTCCAAGGTTTCTCCCCATGTGATAGTCTGGAACAATGCTGCTAAAAGGTTTATGGAGATGTTTGCATATGTATATCAAGGCACAGCATTTTCCTTTGAACTTATTCATGTCACAGAGATCTTTATCCATATGTCTTACTGCTGATTTTCTACCTACAATGATCCTGTTATCCTGCTACTTCCTTTTCTTTAAGATGGTAAAGAAAATTATCAATAAATACTAAGGGAACTCAGAGACTGGTGCCAGCGTGGGTCCTCTATAAGTTGAGTGCTGGTCCCCTGGGCCCCACTTTTCTTTCTCTATACTTTGTCTCTGTGTCTTATTTCTTTTCTCAAGTCTCTCGTTCCACCTAACGAGAAACACCCACAGGTGTGGAGGGGCAGGCCACCCCTTCAGAAAATGGGTTTTTCTTTTCTATTGCATTGTCAGGGTGCAAATTTTTCAAGCTTTTATGTTCTACTTCCTCTTGAACACTTTGCTGCTTTGAAATTTCTTCTACCAGATACCCTAAATCATCTTTTTCAAGTTTAAAGTTCCACAGATCTCTAGGGCAGGAGCAAAATACCATCAATCTCTTTGCATAGCAACAGTGACCTTGGCTAGGCGTTGTGGCTCACACCTGTAATCCTAGCACTTTGAGAGGCCAAGGCAGGCGGATCATCTGAGGTCAGGAGTTTGAGACCCGCCTGGCCAACATGGTAAAACCCCGTCTCTACTAAAAATGCAAAAATTAGCCAGGCACGTTTAATCCCAGCTATTCGGGAGGCTGAGGCACGAGACTTGCTTGAACTTGGGAGGCAGAGGTTGCAATGAGCCAAGATTATGCCACTGCACTCCAGTCTGGGCGACTGAGTGAGACTCCATTTCCCCCCTCCCCCCCAAAAAAGAGTGACCTTTACTCCAGTTCCCAACAAGTTCCTCATCTCCATCTGAGATCACCCCAGCCTGAACCTTATTATGCATATCACTATCAGTCCTTTGGTCAAAGCCATTTAACAAGTCTCTAGGAAGTTCCAAACTTTCTCACATCTTCCTGTCTTCTTCTGAGCCCTCCAAACTCTTCTAACCTCTGCCAGACCCAGTCCCAAAGTCGCTTCCACATTTTCAGGTCTCTACAGCAGCTCCCCACAGTACCGGTATCAATTTGCTGTATCAGTCCATTTTCATGCTGCTGAGAAAGACATTCTTGAGACTGGTTAATTTATAAGGAAAAAGAAGTTTAATGGACTCACAGTTCCATGTGGCTGAGAGACCCCACAATCATTCCAGAAAACGAAAGGCACATCTTACAAGGCTGTGCAGGGGAACTCCCATTTATAAAACCATCAGCTCCCCTGAGACTTATTTACTACCATGAGAACAGTATGTGGGAAACTGCCCTTATGATTCAATTTTTTCCCACTGGTCTCTCCCACAACACATGGGTATAATGGGAGCTACAATTCAAGATGAGATTTGAGTGGGGCACAGCCAAGTCATATCAGTGGGAATGTAAATTTGTTCCACGATTGTGGAAGGCTGTGGTAATTCCTCAAAACCTAGAATCAGAAATACCATTTGACCCAGCAATTCCATTACTGCATATATAAACAAAGGAATATAAATCATTCTATTAAAAAGATACTTGCATGTGTATGTTCTATACACCACTATTCTCAATAGCAAAGACATGGAATCAACCCAAATGCTCATCAGTGATACACTGGATAAAGAAAATTTGGTACACACACACACACACACACACACACACACACACTATGGAACACTATGCAGCCATGAAAAGGAATGAGATCATGTCCGTTGCAGGGACATGGATGGAGCTGGAAGCCATTATCCTCAGTAAACTAACACAGGAACAGAAAACCAAACACTGCATGTTTTCATTTATAAGTGGGAGCTGAACAATGAGAACACATGGACACATGGAGAAGGAACAGCACACACAGGGACCTATCGGGTAGGAGGAAGGGATGGAGAGCATCAGGATAAATAGCTAATGCATGTGGGGTTTAATATCTAGGTGATGGGTTGATAGGTGCACCAAACCACCATGGCACACATTTACCTATGCAACAAACATCTACATCTTACACATGTATCACAGAACTTAAAACAAATTTAATAAAAAGAAAATGAGGGCCAGAAAGTCTTACATGAATGCAGAAAAGACTGTTGGGGGTATATAGCAAAAGAATTATGTGGCAACTAGTGGGAAGTGAACTGAGAGGCCAGGTAAACTCACAGTCATCACACAAGACTGTCTTACAAGAGTGAGCCAAGTTATTCAAAACACTTAGGAACTAAAACATAGCAACATCTTTATGTATACTCATCAAATTAAATAAGATTAGTTAATAAATTTGTAAAATTCTCTTGATAATATTTTTATTTTCTTAAACATAATTATGCTTACATATTTTTAAAAGTATGTATGTTAAAAAGAATTATTTTATAATACAAATTTTAAAAGGTAAAAATGTAAGTAATTTTTTTTTACTTCCTCTTTTATTTAAAGAATAGAAGCTTCAGATACAGAAATACAAGTATGTCTTTCAGAATCAGAATAGGGATAAGTAGAAGATCTTATTCTCAGCCATTTCATATAGAGTTACAACATTCAGATTCTTAATTAGTTTTCTCAACATTCCATATTCTTCCCCAGTCCTGAACTGATCTATATCTGATTTCAACATTTCATGACAGGTCACATCAAGGTTCTCCTGTGTAAAATTCTGCTCTCTTACAGAAGGAGAGGTCCTAGCTATAACTGTTTTCTCAAATTTATCTGAGAATGGCACCTCCAGAAAAAAAAAATCATCATTTTTCTGTAAGGATTGAAAACTCTATAGTACAATGAAATTGGACCTTCTACAGTTTAAAATAAATATTTGTTTTTTTCTAGCCTTGTATGTAGCTCAATGAATGCCTGACTCCAATGACAGACCATAATTATCCAAATCTCTCATTTATGAATATGGAATATAAATATGCTAAAGTGATTATGTCATGAATAGACTTCTTTTTTGCATAACAATGCTTAGAGTTTCTCACCTTTCTCCTCGCCTTCTTTTTCTTCATTAAATGTAGCCTGGAGGTTTCTTATCTATTCCATGTAACCAAAAGAGTAATGGTTTATTTAGGAAAGGGTCTCAGGTGGTCTAAGGTTAGCAATGGCAGATGTGAAGAAAATGAAGAAGAATGGAAGGAAATGTGCGTCCACTTCCTCATGCGTTCCAAGATCCTGCAGTGGGGAAGGTCCAAGTAACCAGTTCTGTGTCATGTGTCATTTCCTAGTTAAGTCAATATCAACTCTGAATGATTCTCGAAAAGCACATGTTAAGGTGGTACGGACAAAAATGAAAGCCTGAAAAGATTTCTACATCACTGATTTAAAAAAAAAAAAAAAAAAAAAAAAAAAAAAACAAACAAAAAAAAAAAAAAAAAAAAAAAAAAAAAAAAAAACCACTTCTGGGGAAAACAGTTTATTCGGGTTCTTTGTATGAATGAAAAATACACTTATACACTTTTACTAAATCTCTGAGATTTGGAAAAATTGTTTGTTTACACAGATAGACCCAGTTACCCAATTATTGAAACTATCAACACCTCATCTTCAAGTATCATTAGAGAAGGTAGGGTATAAATATTTTCCATCTGTCTGGCACCATGAATTGGAGTTCTGGATATCTTCTTCCAAGAGTATCTTTTCCCAAGAGAATACACCAATACCATTTTACTTCCAATATATGGAGATGGACAAAAGCCTTACTCTCCCATAAGTCCCCAGCACCCAGTAGAGCATCCTAAATGTTCACTAAAAAAAAAAAAAAAAAAAAAAAAAAAAAAAGAATCTAACCATTCTGTTTTTAAGGCAAAATGTACCTCAGTTTTCCAAACATATCAAATAAACACTGGTATTAATGAGCAGCAGCTACACTGAAGAATAGAGGTTAGTTTTATGCCCTGGAAGGTACACCTTCTCTAACTATTTAATGGAATTAAAAACTTAGGCCACTGGCACATGACTATTACTTTGTTAGCAGGTGTCTAACTATGGATTCAAATTCTCTCATGCACATAAGATGTTGCAATTTCTCATTTCCTCTTCTGTCAGCTTTGAAAATAAAACTCTTTATATCTTGCCTTGGTCTATAATTATTTAAATCAATTTCTAAATTCAGTGATATAAAGTTTTGCAAAATATAATTTAACAATCTTTTAATATCTGCAGGATTATTGAGACGTCATCATTTTATTGGTGATGTTACTTATTTGTTCCTTGTTTTTCCTTGCTAGGAGTTTATCACGTTTTAGACAGTATTGAGTTTCTATAAGACATGATGGCTTTGTATTTCATTACATTTTAATGATTTTTTTATTTTACTCTGTGAGTTTCATTTGCTGTTCTTATTCAAAATGGATGTTTTCAGCTTTTCTCCTTATAATACATTCATATGTAAATATAGCTTAAGCTGCATCGTAAGTTTGAAAGTTTTTGATATTATTTAGTTCTAAGTATTTTATTATTTTCATTATATGGAATTCCAGATTATGATTTCTTCTTTGACTTTTGCCTAATTTCCTAACATTGGAATTTTCTAGTTATTTTTATATGGTTTCCAGTTTAATATTTTAACGTCCAGAGAATGTAACCTGTGTGATTTTAATCTTTAAAATCTGTTTAGATTTGTATTGTGGACTAGCAAATGATCAATTTTATGTGTTTTATGTTTTTTGAAATTTAGAGACATAATTCCACATGTGTTAACTGGTTCGTGCTTTGTAATCATATTACTGAAATCCATATTTCCAACGACATTTTCTCTGCAATTCTTTGTAAATATATTAAATATTTCTCATTATGTTATAGTTTACTTTGTTTTACATTTGTAAATTTTTGCTTGATATATGTTGAGGTTGGGTTCGTTAGGCACATGGAAAGTTTGAATTCTTATATTTTTCTGATAAATTGAAATTCTATCATTATTAAATGCTCCCCTTTATCTCTGGTAATGCAATTTGCATCACAACATATTTTGACTCAAATAAAGATAGATATATTAGCTTTCAGTGATTCCGTACTATGCTATCAATACCTCCACTAGTTTTCAATTCTAAGGCTGAAAATAATGTTTGCAAAGGTCATAAGAGTTGATTTTTTATATCTTCTTTCTTTCTAAAGTCCAATCTGCTAATCCTTGTTTTTTTTCTATTGAATTTCTAGTTGTTTTACTTAATGGAATTATTGACGTGTTTGAAATGTATTTGCCACATTTCTATATTATTTCTATTCTCCCATCCTTCCACGATCTGTTCCATTTTGTTGTACTTGTTTGAATTGCTGAAGTTTTTTTGTTTGTTTGTTTGTTTTGTTTTTTGTTTTGTTTTATTTTTGCTTTTTGAGACAGAGTCTCACTCTGTCGTCCAGGCTGGAGTGCAATGGTGCGATCTCGGCTCACTGCAACCTCCACCAGATTCAAGGGATTCTCCTGCCTCAGTCTCCTGAGTAGCTGGAATTACAGATGTACACCACCATGCCCTGATAATTTTTGTATTTTTATTAGAGACGGATTTCACCATGTTGGCCAGCCTGGTCTCAAAATCCCAACCTCAACTGATCCACCTGCCTTGACTTCCCCAAGTGCTGGGATTACAGGTGCGAGCCACTGCACCAGGCCAAAGTTTTAAAAAAATTATTCCACATCCCTTTTATGAGTTTATTAGTAACTACAAATACTATTCTTTTAATAGTTTATCTTCCTAGAGCCCAGTTATAATATGCATTATTACTTATTAAAATACCATGATTTGTCTTACTACTTTTTGTACAAAGAAAGGATCCTAATACTTTTTCATTTTAACTAATAACTTCCTGATATTATTTTTCACATTATTATTGTCTACAATAGATATTTTCATTTAGATTAAGCCACATACCTTTAGTCTTCCTACCTCTCTGAACTTTCATATTGGATCATCTTCCTTTTTTCTGAAGATTACCTTTAATGAGGCTGTGCTTGGGACAAGTCATTTCCATTTTAGTTTGTCTGAAAATGTTTTTATTTTACTTCCAGTTTTAAATACTATGTTTTGCTAACCATGGAATTCTAAGTTAAAATTTATTTTCCTTCTGCATGATAAAGGGAAGATAGTTGATATTCTTATTGTTGCTATATTGAAGGTAATATCCTGTGTTTCTCTTGCTGTGGTAAAAATTTATTCTTTATCACTTATTTTCACAAATAAAAGATACAGAAAATTTTAGTTTTGTAAGTCTACTTGGGTTTTTTTGCAGTTTTCTTGATTTATAATCGTTTATGAATCGAAAGCGTGAAGAATTCATCAGTTCTGAAATTTGCTCAACAATTATAGTCTCTAATACTCTATCTGTCTCACCCTCCTGCCTTCTGGACCCAAATTATATGTGCATTGGAGCTTCTGACCATATCGCAATGTGTATATTGCATAGTTTAAAAAAATATTCTTAACTTGATTGTTATTCCACGTACATATTTTTTGACCTGTCAACCAATTCGTCTGTTTATTTTGTAATTTTAGTTATTGCATGTTTTAATTCTACAATTTTTTCTTTTTCTATAATTTGTACTCTGACAAAATGTTTGATGGTTTTAAGACTTTATTTTACATATTTTTTACATGCTATTTTACATCGTTTTAGCTGTTTTAAGGTCTCTGATCTTATTTCCTATTCTCAAACTCTGTGTCTGTTTCAGTGGTGTGTTGTTTCACTTTAATTCACGTCTTCTCTTATGTATGGTGATTTTTTATTGAGAGCTGGGCATTGCATATGATAATTTTAAGAGTTGGTCAAAAGTTTTGGATACCACTATCTTTATGCAGAAATGATTGATTTTTTGCCTAGGGTCAATAATATTTTCAGAGATCATTTTAATCCATTAGGGATTGAGATGTTTGGCAGCCAGTCTTTCGTCACTGTAAGCTCTAGTCTCTTTCTGGGTTAGCCTTATTCCTAGGAACTAGCAGCACTTTCTGCTCAGTAAGTCTGGGTTTCCAGGGTCTCTTGAAAGCTGGCTTCTATTTGTGTTCAGCCAGCAATAGATACTAGTGCAACATCAGAAGCATGGCAGACTAGAAGATTTTCTTGTCTCTATCTTTCTCTGTTTGTGAAACTTCTATTGGAAGTGGCGTCATTCTATTGTAAACTAAGCTATGTTCTGGTAGCCCCCCTTGATCCTCTTGCTGGTCCCATCAATGGTTCCTCCAAGGTTCCAGACCAGCACTGGTAGCCCCTGCTCCATTGTTCCATCCCTGTCCTAGGTGATCTAGTGTCAACCACAGTGTTCCCCATGCAAGGTCTAAGCATGTCTGTCTCTTTATCACATTGTGTAACTGATATCAGTTGCACCAGCCCTGCTTCCTGGTTTCTGGGAGGAGAACCTGCTTGATGCTGTTATCATTGCTCTAGACACCCTGCTGTTAGTAGTCTCTGAGTTACCATATCTTTACTCTAAGCCCTTCCAACACTTAGTACCTAGTATAGTTTAAGTTTTGGGGACAGAACCTGAATGGTACACTTGGTAATATTCTACAGAGCAATTAGTTATGAGACTGGACTTGAAGATAAATTGCTTAGAACACAAAGCTTGAATTGTGTTTCTATCTTTGCACAGTAACAATAAGTTTACTTTTCTAAATACAGACAATGAATAGAAAATAGCTATGCTCACAAAAGTGACACAAAAAGCAGGATTTACACAGGAATGGCTTGGACAGTCTTCCATACTGATATGGTTTGGCTGTGTCCCCACCCAAATCTCATCTTGAATTGTAGTTCCCGTAATTCCCATGTGTTGTGGGTGGGACCCAGTGGGAGATAACTGAATCGTGAGGCTTGTTTCCCCCATACTATTCTCATGATGGTGAATAAGACCCATGAGATCTGATGGCTTTATAAGGGGAAATCCCTTTTGCTTGGCTCTCATTCTATCTCTAGTCTGCTGCCATGTTAGTCGTGCCTTTCACTTTCCACCATGACTGTGTGTCCTCCCCAGCCACGTGGAACTACGAGTCCATTAAACCTCTTTTTCTTTATAAATCACCCCATCTTGGGTGTGTCTTTATCAGCAACATGAAAATGGACTAATACACCTGTTTCTACAAATCTTATCCAGGTTCCTGACCAGCCTACAGGTTTTCACCTGATATTCTTGATTTATACTATATTAAAACAAAAACTGAGGCCAATAAGAATGAACTGCCTCAATGCCTGTCTGCATCAAATCACCCTACTTCTTTATGTACCCTGTATTCCAAGCCAACCATCCCACCTCTCTTATAAATCCTTTCTCCCCTCAAGCTTTTCAGAAAGTTTGCTTGATTGGCTCTTCTCAGCTACATTTATATCTCAGAGCTCTTAATACAGAAATGTGACAGGCAGAATGTCCCCCCAAAGGGGTCCACACCATAATTTCCAGAACCTGTCAAGTATATACCTTACATCGCAAAAAAGACTTTGCAGATGGAATTGTAATTACAGAGTTTAAAATAGAGAAATTGTCCTGGATTAATCAGATGGGGCAAATCAAATCACATGAGCAAGAGGTTTGAGGCAGAAAGTGAGAGACAGATTCAAAACATGAGAGACACGTGACACACCTTTTCTGGTTTGAAGATGAAAAGGAGAAAAATGACAGGAAATGCGTGTGACTTCAAGAAGCTGAGAGACTCTCAGCTGTTAGGCAGCGGGGAAACAGGGATGTGAGTTCTGGAGCCACCATAAATGGAATCCTGCCAACAATATCCAGCAGCTTGGATGCAGATTCTTCCCGGAACCTCCAAGAAACAATACAGTTCTGACAACCCATTGATTTTGGCTTTGAGAGACGCTAAGCAGAGGATCAGTGTATGGTGTTGTTTTTAGCCACTAAGTGTGCCACTAAGTTTGATATAATTTGTTATGGCAACAATAAGAAACCAATAGAATAAATGTGAACAATATCGCTATAAAAGATTTACAACTTAAGACAAAACCTCTGCTAAACCCAGACCATTTAGTTACCTTCTGATTTTTCTCTTTCCTGTTTTTCCCATCTTCTTTTAAGGTGGAAGACTAAGATTGGATTTTCAGCAGGTCGGCTTTCTCCTGAGGCCTCTCTCCTTGCATAATGGTTTTTTTTCTCACTTATGTAGAATACATATATTCTCAATTGAATTCACTTAGCTTGTCAATTCAGATAGATTTTTAAATCAAATTTCATAAGAAATCAAAATTATTCTGTACCAAAATTTGTTTAAAATGTATATGTGCATAATATATAAATGGTGGCTAAGAAGTAAATTGGAAATTCTTGCTCAATATGGAATTTTTTTATTATTTAAATAAACACTTTGTTGTAAATATTATTATTATGATTTGATGTAATTTTTGTTGGATAGAATGGTCAAATGGAAGAGATTTATCTCTGAGGTTTTGCCAGTTAAAATTCTCTGGGCTGAAGGGGTCTTTAGGCAAAGAGCTGCCAGTGAGATGTGGAAAAGTTTCTTTGAACCTCAAAAGGTTGAGCCCAAGTCACTAGGAGGTCTCTGCTGGCCTGCATTAAACTACCTTCAATGAACCGAAGGAGAAGAGGCTACACTGCAATAGTGAGGAAGGAAAGGGAAGTGTACGGGCTAAATTGTGCACATCACCTCCAAAAAATACAGCAACTGTATTTGGAGACAGGAGGTAATTACGTTTAAATGGAGTTGTGAGGGAGGGGCCTAGCTTAACGGGGTTGGTGTCCTGAAAAGAAGAGGAAAAGACATCAGGGAAATGCGTGCACAGGAGAAAGGCCATGCGGCGCACAGCAGGAAGGTGGCCATCCACCTTCTGGTTTGAAGATGATAGGGAGAAAGGGAGAAAATGACAGGAAATGCGTATGACTTCAAACAGAGCTTAAGCAGTAGCTAAAAACTGTAGAACTTCACAAACTATATTCTATGACAACATGTGGAAACAGCAAATAATTGTGAGATAGTCCAGGGTGGCACATGTTTAGAATATGAGAGAAGTGCTTTTTCCCCCCCCCACTCATATTTCAGAATGACCAGACAGAATGCTAGCAATGGAGTTACAAATTAAGAAATGGGGTTCCAACTACAATAAGCTGGCTCAGATTGGGAAACAACAAAAAGGATAGATGGATTCCTTTCCTACAAATGTGGTGACATATTTAGCCATGATCA
Source organism: Rhinopithecus roxellana (assembly GCF_007565055.1). Lineage (NCBI taxonomy): Eukaryota > Metazoa > Chordata > Mammalia > Primates > Cercopithecidae > Rhinopithecus > Rhinopithecus roxellana. Next base: position 29,735,410 of record NC_044565.1, read on the forward strand.
CTTCTCTCAGGGCTCAAAATAAAAAATGAAATATTACTCACAAGGTTGCACTCAGGACTCATGCCCGCAAATATTCCCAATGGGCATTTAAAAAAAAATTCAATGATAATGCTTAAAGATACTACCTTCAGTTACTTAGAATATTTATTTTTGTGAAAACATCATTACTCAATGATAAAGAGTAATAGTACCTCTATTAAGATAGAATAACGTATTTACGGGGCATCTGCCCTTCACAGTCTTCAATTCTTCTACCTTCCCTGTGGAGAGCTGTATGTCCCCTTGAACAGCTGTGGAACAGTTGTAGAGGTGACAAGTGACCTACCTGGCCTCCCTGGACCATACAAAGGAAGCAGCAATCAAATCCAACATGTTTATTCTGAGATCTCACACTTCTTCTATCCCTCCACAATGTCTGTCAAAGACGGTGACATTTTTACCTGCATGGATTTTCTGGGAGAAATATTTCTGGGGGTAAAAGTGGATGCAGAATGAAACTTTTCAAATGGTTTCCTTTCAAGATATTTAAATCCTCCTAGGGCAAAAACTGTAGGCTTTGGTGGTTAAAATGAACTCTAGGCACAGATTGTTACCCAAACACTACTACATTCCCTAGAAGGGATTTAGAGTTACAAGGCCAACCTTTCCACAATTGCTGCTGTGTTTATAAGGAGATGAGCAGTTTGGAGGAATTGAGTTTCTTTTGAATGCACAGGAGAAAAGGATGCCAAAAATCGTCACTTAAAGACTTTATGGAATTTTTATAAAGAAGGATAAATATAGTAAATTCATCTATGTGCAAACAAAAATAGAGAGTAAATTACATGTATGAAAATAGTCACTCAATTAAATCAACATCTCCACAATGGATACAATCAAATGTAACTTTCCTAGGTTATGCACATTGCCTCCTTCCCATCTCAAAGACTACTATACTTAAAAATATCTGAGACTGGTTGGGTGTGATGGCTCACACCTGTAATCTCAGCACTTCGGGAGGCAGAGGCGGGTGGATCACTTGAGGTCAGGAATTTGAGAACAGCCTGGTCAACATGGTGAAACGCTATCTCCACTTAAACCACAAAAAATTAGCTGGGCATGGTGATGCATGCCTGTAATCCCAATCCCAGCTACTCAGGAGGCTGAGGCAGGAGAATTGCTTGAACCCCGGAGGCAGAGGTTGCAGTGAGCCAAGATCGCGCCGCTGCACTCCAACCTGAGTGACAGAGTGAGACTCTGTCTCAAAAAAAAAAAAAAAAAAAAAAAAAAAAATCTGAGACCAGTTTTAAATACACAGGTGACACACAATACTTTCTTTGGCATATCCACATAACAATTTAGAAAAGCAGGCGATATGTGACAATTGCTGTAATAACCAAGAATAGGAAAATATGTATGTTTTTGCTATTAAAACATACGTGACTTCGTTTTCACTACAAGTTTAGACAAGTGAAAATGTAAGGTATTACTTTATGAGTCATGCGAGAGTGACACTTCTTATGCTACATTTTTCTTTTGTAACTCATCCAACTCTAGCTTGCCCAGAATACCAGCCACCTATTGCTAGCTGCTACACACATCTGCTCATGGAACAACCTGTAAGGCCGCTTCAAAGTCAGGTCATCCAACCCTGCAGCCTGCTGGAAAGTGGAATGGCTGTTCCAGGCCACCAGCAGACACCCAGCGGTTTCCAAAGGCAGGGGAAGCATGCTGAGTGGTGCAGGCTCAGCGCCTGAGCTCCCTGGAAACCCTACAGTGATTGTGGAAGGTTGTGACTTCCCACTTTCCCTTCCATTCGCCTGCAGGAGAGAGAAAGTCTGTTCTTTTTTATTGAGAGCTTCAGTTGACTGCATTGTTCTATAGTGACTATTCGCTTCCAGAATTGGGGAGACAGTGACACACACACTCACAAAGATGCACAATGAGTACAAGGTTTATTTGATACAAGAACAAATCAGGATTTCTGCTTAGAATAAACCTTTGGCCAGTAGGTGTGTGTGTGAGTAAATACAAAGAGTAAGAGAGGGCACATCTGTGTGCAGTTGTTCCTGTTTCATAATTGACTGTGTGAAGTGTTTCAATATAAGATGCTATAGACTGCAGATTTTTTATTGTCAATTATGCAAAGTCACTGGATGGTTTGAAATAAATACATGCAATGATTGGATCATTATTATAAATAATTATTTCCATTTTAAACAGAGAAACAAACTGATGCATTAGAAATATTTTGGTCCTAGGCTGGGGGTTGTAGCTCACACCTATAATTTCAGCACTTTGGGAGGCTGAAGCAGAAGGATTTCTTGAGGCCAGGAGTTCCAGACCTGCCTGGTCAACATAGTGAGACCCTGTCTATACAAAAAAAAAGGTTAAAATTAGCTGGGTTTTGTGGCATGCACTTGTGTTCCCAACTACTTGGGAGGCTGAGCCAAGAGGATTGCTTGAGCCCAGGAATTTGAGGATGCAATAAGCTATGACTGCACCACTGCACACCAGCCTGGTCAACATAGCAAGAACCTACTTCTGAAAAAAAAAAAAAAAAGAGGAAGAGAGAAAGATTTTGGCCATAACAATTGCCAATTAAATATCCAGAGCAAGGATAATCACACCATTATAGACTACAACCCCTCTGAGGGTAATGAACATTTCTTTTACAGGCAGTATTCTTGATGAGGGGCATGAGAAACAAACTCTAATGGCCACAGCATACATGCAAGCTGATGCAGCCCTTCACGCTTTTGCCATTTTGGGCTTCGGTAAGAGGGAGAAGGCCATCAGTATTTACCAAGGACAACGCCATTTTCCTGATCCCTGTGATACAAAAGGTTAGTCATGGTTCGGGTCACTAAGGGGTGGGAGGCACTTGGAAAATGAAATAAATTGGGCCTAAAAAGGAGTCCTGCCTAATTGTAATGAAATAAATGAACTGTTTTGCCTATCTTTTCTATCAAAGAATATAACAGAAGTAAGAATTAGTAAGTAAATTAGTATATTAGTCAGAGGACTCCAGAAAAACACAACCAACAGGATAGACAGGTAGGTAGGTAGGTAGATAAGTGTGTTAGGGGAGCATATATTTTAAAGAACTGGCTAACACAATTGTGGGGGCTGGCTGGTACACAATCTGCAGGGCAGGCTGGTGGGCTGGAGACTTAAGGAAGCCTTGCAGTTCAAGTCCAAAGGCTGTTCACTGGTAGCATTTTTTTCTTGCTCGAAGAGATACAAAGGCCTTCAACTGATTGGATGAAGCTCACCCACATTATGGAGGGTCATATGCTTTACTCAAAGTCTACTGGTTTAAATGTTAATCTCATCTAAAAAAATCTTCATAGAAACATCTAGAGTAATGTTTGACTAAATATTTAAGTACCATAACCTAACCAAGTGGACACATACAGTTAACCATAACAATCAGTTTGCATTTTTTTAATGCTACAAACCACCAAAAAATATAGTGGCTAAAAACAGCAGAATACACAGACACTTGGGGCTGGACTCAGGCAGGGCAGTTTTTCTCATCTTGGCTCAGCTCACGATGCTTCTGCAGGCAGCTGCCAGGTTGACTGAGGACTGGTTGATCAAGGATGGCTATAGGAGGAGTTTATTCCTCTGTTCCATGTAGTCTCCCATTATCCAGCATATTAGCCTATACTTAGTTATGCAGCAGGTAGGCAGAGTTCTGAGAGCAGGAGAGCAGAAGCACACAGGGCACTCAGGTCCTGGCTTGGAAGTGGCTCTGCATCACAGACGAGAGGACAGTGCCAGTGATGAGGCCAGCTATGATTCCAGGGTAGAGAAATAGACTCTGCTTCTTGATCAAAAATATTTAAAACAGGAGGGAATTAAGAAAACGACATGGAAAGGCAGAAAAGAGACTCTGGGAAAGTTTGTGACTTGAAAAAAAAAAAAAAAAACCAACACAGGTTTCAAACAGCAAAAAAATTTAGAGAAATTCTTTCCTTTGTGAGTCATCATGAGAAACATTAGATGTGTTTGGAGTGCTTGGATTGGCCAATCCCATAGTGCTGGTACTCTAAAAATAAATAGGTAGAAAGGAAGAAAAAAGAAATGAAGGAAACAAAAAGAATAGCAAGCCAAAGTGGTATGTTTGTTCAAAATAATTTCAAGAAATGTTTAATTAGAAATCTGAAACACAGTTACTCATATGGTTTGGGTGTGTCGCCACCCAAATCTCATATTGAATCGTAGTTCCTATAATCCCCACCTGTTCTGGGAGGACCCAGTGGGAGGTAAATGAACCATGAGGGCACTTACCCCATGCTGTTCTTGTGATAGTGAGTGAGCTCTCACGAGACATAAAGGTTTTATAAGAGGCTTCTCCCCCTTTGCTCAACACATCGCTCTCCTGCCGCCCTGTAAAGAGGTACCTTTGCCATACTTGTAAGTTTCCTGAGCCATGTGGAACTGTGAGTCGATTCAAGTCAATTAACCTCTTTTCTTTATAAATTACCCCGTCTCGGGTATGTGTTTATGAGCAACATGAGAATGGACTAATACAGACACATCATTTTTTAATTGTAAAAAAATCTAAGAAACTTACCTTGTATGGAAATGATCATGAAAGGTAATTTCTCTCCTGCATGCTTTTTCAAAGGGCAAAATGTTCTGTGCACATGGCAGTCTCAGTCTTTAATTCTAAGTAAATATTTATCCAGAGTTTAGGTACAAAGAAGAAGCACCTTTTACTTGGCAGTTGATTTTATGAGGTCTCACCCCACTTCTTAAATGTAGGTCTGATCTTCATATGGTTTGGCTCTGTTTCTCCGCCCAAATCTCATGTTGAATTGTAATCCCCAACACTGGGGGAGGGACCTGGTGGGAAGTGATTGGATCATGGGGGCAGACATTTCCCATGCTGTTCTTATGATAGTGAGTGAGTTCTCACGAGATCTGGTCGTTTAAAAGTGTGTAGCACTTCCCCCTTCACTCTCTCTTCCTCCTGCTCCTGCCCTGTAAGACATGCTGCCTTCCCTTTGGCCTTCCACCATGGCTGTAAGTTTCCCGAGGCCTCCCCAGCCATGTTTCCTGTACAACCTGAGGAATTGTGAGTCAATTAAACTTATTTTCTTTATAGATTACCCAGTCTCAGCTAGTTCTTTAAGGAGCATGAGAATGGACTAATATAGCTCTCTTCTTATATTTGATAACAGAAAAGTTGAGAGTTATAAATAAACAGACAAATGCTGGAGAATAAAATGCTTTGTGAGAGGATATGAAGAGGTAGTAATCCATTTGGAATGTCCCAAGGGGATCACTAACTCATTCACTCACTCTGGAATTTCGAACCACTTCCAAGCCTTTCTGTGGAAAGAAATGCTGGAGGCAGAGCATTTAAGGGTTTAGGAGTCATGCTGTGAGATCTGGCACCTCAATCAGCCGCCGTTCTCAGAGCAGTTTGGGGAGGCAATGGTTAAAGATTTTAGTGAGGCAGGCCCTGGTAGGGCTGCAATCCTGCCATGATGTAGTCTCATTGCATAGAAGTTGGTTGGTTCACAGCAAAGCATCCCGATATGAGGCCACCTAAAAGGCCAATCCATCACCTCCAGCTGGTATGTGCTGAGCAGGAAAGGTGGGGGGCAGGAGGAATTCCATCAGCTTCCGCACTTCGCGCTCTGCACAGCTTATATCCCTCTCCAGGCTGAATTTATGACCTTTCTGTCAGCTGCTTCTTTAATGCATAAGGCTAAATATCAGGGGCATGATTCAGACACTCGAGCACTCGAATGCCTACTACTACTAGGACCACGCAGGGGTGCGCTGACAGTCAGCATGGGATATTATAATTTACAGTCTAGCGTTCTGGGTGTCAGGTCCTCACTGAGCTGCTGGCATGCTTCATGCCATCGTTCCTTCTTATATTGTGTATAAAAAAGAGAGGTGCAATGTGTCAGATCCCAAGAGAAGCATGGTATGAGATGAGCAGTACTTTTTAATTTATTTATTTTTTTTTAATTAGTGACTTTTCTTTTCCGTTTTTATGGGAATTATTTTGTTGATCAAATATGAATCTGTTACATAAGAGAACTGTTGCAAATTTTTTCAGGGCCTTCGTATGATAGGGAATGTTAAAGGATTTACTATTAATAAGACATAAAACCTAAAATTCTCCAGACCTTACAGCCTTTAGGAAAGTAGTATGTGTCTAACAGTATAAACGTACATCTCAGTTAAGTAACCCCTGCCCCTCCCTGCAGGTAGAAAGGATATTCAAGACCATATCACACTTAAGATTTGAAGCGTGGCAGGGTTAATGTCCCAAATGTCGGTCTGGACTTTCCTTCCTGCTTTTAGATCCAGCTCCCTTGCAGACATCTGCTGCCAGGAGGTCTCTGCAGAAGGTACTTCCCACTGTCACAGCCAATAGCACTCCCTGGGTGCCCCCTTCAAGGCTTTTCCACCTACTCTGCAGTCGCAAGAGCCCTGTTGGTTCCTGTCTCCTTCACTGTGCTGAAACCAGGCTGCTGTCTGAGCAGCAAGGAAAGAGCATCTTCTCCCCCAACTTGTCTTGCTTTCTCCCTGGACATGGAAGCAGAGATGTTGCTATATTCATGCTTATTGAGGTCCCTTGTGAAATGATTTATTCAAGTTCTGTCTTTGCCTCCACTCTGAGGACTCATACTCAAGTCCATGGGAATGGTCATCAGACCACTCTCTTATACAGATGCTGGGCCAGTTCGTTGTCCCCCAACCTCTTCCTTTAAACATGCTTTCAAAACTCTGCCTTAATTCTCTTTCAGCAGAAAAAAATGCTAAACCAAGGAAAGCAGTGTAAAGGCAGAGAATCCTAAAGTGTGAATCTCATACACACTCAGTGGTCAGTTAAAGCTCAAGTTAAGACAACAGCTGCACCCACATGCTTTTACAAATGACACCACATTTCTGCCAGGTACCATATTTCAAAATATATGACTTATTAAGAGAAATACTCCATGATCAAATAAATTTGGAACATGCTGCTTTGTAAATATCCTCTTGGATATTTGCAGTACACAAGAAACACCTGCGGCACACAACTGCTGCATAAAATAATTGATTTGACATTGCTTAAACTTATTTGACAATAGGGTGAGGCATGGTGGCTCATGCCTGTAATCCCAGCTCTCTTTAGGAGGCTGAGGCAGGAGGATCCCTGGAGCCCAGGAATCCAGGAGTTCAAGATTGCAGTGAGCTATGATTGTGCTACTTCACTCCAGCCTGGGTGATAAAGTGACACTTTGTCTCTTAAAATTGTTTTTTTCTTTTTAAAATTAAAAACGTATTTGACAACAGGAATCTTTTCTATTTTTTTTTTCATAATGTCTAGTTTCTGAGGAACCAGTGTGGCACACAACAGAATTTGGCAAATAGTACCTTAAGAAATCCTAGGCCAATATTGTCAACAAAAACTTTTGTCCATTACTTACTGAGATAAAGTGAGGAAAGTCTAGTGAAGCCTCTGAAGTCATTCACCTTCTTTCTGAATTCATATCAGCCCAGTTTCCCAGTGGGAAGCAGTGAGGGAGGTGTGCAGCAGCAGACGGATGCTCCAATGGAGCCTTCTAGCAGGTGCCTCACAAGCTTGAGACCAGGCCTCCCACAGAGGGTGCCCCTGCCACGACTGCAGTGAGTGGAAGAAAGTCTAGTGCTGCAAGATCCTGCTGCTTTCAAGGAAAACTGATAGAGCAGTTTTTGGTGAAATCTCATAATTTTTATATGTTGGCAATTATATTCAATTTCTTAAAAAGAGGAAGACATCTTACATGCAGGCACCCTCCTCCCCTCATCAAAAAATAAACTGAAGAAAGACATTTAAAAAAACACAGGCACACTTTTGGATTGAGTCTAACCCATGGCTTACCAGGTTGCATTCTCCTATCTGGTTCACAGTTGGAAATCCAGAGGGATAAGTAGACAAAAAGAAAAAATTAAAGCTGTGTTCTTAAATTCTGCCTACTTTTAACCACTGGATGCAGCCTGCTTATTGAAATAAGCAACATAGTGCTTGTCATTATTTTATTACATCCTTGAATTCATAATTTATCTCCAGTGAAAGGGGGAATTATGTGGTAAGTGTTCACAGGCACTTTGATTCTCATGTAAAATGTTTTTATGCTGCTATAGTCAAATAATCAATGGTATAGGCCTTGCTCCCCCTGGGAATGTTAAAGATTAATTTTGGGGGCACTACAGCTAAAAAACAGAATTTAGTGACAAACTTGACAATCATGTTATTATTTTAAATGACTAAATTCCAATACATTATTGTCAAGAATAAAAAGGATTTTATTTTGGAAAATTTTACAATTCAAGGGAAGTCTCAATATTGGTTTGAGACACCTGGGAATTTTGTAAAGCCCTGGCAGAAAATGTACATCAAAGGCAATTACCTCTCAGTGGTCCATATGGGACCATCTTTGACAATATTTTCACCATGAATTGCTTGTTTCCACTTCGCCATTCAGCTTTGTACTCTGCCCCCGGGGAGCCCAATTAATACACACATACACACACACACACACACAAACACACATTATACATATACACATATGTATAAGTATCAATATATTATATATTATACGTATATTCCACAAACTAATTTTATTTGATATTGACGTGGGTAATATATTAATCATAGGACCCATTTTAATTTCAGCATGAGATCCCGAATTATTTGTCACTCTTTATTAGCATATTTTACAATAGACTCTGGCTCCCTATGGAATGTATTTCTCTTTTACCTTTGTTTCTTCCAGAGAACCTCAATAAAGATGACGTCCTTTAAAAAGGATATTTTATTAATATAGCTTGGTTTAGGTTATAGACAGATTTTGCTACATTTTATTAGTTATCTCATTTTGGAAAGATGTATACCTGACAAGTTAACTATAATTTTATTATTTATAAATTGCATCATTTTTGACATTCTAGTGGTTAATTTTAAAGAAATGCTTTCCTTTTAACAAGGATGAATCTATTTTGAATACATCTGTATTAGGAGTCTGGATTTCACAAAATGAATTTCTTGAGGTGGGACACAAATATATTTTGATAAATACTTGAACTGTATTGTGGTAATATTTACCCTTGATTTAATGATTCATCAATTCATTCTCTGTTTTCTCTACAATTTAAGAAAAAGAGATTTTTGAAAGAGCAGAAATTATCAGCATTCCCTGTCTACTTTTCAGGGGAATAAAGAGTTTTGTTTTGTTTTTGTTTTTGTTTTTTTTTCAATCTAGAAGACATCAAAGAAGCAGTCAGGCAAGGGGAAGAGAGTGGCTGGCACAGTTAAGAAAGGATGGGAAGAGGCAGATTTTTGGCAGAACTGAATGTGTTAATCTGCAGTGAAATTAGCGATTTAAAAAAGTATTTCTCAGCTGCACATCTGAAAAAAAAATTTATGGGTCTAATTTTCCTTTGGAAATTTAAAATCTTACAAACTCGTAAGATATAATTATCCAAGTTTTTCCACCCCACACTCACCATGCCCACAGAAAGGAGTGGGAATTATGTATGGATGTAAATGGGATGACTACTGCAAAGAATTTAGAAACATTTCAATAAACATACTTGCAAATATTTTCGGTATTTTAAAAAAGTAGGACACATATGTTAAACTCAAGGGAAGAGGGCCTAAAAGGGAATCTCCAAGTGCACAGTTTGCTTCTATATTTGTGTGAACCATTTGGTTAAGTATTTTACAAAATATCTACACTTTATTTTCCAGTCCTTCTGGAATTTTCAAAATACTGTATATCCTACAATAGACTTTTCAACATATGTGTAAGCTGTAGTGTGAAAATAATTGTGGAAATAATTCTAGATCTATATAATTCCGCAACCTACTTGCCTTGAATTGGCTGCATGTGTTTTTTCATGTGAGTATGCATAGAAAATGTTGAAGTGTTTCACACAAAACTCGTTTAGATCTAAAAGCATCTCTGTGATTGGTGAGGCTTTGCCAACCCTAAGGAAATTAGCAAAGATAACATTTAATAACATCAACCAAGAGAGTTCTTCCTTCATCAGATTTCTTTAAAATGTTTAGGAGTTTGGGTGAAATAGAGAGATGTATAGATCAAACACTCATACCTTAAGATATTTGATTGTAGAGAATGCTCTGCGCACTTGGGTTTTCAAAAAAATAATTATTTAATGACATTTCTAGACAAACAGAAATATTGCTAGGAAATGGCACTTTCTATTCCATCCCTGGTTAGGAAAAATCTTTCTCCATTTCTGGGGTCCACCTATACTTCTGTTCTCAAAAGTTACGGAGAGTAGTTTTAAAATAGCCAAGGCTCTTTTTTTAACCTTCTTTTCCCTAAATCTTCTCCTCCTCCAGCTTCTCTTTTCCCATTTAAGATGTTATAAAAATTATCAAAGGAAAAACTAGCACTCAGCAGAACTATACACATGTGGGTGCTAAATAAATACTTTTGATGATGATGAATGTTGGCAATTCTCCATGGAAGAAAGACCTTACACAAAAGATGTTATAATTATAATGTTTAAATGATTATGCTATAATTATTATGTTAAAAATCTCCCATGCTCTCAGAACTGCTCGGTGGTGGCAGGGCTGTGACATTCCCATTCAACCTCATCTTATTGCTAAGGCACTTGCCACCTTTGCATGCCATGAAAAAACAGTGGCATGGCCAATTCGGGGCAGACCTGGGCAATGGAGGGAGCTCCTGGAGGGCTCTCCCCTCTCTCCCTTCCTCTTCTCACACTCTGCAAGGCTCCTGGCCACCAAAGGATCCCATTTTCCTAATTCTGCTCCAGGGTTTTATCTGTATTCTAACCACCTGCATTAAAAGATCTCGTCAAGTTCATTCGTATCAAGTTTAAATGAGACTCAAAATGTTACCTGTCTCTCCTGGGTTAGGTAACTTTGCACGGAAAAACAAAAAAGAATAGAAGTTAAATAAATGAATATCTAGTGATGGGACTTTTACCATTAGATGAGGTTCCCTGGAGGAAACCCTCGGAATTCTTGACCAGTTGTCCAGGAGTTTCCAGGGATTCAGAGGTGCTAACATCTACACATTAGCATCATGATTTTAGAGGTATTCGTTTTTATTTTGCTTTCTTAGACCCCTACACTGTTTCCTAGATTGACAATGGCAGGCAGGCTGGATGACTTTCATAGACTCTTGTATGTACATTGACGACCTTTTACCATCCTCAGAGCCTTCTTCACAATTCTAGCAAAGTCTGAGCTCAGCCAAGTTTTCAGTTTTAACTGAGTCAGCAAATACTTGAGAGTGAACTGTCCTCTTTCTGTAGATATATGGCACAATTTACAAGGCGTGTCTGAATGAAAATGCTTTGAGGTTCTCTAGGATACATCAAAGTGTCATTTATTCCTTAGAATTAAAAATCACTGAAAATAACCTTAGACTTTATTGATGTTGATAACATTTTGAAGAGTAGACAAGAAGGGCTTCAGAATGTCACGTGTCCACTGCCTGTGTTTCTGACTTGAACCAGGATAACACAGAGGTGGGCAGATAGACCCTGATTCACACATAACTCAGGCCTCCCCTCACAGCCTACAATGAATCCGTCACACCTCCTGGCACATGGCTGGGGCCTAACTAATGACAAATGCCATTACCAATGATCTCTTTTAATAGTCACAATCAAATTTATGAAATTGTTTCTTGAAGATAGGAGAGAAGTAGGATCAGGGAGGAGAGAGGCACAACAATACCTGTTGAGAGGACTTTGAGTGAGTGTGTTCCAAGAGAAGGGAATGGAACAAGAGCAAAAAGACAGGTTCACAAACCAAAGTTGGAGGATTTGGGATTAATTGAAATCCTCAAGTGGCGCCTGGTAAGTGACTGCCTATTTAGAGCCAACAGATAGGTTTCCGTGAGGTTAAGGAAGCGAAAAATCCCATACGAAGCTAGTGAGATGTTAAATTCTAATTAGAAGTGTTAATTAAAAAAAAAAAAATTCCAATTTCATCGTGAGAGTGCTTTTGTTGTTCCAATTCTCTTTGCTACAGTGAATCCTAAGTATCCTGACTCACTTTGTTCCAATATTATTTACCACTTCTGTAAGGGAGAGAGAAGTTGAGTCTGCCCATAAGAGCCTGGAGCCTCAGTTGTCTCCCCAGAGCCGCCATGATAAGAGACCTATTGGCATTTCCATGGAAAACACCTGTTTTCAGGGCTTTATACACAGGCATCAGAGTTCACCGTGGCTCAAAGTTTAGCAAAATGAGTGTGGGACTCTCAGGAAAAAAAGGATTTATGTAATTCTTCTTCAGAGCATCTCTTCGCCACTCTTTTGATACCTTCAAAAAATAGCCAGTGAATTTCCACGACTTAGATGAGGTTATTTTGTGGTGTGTATGAAGTTAAATATGAAGTGATAATATCATTTAACATGACATTTTGCAGACCATTAATCCAAAAGGAGGATTAAACCCTTTGAATGAGCATGCAAATATTAGCTGCCTGAAATTACATTTAAAACTAAATATGAAATTAAATCTAATATTTAACAGATTTCAAATGTATATGTACATTAATATTTTTATTTCAATAATAGTAATCAACATGCTCCAAATTATTTAATGTAATGATAAATGTTTTCTATTATGCTTTCCACCGATATTTGGATAGTTCCAAAATTTACAATAAACATTATAGAAAAAATTGTTATATATAGTGTTTAAAAGGTGTCTTAAATACAAACCTTGAGCACAAGAGGGCCTATTTAATAAAATGTACAATATCGTTTTATTTCAAATATTTATTTAAGTCACAATAGTTATTTAAAACCATTATAGTCAATATAACATTTTCAGAAAATATATTAATGTGTAGACCTGTATTTATTTAACCACATGATTTTGCCAGAATGTATGATGTCATCTCACACATTTTTAGAGTGACTCCTTTGATGCTAATATAAAAATAGAGGATGTAGTTAAAGAAAGTCAAAATATGTTAAAATCCCTAAAAGCCACCATTTCTAAGGTTAGACTCCTTTCATTCGTTTTGCTATTACTGTACAATTTGTTTGCAAATTGATGAAATTGTATTTGTAAATTATTGTGGACAACATATGAAATAGTTCAAGGAAAAATAAAAACCAGGTACCATTTGTTTCAGCTCTTCAGTGTATCCTAAAAGCATGCTCCACTTTTTGCAGGATTCTTGGTGGAATATAAGCCCCTCTCACTCTTCTCTGCTGTCTCTTGACCACTCAGAGCCTCCAGTTACACCAAACCCCAACACCACCTGCCCCACGCCAACCTAGGGACAAGGGTAGGCACTTCCATTTCAAGATTCTACGTCAAAATAAAACTGCCCTAGATTCCATTTTTTTCTGAGTTCTTTTTTCTGTAGCAGAGAGAAAAAGTCCTAATTTAGGTTCTTTTTAGTTGAAGTACAATTCTCAGGGGTCTGGATAGGTCAGTGAGTCCCTAGACGTATACGGTTTCAGAACATCTCAACCTCCATCATACTTGATAGATTCCATGTGAGAGAAGATAAGACAAATCAGTCATCAGTTTCTACTTATGCTTGTTCCTCATTCATCATTATTTTAAAAATATATCATAGAAACCTAAAGGCCTTACAATTGTTAATATGCCCCTTTATTCAGGATTTACATCATTAACATTTTAACAGCTGAAACCAGAATGCCTGTGGGGGCAGAGGGAACTCCTTTCAATAAGAATCCATGGGTGCAGTATGCTGCCTCCCACAGGTGCTGGGCAGGAGGGGAAAGGGACAGTCCGGTCTACATGCTGTAGAAAGATGCATTTGTTGGTTTTGTTCCCAAAAGGGAAAAGGAAATAAAAATTAAGAGGACAGAGAAAAAAAAGCCAGGAAGACTAAATGGCAAGAGGCTAGAATTTGTTGTAGGAACAGTGAAACCTGCCTATGGAGAAGTAATAAAAATGATAATGATGGTGCTAATTGTGTCACTCAAAATTACCTGTACACCTGGATGTCATCTCCCATGCAGGACCAATAGAGCCTACCAGACTCCTGGAATTTTTGCCTGCATGAAGATATAGTGGTACTTAAAACGACTAGATTCTGTGTTTAAACAGGAGTAAGACACCAGGGAAGAAGGAATCAGATACTCAGGAAATAAGGAAAGCTACGTTGATGCAAGCTTCTTACACATTTGCAGAAATTTGGAAGATAATGGCACAGACCATGGTGTTGGAAAGTAGAATTCAAGCCAATGTTACTTTACTCTTAATAAATAAAATATGGCTGGGTGTGGTGCCTCATGCCTGTAATCCCAGCACTTTGGGCGGCCAAGGTGGGCAGATCACCTGAGGTCAAGTGCTCGAGACCAGCATGGTCAACATGGTGAAAACAACTCGGCTGCACTAAAAAAAAAAAAAAAAAAAAAAAAAAAAAAAAAAATTAGCCAGGCATGGTGGCGCACACCTGTAATACCAGCTAGCTACTCGGGAGGCTGAGGCAAGAGAATTGCTTGAACCCAGGCAGCAGAGGTTGCAGTGAGCTGAGATCATGCCACTGCACTCCAGGCTGGGTGACAGAGTGAGACTCTGTCTCAAAATAAATAAATTACTAATTTAAAATTTCAGGTTATATTTCTTATTGGACAAAATGATCATCATATATAAATTTGATGAAGACAGTTTTACAAATATTACATATTGATTTTATATCACATGTATGATATTTTACACACACACACATACACCCCTCCACACACATATGTAGAGTCAGGGAGAAAAAAAAAGGGAGAGAGAGAGAGGAAGAAGGGATGACAAAATACCTAAGGTTGGTACCCTTGGCTAGATTTGAATTTGGCAGACTTAATGTTGTAAACATTGGCTTATGAATTGATATCCTCTCAGAAGGATTTCCCATCATATACATTGGTCAACTAACACCTGGACTAATACTTCAATGTAGAGAATATTATCAAGTCAAGAACACTCTGAAGAGAGCAACTAACTGGTAAACAACTAGCTAATAATATTTACTGAGCACTTTTAATGGGCCACCTATAAATTCATTTCATTCTTATAGGAGACCTCTTAGGAGATACTATTAATATCACCACATTTGAATTAGGAAACAAAAGAACAGAGAAGTTAAGCGACTTGCCCAATGTCACACAGCTACTAAGTGATAAAGCTGAGATTGAACCCAAATTATGGTCAAATCCCAACTTCTTAATCAATATACAATACTGCCTTCCTCATAAGATCAGTAAAGATCTATAAAAGTGTGTTTTATGAGGAATTATTGAGGGAACTAAAACTGTTTAACCTGGAAAACAAAATACTTTAGGGGGAAAAGAGAATAAGAGAAAAAAAAAGATATTTTCCAGGACACATTGAAAATCAGACCTGAGAGAGGTTCAGGGTCAGCTCCTCACTACTGATGTGATGCCTCCAATTGTGTAACATTTTTGAACTTGAACATCTCTGGAAAAATCTTAACAGCAAACTTCCTTATCCCTAAAACAAAGGAAAAGAGACAAATGCGAGCTTTAATAGGTACCATCCTCAAGAATTTTGGGAGAGGACTGATTCTAACACGCAACTATAACTAAGTCTAGAGTATCCATGATAGTCAGAAAATTGGCATTTTATGTATATGTTTTTCTCCTATAGTTTCAAAATATGCGTGGGGGTCCCAGGAGTCCAAACGCTCCTCATTGCCTTGCAGGATTTCTGGACATCCAGGACTGAGCGTGATGGTCCTTGGTGTGTTGGCCAAGGTGATAGTGGTCTCAGGGCCTCGAGTTACACACTGACCTTGCTGTAGGTACATCTGCATCAGATGTACCTGTCAACTCACCCAGCCCAATACCACCAGGTAAAACCTCCTGGCAAGCCAGTCCTTGTTCCTTCCAGTTTCCTCATTCCAAGTTCCTATCTTCTCAGAAGGAGAGGATGACATAGCCCATACTACCATCTTTTCAGACCCTCTTTCCTCCTCTCTTATGAAAACATGCTTTTATGAAAGAGTCTTAGGTCCAATATAGATATGTACAAATTAGTGTGAATGTAAGAAAATTCCCTGCTTTTCCTATTGACAATTTTACTTTGTAAAATATTTTAAATAGCTACGGAATTCTACTGTTATCGTTGTCAAATAATCCAAGAATAAGTAAATATTTTAAGTGGAAGAAATATTTTAAGCAGGGATTTCTAAATTAAAGTGACCACGTGTGTGTTTGCACATGCAAACAAAAACAATGCTTTAGTTTACCAGCCATACTTTTGAACATATGTATATTTTCATTCCATTTTCACTTTAATACAAGGCTTACCCATTAAAGCAGATGTTCAGAAAAGCTAGTATCTATTGCAAAATTTTCTAATGGTTACAACTAGGGATTCACATTCGCAGTAACCTAATCACGAGGAACACTAGGCTCAGGCTTTGAAACCCAATTGTTGAAGGAACACAAGAAGACACATTAAACCACCATAAATTTCACCATCACCAGCTAATCATGGTGGATTGAACACATTCATTTATCAACTCTCATTCCATAAAATGGTTGCAATGGCATTAAAGGAAGTGAAGACAAAACATATAAGCCAGCAATGGCTTTGACATGTCAACAACAGGAACACATAGAGAGATGATGGAAATTGAGAAAGTTGAAAACTAAAAGCCTGCAGAAGTGTTTCTAATGAGAAGAAGCCAATTCATCCTGCAGAAACCCAGAACTTGGGTATCAGGAATCTTAGAAACTTTTCTGAGGATTGACTGAAAATCCGATTTTAAAGTAGCTAGATATGAGATCTCCTTCTTCAGCCAGGGTGCTGAGCAACCATCTGTGAGAGGAAAGTTAATTCCTTGGGGAAATTCAACTGAAGAACATCTGGACTTGGGTACTATTGAGAACAGGAGAGGGTCAGTGTAGACACAGGACTGGAATAAAGGGGATGATGGGAGTCTATGCCTGATCAATCAGATCACTAGTCTCCCCCCACTCACCTCTTCACACACTGGTTTCAGTCACCCTCTCCTCCAATGCAAGGGTTAGAGAAATCTCCTGCACGAAGTCTGTGTGTCTCCAGAGAAAAGTCCTACAGATATCGAGGGTTGTGTGTTCTTCCAAAAAATACCCATCCAATCACTGTAAGTGAAATGCAAATAGATCACTCCATCATGTCAACTGTGTATCCAATCATTTTAATGCCTTATTTTTAAACCTTAATGACTGACCAAGCATCTTAAAGAAAACCACTGAGGTGAAAGGCCAAAAATGAGTAAAATTTAGAAAGAAAGATAACTGTAAATCAGAAAAAAAAAAAAAAAAAAAAATATATATATATATATATATATAGAATAGCTGATTACAATATTGAAAATAAAATATTGTCACAGTAATAAGAGAAGATATTACATCTATGAAATATGAAGAGGAGGTGATAGACAGGAATTTGGAATGAGCTCATGGGAATAAATATGATGAATTTTAAAAAGCAAGAGAATAGTTTGAAGAGCAATTTAATTACATATGCCAGAAGGCAGAACAAACGAAAAACTAAAGATGGATAATAGGATCTAACACATTAGAAAATGAGAAAAAAATCTGGTGGATTTTCAGAGAGACCAGAAATACCAAAGGTAAAAGATTTGCAAGGAATGATTAATTAATAATATTTTACAATACACATGCTTCTGGATTTGAAGTGCCCATTGAATACCCAGTATAATGCAAGAAAAATATTTTTACTAAGGCATACTTATGGTAAAAATTAAGAACCTATGAAATAAGCAAAAAGCCTAAAAGCTTTCAAAGCAAAAATAGATATTGTATATAAAAGAGAAGAAACCACAATGGCAGTGAATTCAATAGCAACACAAGAAGCAATTAAATCAACTAAAGTATCTTGAAAATTTTGAGGGAAAACGAATTTCACCTAAAATTTTATCATCAGCGAAAGTGTTATTTAATGGTGAGAATAAAATAAAGCCCTTTTGAAATTACATAGCTGCAAAAATATACATACAACTGCAGATTCCTTCTTGACACACAACTGGAATATGTCCTCCATAAAAGTAAACTGAAAAATAGAAAAATCTGGGATGTATTTAACAGAAGAGAGAGGAGAAAGGATTTTTCAGAATGTAAGCAAAGGTAAGTTCCAATATTTGGCAGAAGACCAAGAAAAAGACTGGATAAAGTCGGAGCAGAAGGATAGAAATCTGTAAATAAAAGTTTTCCAAGCACTAACAAAAATTCAAAAAAGGCTGAATGGGAAAAGAAGGAATTATTACATGTTGCATTGAACACAAAAGAGTTTTACAGAGTTGTAGAATTTGTGCAAATTCATGTCCATGCAGTAAAAGTATAAGCAAATGGAAAATCTAGGCATTGTTAATTATAGGAAAAGCAAACATTTGCAGAACGCACAGGGGCCTATCATGGGGAGGGGGGAGGGGGGAGGAGGGAGGGCTTGCATTGGGGAGTTATACAAGATATAAATGATGAATTGATGGGTGCTGACGAGTTGATGGGTGCAGCACACCAACATGGCATAAGTATACATATGTAACAAACCTGCACGTTATGCACATGTACCCTAGAACTTAAAGTATAATAAAAAAAAAAAATAATAATAATAATAATAATAATAATAATAAAATAAATACAATTAATTTGTAAAAAAAAAAAAAGCATCATAGTTCAGAAAAAAGAAGAAATGTAATAACTGTATATTACTCAGCTCAGTGATGAAAATACTTACATATTCATAATAAAGTCAAAACTCAATACTGTTTTAAACTGGAATTTTACTGTAGCTGCTTTGGAGGATAAGAGGAGGTAAAGTAGTGTTATGTAAAGTCTTCATTATCATTTTACATAAGATAAAGATGTAGCCCCTCCCCACATCAGAAGAAAGAAGTAATTGACCAGATCACGTGACCATGTGTTTACTTCATTCGCGCAAACATTATGCAACATACATGAGCTTCCAATTCCAACATTTTTTTTTTTAGAGAAAGACATTTCAGTTTTGACTTTTTATCTACAGGTAATGTTGAAATAAGCATACTAATAATAATAGTATGCACTATGGAAAATATGGGAAATAAATTTTTAAACACACATACATGCGACATTTTCCATTTCTATCCACAAGCACTCTGCATGAGGCTAATTTATCCAGCCAGCCGTCAGAATACTAGATCAATACTATAGTAAAACTTCAAGGAGCAATGTGTTAGCAGTATGATGCTGGGTGCACCTAGCATCCTGCAGTTGTGACCATCTTTCTCAGGTGTTTTTGATACTTAGAGTCACCTTTGTGTATCTGGGTCTTATGCCAGGGTAATTCCATGAGTTGGTTTTAAAACTTTTCCTAGTGAAGCCTGCTGGGCTGTCTGTAACAGAGAATGATTCATAGGTCATTTGCACTCTTTATGTGTAGATGGAACAACTTTCTTTTAAAGGCATTTCCTCATATTTATCCTTTTGGAAGTTCATATGCCAATTTTCTGCCCACTGACACAGGTTTTTGAAATATTTCTGCGGCTGGCATTTCACCGTCTGGCATTTCAGTATCTGTGAACTCACTCCCCAAATCATTTATAACACTTTAAAATGAGCCCGGTACCCACACCACACTTTGGAGAAACTCACTACTTAATAACAGTATAGAAATCCCGTCCCAACTTACTTCCCATTCCTCTAGCTCAGTGTCTGTAATCCAGGTCCTTGTGCAAGTCATATGAGACAGCTTAAGCCTATGTAGATGCTCTGATCAATTTTTCATAAGTTTATGGACTTATGTTAGTTTTATATTTTGGGTTATCCTTTCTTTTTGTATATCCTGCAGTAGGTCATTTTATTATTACTTATTACTGTGCTTCTTATTTGTCTGTGACAGAAACTCAATGCAAGGCCAGCTTAAATAGAAAGAGAAGCTGTTGTGAGGATTTAGAAGTATTGCATAGAAACCAGAAGTAGGAATGAAGCCTGGACTCAAGAAAGACTGGAAACAGGCATTGCATATATCATCATTCCCATTTTCTTCCCTCTGTGAACCATTTCTGTTTCTCTTTCAAAAGAACTGTTTTGGCTTCTCTGGTTCATACAGCAGAGCTGCTTTTTGTTTCTTTTTCATGTTGGTGAAACATATAAAAGAAAAAAATAACATGACCTTTTGTTTTGATTGGATTTTTATTACTGGTGAAGGTGAACTTATTTTATTATTATTCTTTATTTTTCTATTAGTCGTTATTTGTAAATTTCCCTTACTTAGGCTATTTCTCCTGCTGAAATATTCATAATTTTAATTTATTTAGAAGAGTTTAGGTTTTTAGGATATTAAACGCTTTTCTGTAATACAGATTCCCAGTTTACTGTTTGTCTCTAGTTTTCTATGTGGTATTTGTTATTAAATAACCTTTTATTATTCTTTTTTATTTTAGTATGTACATTTTAGGCTTATCATCTTTTGCCTTTACACAAAACATGTGGCAAACTATGCTTTTTTTATAATGACAACTTTTATATTAGATGAAGGGGTACATCATCTTACAAACCTTAGATGAAGGTTTATTACATGAGTGATTTATGTTATGTTGAGTTCTAGGGTACAAATGATCCCGTCAACCATTTAGTGGTCACAGTATCCAATGTTTTTTCAGCCCATATCTCCTTCCCTCATCCCTTCCCCATCAGGAAATCCTCAGTGTCTGTTGCTCTTATCTTTACGTCTTTGCATATTCAATGTCCAGCTCCCATTTATAAGTAAGAACATGTGCTATTTGGTTTTCTGTTCTGATGATCATTCACTTAGGATAGTGTTCTCCAGCTTCATTCATGTCACTGCAAAGGACATGATGTTATTCTTGTTTATGGCTGTGTAGTATTCCGTGGTGTATATGTATCACATTATCTTTAACCAATCCATTGTTGATGGGCACCTTTGCTATTGGAAATATTGCTGCAATAAACATGACTGTATGTGTCTTTTTGACAGAATGAATTATTTTCCTCCAGGTATATACTCTGTAGTGAAATTATTGTGTCAAATGATAGTTTTAAGTTCTTTAAGAAATCTCCGGATTACTTTCTACAGTGTCTGAAGTATTCTGCATTCCCACCAAGAACTGTATAAGCATTCCCTTTTCTCTGCGGCCTCACCAACATTTGTTTTTTGTTTTGTTTTGTTTTGTTTTGTTTTACTTTTTAATAAGAGCTATGCCGAATGGTGTGAGACCATATCTTATTGTGGTTTGATTTTCATTTCTCCAATGATTAGTGATGTTGAGCATTTTTTCATGTTTTTTGACGACTTGCACATCTTCTTTTGAAAAGTATCTGTTATATCCTTTGCCCACTTTTAAATGGATTATTTGTTTTTTGCTTGTTGATTTGTTTAAGTTCCTCGTATATTCTTGATATCAGGTCTTTGTCAAAGCATATTTTGTGAATATTCTGTCCCTTTGTGTAGACTGTCTGTTTACTCTGTTGGTAATTTCTTTTCCTGTGCAGAAGCTCTTTAGTTCAATTAGGTCCCACTTGTCAATTTTTTGTTTTTGTTGTAATTGTTTTTGGGGATTTATCCATAACCTTTTGCCAGAGCCAATGTCGAGAAGAGTATTTCCAAGGTTTTTTCTAGGATTTTTATAGTTTGAGCTCTTACATTTAAAACTTTAATACATCTTGAGTTAATTTTTATATGTAGTAAGAGGTAATTGTCTAGTTTCATTCTCTGCATATGTCTGGCCAGTTACCCCAACAACATTTACTGAATAGGGAGTCCTTTCCCTATCACTTATTTTTATCAGTTTTGTCAAGGATCAGATGATTGTAGGTGGATGGGTTTATTTCTTGTTTCTCTATTCTGTTCCATTGATCTGTGTGTATGTTTCTGTACCAGTACCACGCTGTTTTGGTTGTCATAGCCTTATAGTATAGTTTGAAGTTGAGTAATGTGATGTCAGATTTGTTCTTTTTGCTTAGGGTCACTTTGGCTATTTGGTCTCTTTTTTGATTCCATATAAATTTTAGAATCAATTTTTCTAATTCTGTGAAAAATAATATTGGTATTTTGATAGGGATAGCATTGAATCTGTAAACTCTTTTGGGCAATATGGCTGATTTAACAATATTGGTTCTTCCAATCTATGACCATAAAATATTTCCACTTATTTGTGTCATCTAGATTTCCTGAGTTATTCTTGTGGAGATCTTTCACCTCTCTTGGTTAGATGAATTCCTATGTATTTCATTTTGTGTGTGTGTGTGTGTGTGTATGTGTGTCTACTGTAAATGAGACTGTGTTCTTGATTGGATTCTCAGCTAGAAAGTTATTGGTGTTTGAAATGTTACTGATTTTTGTACATTGATCTCATATCCTGAAACTTTACTGAAGTTGTTTATCAGTCCCAGGAGCCTTTTCACAGTCTTTAGGGTTTTCTATGTATAGAATGACATTGCCAGCAAAGAGATATTTTGACTTCTTTTTCTGTTTGATACCTTTTACTTCTTTCTCTTGATTGATTGCTCTGTCTAGGACTTCTACTAGTATTCTGAATAGGAGTGTGAAAACAGGCATTCTTATCTCCTTCCAGTTCTCAAGGGGAATGGGTTCAACTTTTGCCCATTCAGTATGATGTTGGCTGTAGGTCTGTCCTAGATGCCTCTTACTATTTTGAGTTATGTTCCTTCAGTGCCCAGCCTGTTGAGGGATTTATCATGAAGGACGTTGGATTTTATAAATGGCTTTCTTTGTCCATTGAGATGATCATACAGTTTTCGTTTTTTATCCTATTCATGTGGTGAATCACATTTATTGATTTGTCTATCTTGAAGTGACCTTGCATCCTAAGAAAAAAAGCCTATTTGATCATGGTGAATTCACTTTTTGATATGCTGCTGAATTCAGTTTCCAAGTATTTTGTTGAGGATTTTTTGGTCTATGTTCATCAGGGATATTGGCTAGAACTTTTCTTTTTTCATTGTGTCTGCCAGATTTTGGTATCAGGATGATGCTGGCATTGTAGAATAAGTTATAGAGGATCCCCTCCCCTCATTTTTAAGGAATAATTTCAAAATAATTGGTACCAGCTCTTCTTGTATGTAAGATGTAATTCAGCTGTGAATCCAAGTGGGCTATTTTTTATTGTAGGTTTTTTATTGCTGATTCGATTTTGGAACACATTATTGGTTTGTTCAGGTTTTTACCTTCTTCCTGGTTCAATCTTGGAAGGTTGTGTATTTCTAGGAATTTATCCTTTTCCTCCAGATTTTCTAATTTGTGTCTATAGAGCTGTTTACAATACTCTCTGAGGATCTTTTGCATTTCTATCAGATAACTTGTAATCTTTTCCATCTCTGATTGCATTTAGTTGGCTTATTTGGATCTTTTCTCTTTTTTTCTTTGTTAATCTAGCTAGTGGTTTATCAACCTTGTTTATTCTTTTGAAGACAGCTCTTGGTTTAATCATCTTTTGTATAGACTTTTGGGTCTCAATTTCATTCAGTTCTTCTCTGATTTTAGTTATTTGATTTCTTCTGCAGTCATTGGAGTTGGATTCTTCTTTTCTCTTAATTCCTCTAGGTGTCATGTTAGATCATTCATTTAAGATATTCTTAGCCTCTTGATGAAGACATTTAGCACTACAAGCTTTCCTCTTAACACATTTTCTGCATCCCAAAGATTTGGGTACGTTGTGTGTCTATTTTTATTAATCTCACAGAATTTTTTTATTTCTGCCTCAATTTTATTGTTTCCCCAACAGCTAACCAGGAGGAAGTTTTTTAATTTCTTAATTTCCATATTTTCATGTAGTTGTGAGATATCTTGGTATTGATTTCTATTTTTATTGCACTGTGGTCCTCCAGTGTGATTGATATGGCTTTGATTTTTTTAAATTTTACTGAGACTTGTTTTATGACCAAGAATGTGGTTGATCTTAGAATATGTTCTGTGTGCAGATCAGAATAATGTATATGCTGTGCTTACTGGGTATTCAGTAGATGTCTATCAGGTCCAATTCATCAAGTATTGAGTTTAATTCCAGAATTTCTTGGTTAGTTTTCTGCCCTGATGATCTTTCTAACAGTCAGTGAAGTGTTAAAGTCTCCCACCATTATTGTGTGGCTGTCTTAAGTTTCCTGTAAAGAAAAGCTTGTTTTATGAATCTGGGTGCTACAGTGTAGGGTGCATACATATTTAGGATGTTTAAGTCTTATTGTTGAATTGAACCCTTTATCATTATGTCATGCCCTTCTTTGTCTTCCCTGATTTTTGTTGGTTTAAAGCCTATTTTATCTGATACAAGAATAGTAACTCATTCTCTTTTTTTGTTTTCCATTTGCATGGTAGATTTTTCTCTATCCCTTTACTTTTAGCCTGTGACTGTCGTTATATGTGAGGTATATCTCTGGAAGACAGCAGACAATTGGGTCTTGTCTTTTTATCTAGCTTGGCAGTCTATACCTTTTAAGTGGGGTGGTTAGGCCATTTACATTCAGGGTTAGTACTGATATGCAAAATTTTGGTTCTGTCATTATGTTGTTAACTGTTTATTTTGTAGACTTGATTGTGTAGTTCCCTTATATTGTCTGTGGGCTATGTGCTTGAGTGTGTTTGTGTGGTGGCAGGTTTCAATCCTTTGTTTACAAGTTTAACACTCCCATAAGGACATCTTGTAATGCTGGTCTGGTGGTAATGAATTCCCTCAGTGCTTGCTTGCCTGAGAAAAATTTTATTTCTCCTTTACTTAAGAAGCTTAGTTTGGCAGGATATGAAATTTTTGGCTAGAATTTCTTTTCTTTAAGAATGCTGAAAATATGCACACAATCTCCTCTGGCTTGTAAGATTTCTGCTGAGAGGTCTACTCCTAGCCTACTGGGGTTCCCTGTGTAGGTGGTCTAACCTTTCTTTCTACCTAACATTAAGATATTTTTTCTTTTGTGTTGACTTTGGTAAATCTGACAGCTATGTGCCTTGGGGATGGTCATCTTGTATAGTATCTCTCAGGAGTTTTCTGTATTTATTTAATTTGTATGTCCACCTTGCTACCAAGATTGAGGTAATACTCAAGAACTGTATCCTCAAATGTTCTTTCCAAGTTGCTTTCTCTCTCTCCTCTTTCAGAAATGGCAATGAGTCATAGATTTGGTCATATATATATATATAATCACATATTTCTTAGAGGTTTTGCTTATTTTTGAAATTCTCCCAGAAAGGAGAACTAGAAATTAAAATTTTAAATTATGTTTGTCTGACTTAGTAGATTCAAAGAACTGGTCTTTAAACTCTGAGATTCTGTCCTCATCTTGTTCTATTCTATTGTTAATGCTTATGATTATATTATGAAATTCTTCAATTCCAGAAGTTCAGTTTGGTTCTTTCCTAAAATGGTTATTTTGTCTTTCAGCTCCTGGATCATTTTACTGGATTCCTTAGATTGAGTTTCAACTTTCTTCTGGAACTTGATGAGCTTCCTTGCTATCAATATTCATAATTCTGTGTCTGACATTTCAGTCTTTTCAATGTGGTTAAGAACCATTGCTGTATTTGTTTGAAGGTAAGGGGACACTCTAACTTTTTGAATTGCTAGAGTTCTTACACTGATTCTGTCTCATGTATGAAGACTGGTAGTCCTTTAAATTTGACGTGAGTTGAGTACAGACAGTTGGCTTTGCTTCTTGGTGCTTTCAGAGGGCCAAGGCCCTTTATCTGGGACTAGATTGTTGCCTTACTTTTCACAAGCACTGTTCACTAGCAAAATATTTTGGTGGTATAATTAGGGCTGTGATCCAGTAGGTGGTACCTAAAAGTGGTGCCCAAAGATTGGCTCATAGTCTCATGTTTTTTTGTATATTGGCAGCCGTGCTCTGTGGTGGGGGAAGAGAGATGACTCCTTCAACTGGTCCACTCCTGGGCCTTGGACGAGGCTCCTGCAATCACTGGCACTGCACTTATATTTTCTTTGTTACATGTTCCAGACCACAAGGCTCCCTAAGGCAGAGGCCAGGTTGGCAGACAGGCCATGCCCTTCCAGACCACCTCTGTGGGGGGGAGGCACTTCCTGCTGTCCCTCTGGCCTATGAGCCCAGGTGTCACACCCCTCTCAGTGTTCTGACAGTGGGGACTTCCCTGCTTGGGTGCCTCCTAAGCAGGTGAGTTTTACCCACATAGGAGGAGTGGGAGTGGGTGGAATCACCTGCTCCACCACCTGGGTGCTTCCCGGAGGAATACAGCGCTGAACCTGCCCACAGAATTCAGACAGAAGCAAGTCCCTGGAGCTCTGCCCAGCTGGTGTATCCCATGCAGATAGAAACAACAGAGGTTGGTGGGGTAACCTCATCCACCCTCTGAGTACTTCCTGGAGGAACATGGAGCTGCACCCATCTGCAGAGTTCAGGCCGAGGCAGATTTACTGTGCTGGAAACCCCAGCTTACATGTCCCACCCTGCAAGGAGCAGCAGGGTTGAGTGGACTTGCCTGATCTGCTGTCCAGGGGTGCATGGAGCTGCATCCACACACAGCGTGCAAACAGAAGTCGGTCCAGTTGTGTTGGAAGCCCCAGTTGGCATGTGAACCTAGGTAGAAGCAGTGTGTGTGGGTGGAGTCACCCTGTCAGTCACCCAGGTGTTTCCTTGGGGAACACAGAGAGCTGTGTCTGCCCACAGAATTTAGGGAGAGGTGGGACCAGTGTGCTGGAAGCTGGAAGAGGGCAGTGAAACAATCTGATTGCTCCCAGACATGGGGACTGCAGCCTCCATTGTGGATATGGCCACTGGTGCTAGGCTGCTCTGAGATCCAAGGATTGTGGAAGTCCCTGTGAGCTTCATTGTTGCTTCTGGAAAAACTCCAAGTGGTTTTCTGTATTAGTCTAGAGACTTAGGGGAATGAGGGGACTCTCCCATTCCCAGGCTTGCACAAGTCCCCGCGGGAAGTGTGGATCCCCAGGGGCTCTCACTCGCTCACTCCTTCTCCATGTTGGGGAGCTTCTGCTGTCTCATGTAGGTCCCTGATGGGCAGCTGTTCAGTTGTGCTCTTTTCTGTTCTCCACGACACTTTTCTTCCTTGATGCATCCTGTTGTAGTTTCTTAGATCAGTGTGCAGAGTCAGTGTTCACTTGCCACTTTGTCTCCTTCCAGTGAAAGCAGTGCACTCAAGCTGCTTCTAGTCCGCCATCTTTACCCCTGCTAAAATTTTTTAATGTTTCCATTTTTTTCAGTTGACAATTTTTTCTTCATGTCTAGAAAGTCCTTCAGTGACTACAGATATTCTTCTACATTGTAACCTAGTAATTCTACGATGTTTAATCATTCTTTCTTAAATGTGTCTGGATTTCACTATAAGACATAAGATAGAGAGATAAACCTCTTTATGTTCAGATATTTTGCTACTTGTTTCAGTAAATTTGTTGAAAGCCCCTACTTTTGAGGAGGGAGTTAAATTTTCTCTTAACTAGTTACACTGATTACCTCTTAAATAATTCTGGAGAGAATGAGAGCTGGCAGCCTGTTTGGTTATTCATTTTATTGTAGAATGTTGACCCCTCCAGAGTGCGCTCTTAGTTTGAGAAATATCTGTTTGAAAATATTTAAGATGATATATATCTGTAATTTTTAAAATATTAGAATAAAATCATTCATCAAATTCAAACTTCACAGAGTCCATCAACCTTGATATGCATGTGATTCTCTCTTTTCCTCATTAAATGAAAGTATTATGATATCTGTTTTGTCAGCCATGGTGCTAGGCATAAGTTCTCATGTAACAAAGGCATGGCATCAGAAGATATGGAATTAACATCCTACTTTCACCTTGGAAAGCATTTTGTCTCTCCTGATCTCAGTTTGCTTGGGAGAGATATAAAGTTAGCTTAAGGGTCATTCTAGGTCCAACACCCGTTATTCATCTGGGAGTCTGTAGATGTGAAAGAAAGTCCAGTTAATTATTTTTTAGATATCGCTCAACTGAAATTTTGCAGCCCTGATCTTTTGACCTATCTCAAACACTTGTCCCGTGCCAGATGTCTTGTTAGTACTTAGTCTCTGAGAATTTCATTGTGTTTACCTAGAGAATAAGGGAAGAAGAGCTGATTTTATCATACATCCTATGTTAAATACGTATATATGAACATCTCTCTGACATGCATGTATATACATCTGTACATACATGCCTGATATTTGCGATTATTCTCTTTTCTTAATTATTCTCTGTTTTTGTATTAACTACACATTAAGTTTTTAAGGGTTGAAATTATTACCACTTCCTGGGAATCATATTCAATTTCTAAAGGAACTGTGGGACTCATAAAACTCCTAAATATGGCAAGTAGTGAGATTTCGATTCACGAATAGCTATCATGGGGATTCCATATTATGTACATGAAAACTGTGTTATTCTCCATTTTTGTATTTATCAAGATTTTCGTCAACAAAGATGTTTGTAACTCTTATAACTATCCAAGACAATAACTGCTCTCCTATCTAATTGCACAATGTGCTGTCATCACTTTAACTGTACCCTATGTTGGTACTATTTTGAGGGGTATGATATTCTCATAAGGGAAAGTATGTTTCATTGCATGTATTTAATTTTAATTGTTTAATGCTAGAAAAACCAACACAGCATTTCCTATTCTATCTCCCCGGAATTACGTGTGCATCCACATTTATGAATTCATACATCTTCTCTACCTTCTGTGAAAAATGAGAAGAGTAAAAGCTGCCAATATTATAATAATCAGCATCTTTTAAACAAAGTGTTATACACATAGCTAGATATGTTTGGGCTTTGTTTTAAAAAACTCAGGTTATTATCTGGCTCACTTGATTTAGATTTAACCTTATTTTAGACTCTTCTGATATAAAATTGAAAATAACGTGAAATCTGGAAACACTGAAAGTTCATCTTGTAAGTGATCAAGGACATCACTGATGTTTCAATTGCCTATCCCCCACTGTTAGAGAAATAGGGTTGGGGACCTACTTTTCTGTCTCTGATTGGTGTGAGTAACTGAAAGCTTAGAATTATTTAGCATACAGAACCTTCATGGTGCAGTTCAGGGTTTATTATATAAAATGCTATCTTAAAATACGATACTTTAAAATAGTTTGCTTTAATAGGTGGAAGGAAAAAAAGCTAAGCTTTAAAAGTATTTTGTTTGAAAATACACAGTCCTATCACAGCCATAAGTGGATTTTTAAAACTTTCTTTTAAAAGGTGCAACTTTAAATATGATCCAGTAGAATTTCCTTTCCAGCTGATATTTTCAGGAGAGCAGAATGAGGAAACATAATATGGCTTAGTCCTTTTTCTTTTCTAAGGCAACTGTCTTAGTCCGTTCAGGCTGCTGTAACAAAATACCACAGACTGGGCGGCTTATAAACAACAGACACTTATTTCTCAAAGAGTCAGAGGCCGGAAATCCAAATCACGGCACTGGAAGATTCGGTGTCTGGAGAGGGCTTGTATCCTGGGTCGTAGAGGGCATTTTCTCTTCTCACTGAGTCCTCACAGCAGAAGGAGACAAGGCAACTCCTGAGGTGTCTTTTATAACGGTACTAAAACCATTCGTTCTTTTATGATCTACTCACTTCATCACTTGGTGAGTAGACTTCAATCTACGAATTTTGGAGGTACACAAACATTCAGACCAGAGCAGCATTAACCACATCTGCCTAATTTTCAAGAGGCTCCATTTATTGTTAACATTATATTATCCCCTTTCTCCTCTCTTAGCAATCATCCAGGATCCAAGTGGCATTAGTTGTTTGTTTGTTGGTTTGTTTGTTTAATTTTACTTTAAGTTCTGGGATACATGTGCAGAACGTGCAGGTTTGTTACATAGGTATACAAGTGCCATGGTGGTTTGCTGCACCCATCAACCCGAAGCTTCCATTAAACTAGATGTGGCTGCTTTTGAAACATGTTGTATTTTTCTACCTTTGATTTTGATGGAAATGCCAGCCATTGCTCTAACATGCTCCATAATCATAAATTTGTTTAATTATGATAAGCTTACAAGATGGGACTTACGGTTATCCCAGTTTTACATGACGAAACTGAGATTCAGGAAGTGAGGTGATTTGTCTAAGGTTAAAACAGCTAATAAATGATGAAGCCTGACTTGAGCCCAGGTTATCTGACTTCAGCCCCTGAGTGAGCTCTTGGTAATCTGTAGTGCAAGTTTTCTTACAATGTGCAGTTACTATCTCTCCGCTCTTTTGTACTATTAATTTTCTTTTTTCTTCCAAAAAGAATCTACAGGTAAATATATTTCTTGCAGATGATTAAATTGCTCTTCCTTTTCTGTGATTCTTTTTAATGTCATTGCGTAATTATAAATAATAGTTTTTATTTGTTAAGCAGACTTGAGTTTTTGGCTTGGGCAATTTGCTGAGTGATGGATCTGTTGATTCTCCTCACAGCTGAACTACACTAGGTCTTTCCTGGAGCCCTGTTTCTCCTTGGCATCACGTGCCCAACCAGCCTGTTGTTCTACTCAGTCACTTTCCTTCTGAATTCTATTCTTGCTCAGTTAATGTCCCTGTGATTAACTTTCAGTCAAATGTTTTCTCGAGGACATTTATTTCTTCTAGTCTCTGGAGGAAAACATGACATTTTAAGGTAACTTTCACCAGACTAAGCCTCAGGGGACAATGTAGATTCTGAAGCTGAAGAACTAAGGTTTTGATTTGTTCTCTGAAAACAGAAAAGTATGCTGAAGTCTACTGTTGCCAAGAGTGAGTGCTCAATATGGGTTTAGTACATTTTTGAATTCAAATATTAACTCTTCCAAAGGAAGTCATATTTACTTATATATAAAATGAATGCAATGTTCAGTTGTAGAGCATATAAGAAGAGGAAAAGAGGCCAGGCGTGGTGGCTCACGCTTGTAAACCCAGCACTTTGAGAAGATGACGTGGGCAGATCATGAGGTCAGAAGATCGAGACCATCCTGGCTAACATGGTGAAACCCCATCTCTACTAAAAATACAAAAAATTAGCCGGGCGTGGTGGTGGGTGCCTGTAGTCCCAGCTACTTGGGAGGCTGAGGCAGGAGAGTGGCATGAACCCAGGAGGTGGAGCTTGCAGTGAGCCGAGATTGCACCAATGCACTCCAACCTGGGCAACAGGGCGAGACTCCGTCTCAAAAAAAAAAAAAAAAAAAGGAAAAGAATCCAGAGAGCTATATTTTAAAATAAATGTAAAGCAAACTCATATGCTAATCTGGATTCTGCAGAACCAGAAGTATAACAGAGGTAGATACCAAGACCCAAAAAGAATAAAATGATAGGATAGTAGCATGTGGGATCACAGTGTCAAGGATAGGCCTATACTTGGACAAAGCCAGACCTAGACTATGGCCAAAATTTGACCCGTAAGCCTGAGCTATTGTTTAGACTGTATGAAAAGTCTCAAATTAAACATAGAATATCAGAAGAGAGAAATGGCAGTGAATCTTTGCACTAAGCATGTG
This sequence comes from Rhinopithecus roxellana, assembly GCF_007565055.1. Classification (NCBI taxonomy): domain Eukaryota; kingdom Metazoa; phylum Chordata; class Mammalia; order Primates; family Cercopithecidae; genus Rhinopithecus; species Rhinopithecus roxellana. The sequence goes on from NC_044565.1 coordinate 29,766,858, forward strand.
AGCTACACAATACTTCAAAGCTACCCTTTAAAAACTTCCTTGTCACAGTAGGCAAAGTTATCGGGACTCATGACATTACACAAGCTCCACAAGACAAGAATTGATGGCAGAAAATGGTCTTTCAGGGCCGGCAGCTGTGAATTCAAAAAGATACCAACTAGCAGGTCTTTTACTTAAAAGGGCTAAGGCTGGGGAGACAAGAAGGCGCCAAGGTGTCTATAGGATGATAATTTACAGTTGTAAGTCAACAACCTGGCAGTAGTTTCGGCATCACAGGGAAGATAAGCACCCAGGGGTTGATGATTTGGGAACATCTTTGTGGGCGCCAAACAGTCTGGCTATCAGAATCCCACCATCTCAGAGACAGGAAGTTACGTGGCTGGGGCTCCAGTAACATCACCTACCCTGATGACACCGTTAAGAACGAGAGTAGAGTCTGTTAGGGAGTGGAGTGTGTCTCAAGCCTGGGGTCTGCCACTTCTGGGTCTGTCACCTTAAGCAGGTCACATGATTTATTTTCTGTAAAATTGGAATGTAAGAGGACGCATTAGAAGATTTGTATAAGCAATGGGTAAAGCATGCATGCTGTTATGCTTAGAATAGTGTCTGGGGTATAAGTATAAAAACAAATATGTTTTATTTATATTATAAAGGATAGGCTTAGGGAAGGTTTTAGGCATAAGCTGAGTTGGAACATATGGACTAAGAGAAGCTGATAAGCTTAAGAAGTCAGGATTCCTTGGTCCAACGAAAGAGGAAAGGAGTGAAGAAGACGTTAGAGAGTAAAGGATAGGGGACCCACAAATTGGGCAGAAGCCGGGACCCTCTGAGTATTATAACGAATAAAAATTCACGGTGGGCACTTTTTTCTTGAGTAATAGGGATGCTATATAAGACTTTCTGGTTGTTAAAGTCATTTAATATAATTCTTCTAGTGTTCTCCCAAATAGGTATCTGGATAACAAAGCCAGATATCCACACAAAGGCTTTCCTGGTGTGTGTGTGTGTGTGTGTGTGTGTGTGTGTGTGTGTGTGTAAATTAAAGAAAGACAGGGATTCCATGTTAGAGTTGTAGATAAAATGGAAATATTGCACACCCGAGACCGAAAAGAGAGAAAAAAATAATGTATCCCAGTTAGCAGTTTAGAGATATTAGAGAGTTTGAGATTGTAAAACACCAGGGAATGCACAGAAAATTTGGCAAAGGTATTACACGTCAACATTATTTAGATCTGAAACGCAGCAAGGTGAATCTAGCTAATATCTGTGCTAAAATTAATTCAACAAATATTTATTAAGAGCATCCTCTATGCTAGACATTTTGTTTATTTTGGTAATAAAAATATGTGTAAATGAATTTTGTTATCAATACATTTTTATGCATGAGAGAGACAGGCAAGTAAACATTAAGAATAAAATATAATATGAACAGATGAAAGAGGATTGAATCTGCCCAATACAGTCAATTTGACCTCCTAGACCAGATGATAAAATGCTTGACCTCTTACCTGCAACATAGACAAGTCTCTCAGATGAGTAAGAGAGCAAAAGGGATTGAAGCACAAACGCAATTGAAAAGGTGCCATTCTAGAAATGGCAAAGGATAGAACGATGGTAGGAAGGTGGGAAGAATTGAGATTCCGCACTCTTGGCAAGCGTGATGATGGTTTTTCATGCATGATAAAAGACTGTCTGAGAATCACAGTCTTAGCACAATTCTACGTGCAACTCTGTTGCTGTCACTAATTGGCTTGTCTGGAAAATGGGTGCAACAGGAGTTGCAGAGCTGAGACATGAAGAATAAGTGTCATGATCAGATTTGCCTATCTGAAAGATCACTGTGAGGTTAGAATAACAAAAGCAGTAAGGAAGCCAGTGACAGGAGTAGGTGACAGAAATTGTCCATTATGAGAGCTTCAATGAGAAGAACATTTATGTGTTTGTTTAAATTTTCAAGACATTTTATTTATGATTGGTCCATATAAGATGTTGTTAGAATGGAAAAAAAAAAGGTTTATTTTACATTATTTGAAGAAAATTCTAAAACCATCCTCTCATTTATTAATTATATATTAATTTATTTATGGTTTTCTTAATTCTTATTACAAAGCTCATAAAATGTAATTTGGGAGATATTTTTTAAGGCTTCTATTATCCGGGGAATAATTTCCAGTTACTGTTATTAAAAATAATATGTTTATGTGTAATAGCTGCCAACATTTAGTGAATTTCTAACAAATTATGTCTTGAGGAATAAGCTTAACTCTTTGGCAATTAATGTTAGTTATTTTATGTTATTCTCATGTAATGATAAGCCGTAATATTTTCTCAAGTAATACATGACTTCTAGTTTAATGTGCTACAATCATTATATCGTAAATAGAAACTCAAGAATTAACACTTAAAAAGTCAGCATTTAAGGAATGAATGGATGCTTCCGAAAATTTTGCATTCTTGGAAGAAAAATATCCTCCAAGAAAACCTAAGATTTAAAAAACAAACAAACAAACAAAAAAAACCTTGTTTTTAAAACTAGGATTGTAGAAAGCATAAGAGTGCATAAATCAATAGTGGTAAGCCAGCAATGGAATGGAGTGCTGCTTGGAGGACACAGACTGAGGGGGCCACCATTCGAATGGTTGGATGGTGTGAATGCCTGGGATCAGGCAGCAAAGCTGAGACTCTGCACAATGAGAGGTCACAGAGGAAACGCCCTTCTCCTTACGAAGTTGAAGCCAAAAGAGAGACATCTTCAGTGGGTAAATTATAGGGGATAGCAAACAGGTCACACACACATGAAAACGTCACATATGAGAGAAGTAGAATTCACTGTGTGGAAAAAGAATTGACTTTTCAATCAATTGAGATAAGATAATTAGTGGGCCTCTCATATATATATATATATAGAGAGAGAGAGAGAGAGTAAAAAAAATATATATATAGTAAAATATATATATTATATATATAGAGAGAGAGAGTGTGTGTAAAAAATATATATATATAGTAAAATAAAAATATATCCCTACCTCATCTGATAGAGAAAAATTAAGATGGAGTAAAGCAATATGAAAAGCTAATTTGTAAATTTTAGAAGACTACATAAATAGCTTCATAATGACAAGAAGAGGATTATTTTCAAGAAGACGCAAAAAAGCAAAATCAGTATAAGAAAAATCCCAGCTGGGCGTGGTGGCTCATGCCTATAATCCCAGCATTTTGGGAGGCTGAGGTGGGTGAATCACTTGAGGCCAGGATTTCAAGACCAGCTTGGCCAACATGGCAAAACCCCATCTCTATTTTAAAAAAACATTCAAAAAGAACATTTCTAAATAAGTCAACCACATTAAAAGCAAAAAGACAAAAAAAAGCTATCATCAAATTATGAAGAAAATTAAAAAACAACACAGAAACTGAGAAACGCTATCTGCAATGTAAAACTTAGAGGTTTCATTAGTTTTGTGATCAGAACATATATGTAAATATATATTTATTTTTTGAACTCCTACAAATCAATAAGAAAAATGTCTGGTATAAAATAGATGACACAAGAGAAGTCATTTCAGAAAAAAACATTAGCAACCAATAAACATTATATAAATGACTTTAGTCTTCTCAGTAATCAAGTTAATTCATATGAAAGATGAATTGAGATATTTTACCACAACTAGGTTGACAAAAATTGCAAAACTGGTTAATACTCACTGGAATAAAATGTGGAGAAGCCAATTTTCATACAGAGCTGAAGGGAAAGCCCCTTGGTGTAATACCATCACTTTGAAAACGGTAGTGTTTCCTGTAAATGGAACACATACAAATCCTGTGACCTGCAGCTTCATTCCTAGGTGTACCTATGCTCTAGAAAAACTATGTAAATACACCTGGCCCTATAGGACAATATTAAAGTTCTTGCTGTTATTTAAATTTTATACACTGTAATTGCTATTTTTAAGCTATATCATTTAGTTCTCAGAGAATGTAATTTATAATATGTAATTTGTATTGTTTACCGTGTTATTATTTTAGTGACATTTTTCAGAATTACAATTAATTTAAGCATAGAAAGAAACCCTGAATTGTAATCACATCAGTTCTGGTTTAGCCATGTGTCATGTTATACACTTGTAAAAATTTAAATTATTCATACATACCTATTCTTCCAAAACAAATTTCTTTCCTCTTTCCATACTCAAAGGAGAATTTTAACCAGAATAAATTTCTAGAAATTCGTTATTATCGTCTCGTTATGGAGATTTCTCAATTTTTACAGTGATACCAAAAAATGACGTCATTGTAGTGGAATTACCGTGTAACAACGCTATGAAAACTCAGTCACACATCAATTCTGTAGAATGAAAATTGATGGTTAAATGCAGTACTAAGGAAGCTTGCTAGCAGAGCAAAAATATAATGCTGATGTACTTTCATTCAACAACCAGTATTAGTTCTCATTTCATGATATTTACCTTAGAGATCTAAGTCACAATATTTTCCTTGAGTGAGATTTTATTGTTAAACACACCGTAATGAGAAGTGTTGACATTTTATTGAAAACCACTCTATATTGCTAATCTGCTATGAATATTGCTATGGCAGTAGGGAAAAATCTGTCAAAATGTGTTGGACTATGATCTGTCTGGGTAAAAAAGAATAGCTTCTCATAGTTCAGACTCTTACTTAATTACCATTCCTACATATAAGTAAAAAATGGGGCTGGGAGAAGTGGTTTATGCCTGTACCTTGGGGGACCACAGTGGGTGGATCACTTGAGGTCAGGAGTTCAAGTCTAGCCTGGCCAGTATGGCAAAACTCCATGTCTACTAAATAAAATAAAATAAAATAAAATTATCTGGGCATGGTGGCACACACCTATAATACCAGCTACTTGGGAAGCTGAGGGATGAGAATCACTTGAACTCAAGAGACAGGGGTTGCAGTGAGCTGAGATCATAACATTCACTACAACCTGGGCAATAGAGTGAGACCGTATCTCAGAAGAACAACAAAAAGGTAAAAAATGGGTTGCATGTTTCACCTTAGTTCTTCTCTTGCCATTCCTGCCAAATAGTAAAAAATGGGTTTTCTGTTTCATCCTGTTCTTCTCCTCTTTGACTCCTTGAATCATTCTTTGGGTTTCTGTCTCCTGGAATCCTTTTTTGTCAACGTTAATGTCCGACTTCTGATGTGTGCTCATTTTGTTGCTTGTCCTCTTTCTGCATGATTTTTCTCATAGCTGGTAACTGTATGTTTTATTTTCCCAGGAATCTAGAAGTGTTCTATAAGTGGGTCCCCGTTTGTTTGTTGTTATTATTTTTCTACATATATTTAACTTGCAACGTCATCCACATGAGACTGAGTTAATCGCTTAAATCATAGTTTGCATTTCTTTCTGAAAATTTAGGCAGTTGAGCAAGATAAAGTATGAGATCGCATACAATTTAAACCCATTTACTAATTTTTAACAGTTTACTAATTCTACATGGACTTTAAGAAATTGAAAAGCTGAGATGATTTATTTATTTGGGAAACATGGGTAAGTTATGTCAAGTTTGCAAAAGTTTTCCTTATTTTATATGGCCAATAAATTGATTCATTCACCTGTGCATGTCACTGGTGTACAACAGGCACAATCTCTGTCCTCAGATTTTACGGTTGAGAATGGAATAAAAAGCTCCAAAATCAAATAAGTTCAAGTTTGTTAAGTGGAATGTCTAATTTGTTTAAAAAACATGCCACGTATTTTATCCAAAAGTGTTTGCTCTTGCTTTCTGCTGAAGTCATGCCTAATTCCATGAAGAAGTATCTGAGATGTGTTTAGAGAACGGAAAACTAAAAAACAGTCAGTAAGACACAAGATAACATTAAAAGTAGAGAAAGTAGCCTTGTCAAAGCAAGCAGAAATGGGTTTCGGTACTGACTGGTAGGCCAGTTGGAATGACTAGGGATGAAGGTATGGAGCAGATAAAGGACTCTAATGTGTGGGGCAGTTCATTTCATCCCCAGACATGCTATCTTAGGCGGTGAATGTCTGCAACTTACAAGGAAGGAAAGCAAGTTTGCATTGTTCATACCCATACCACACTCTTCATTTCTACTCATGCACCATTCCACGGGGCTTGTCTGCTCTTAATTCCTATTGAACACAGTATGTTCTGTTTCTCAGTGATAAGTCAGTGCCAAAAAAAGGGAGGAGGGATTAAGTAACACTAGGGAATGCGGGTAATGTTGCCAAATTTTGTTACCTTATATTCTATACAGTAAAAAATTATTGAGGTCTGTATAAGTGCTATAGAAAATAAAGTTACAAATATTAAAAATCAAAATATAAACAAAACTTCCACCAAAAACCCCAACAGTATCTCAAGACGTTCACAGCCTCCTAGAAGAAGTAGCTCTGTGAGCATGATCATGATGCAGATGATAAGTACTGAAACATGGGGAGTACTTGGCTACAGTAACCATTGTGACCTAAAGAAATTAAGACATTTGGCCGGGTGTGGTGGCTCATGCCTGTAACCATTGGGAAGCCAAGGAGGGTGGATCACCTGAGGTCAGGAGTTTGGAACCAGTCTCACCAACATGGTGAAACCCTGTCTCTACTAAAAGTACAAAAATTAGCCAGGCGTGGTGGCTCATGCCTGTAATCCCAGCTACTGGGGAGACTGAGGCAGGATAATCGCTTGACCCCGGGAGACAGAGGTTGCAGTGAGTCGAGACTGTGCTATTGCACTCCAGTCTGAATGACAGAACGAGACTCCGTCTCAAAAAAAAAAAAAGATATTAAGACATTTAAATATGTTTTTAATTCTGATTTATAATTCAGTCTCTAAAAACCTGCTACAAAATGGATTTTTCATTTTATGAAAAATCTGGCCAAAATAACCTTTGGCTCAGAATTGGTCATTACTTAAAATAAATGCAAAAAAAAAAAAAAAAAAAAAAGGAACTGGTTCATTACAAAGTCAAATTAAAGTATATCATAATCATTTGTCAGTATAAGATGGAGAGTTAGTTTTCTTTTAGGCCAGAATTTTTAACAGAAAAGTCATATTTTTGATGTTAACCTGTTTCACTGACATAATGGATGGAAATTTTTTGCACTGCTTTCCATTTATTTGAGCATTTCTCCATTCATCCATTCCCCAAACATATTGACTATCCACCGTGTGTGATGAACCATCTTTCATCCTAAGCTTAATGAAACTGTATACACAAGGCATGTTTCAGAAAACTGTAACTTTCATATGAAATATTAGGCACAATTTTAGTTTGATTAAATTATTTATTTTAATAATTCAAGCAAACAAAATCCAAAGCTGTTCTAATTATTGATATCCTTTGTTTAAAATCACATAAAATAACATGGGGTAATTACTTTGTCTTATTTCCCGTTAATAAGTAACATATTGAGTGTTATGTGCCAACGTTCTAGGTACTTTTCGTATTTAGACTCATTTAATGCTCAAATCCTGTTTGAAACAGGTTCTGTAGTTATCAGGATTTTACAGATGAAGAAAGTAGAGTTATAAGAGTTACAAGCATTTAGTTTGCTTGTCTCATACAACATAGCTGACCGGTGGTTAAGCTGTGCTAAATCCCAACCACTCGGAGTGCAGATTCTGCTGCACTCAAGTATTTTGCACTCAAAAATATTTGCAGGACCAGCCTGGGTAACATGGCAGGATCCATTCTACAAAAAAGACAAAAACTAGCCAGGCATGGTGGTGCATGCCTGTCGTCCCAGTGACTCTGGAGGTCAAGTTGGGAGGATCCCCTGAAACCAGGACGTCAAGGGTACCGTGATCCTGCCACTGCATTACAGCCTGAGTGACAGAGCAAGACTCTGTCTCAAATAAATAAATAAATAAATAAATAAATAAATAAATAAAAATAAAAAAATTACAGTCTACTCCTTGTTTCCAACATGTTTCTCAGTGAACAGGTACTTGTTAAATTTCTAATATGTGGCCAGCTCAGTGCTACGCCTGTCACAAAAACTCAGTGCAACCCCTCCATCCAGCTTCCCCAAGTGCAGTGAGCTAAACCGGGATTGTTCCAGGACTCTGAGTTTTCATTTCCCAAACAAATGGTCAGCGTCTCTTGTTTTGACCCTTCGTGTCTCTCTCTATTTGCTCTCTAGATATAGTGAAGTAACAATTCACAAACGCCACAAGACTTTCTTTATGTTTTTTATCTTATTATTTTTTAATGAACACGTAGCCTCACACTTCTGTGTTTATCTTAAAATGGCCCTAATACACAACTTCTTTACTAGGTCTCATTATATATACACTGAAGGTTATTTTTCCTGGAGAGAGACAAATAATAATAATTAGAAATAAGGTCAACTAAATTGTAGTCTATGCAACATAAAATCTTCCATGTTTTTTCCTCCATAACAAAATACTATTCAAAATGCGAGTGTGTCTGTAACCTCAGAGATTAATAATTTTTTTCTTTGATTGTTTGTTGTGGTTGCTTTTATTCAAGTAATGAAAACAGAACAAAGCTGCCTATGTTCAAACAGCAGTGATTTCGCAGTCTTTACAGATATTGTCTGAATCTAATTGGATTTTAATGAAATGATATTTCCTTTGTGATAAGTACATAAAAATTATGTTTTTAATTAACATCACAAGGTATAAGCTATAGATAGCAAGTTTCAACAGAAGTAATATTACTTTTATGTTTTCTTCATTAAAAAAAAAAAAAGAAGTAGTAACAACTACTAGGAAAAATGAGTGAATCAAATGGGCAATGATTAGTGACTGGGCCCTTCTCATCCTAGAATTTTGACGCATTGGCAATGTCCGTTTCTTTTTACGTTAAAAATCTTATTAGTTGGTTTTGTTTTGAAAGACTTTCTAAAGTTTTTGTTTTGTCTTTTTTATTCAGTTTTGACAGTGTTTGCACAGGATTGCAAATAAGCTAAGTTCAGTTCACACTTTAATAAAATCATTTCAAGCAATGTTCCTTATTTGTATTGAACCCTAAAAAGAAAGCAAAGTGAATTTGTAACACAGGAAAGGATGTTTGTGAAATGTACCCCATTTTTCATATGAAATGTTACCTATTAGACTCAGAAAAGGAATATTTGATTCCCAGGAAACGTATGTGAGGAGAGATTGGCATTTAGAAGACCCAGGAGTAAATAGGAAAATAGATTTGTCTGTATAGTTTCAAAAATGACATTAAAAAAAACCTGTGAAGGAAAACAACAAATTATAGCCAATCAAGCTCAGTCAGTCCTGTTGACCTGTCAAGTTAACGTAGATTGTGCTGCTTCTGTTAGTCATTAATTATATTTCCATTACCTATTGGTGACTTGTATTAGTGATCTATATAGAGTGATCTATGCATTTGGTCTCTTACTAATTAACAAACTGATCATACTGCTTTATGGTAATTGATTATAGACTTTTTTTTTTCAAATTTTACCTCTTTTCATTGTATGTATGTATATTTTATTAATAATTTTCAAAATATGTTCTCTGAGTTAGTTAAGCAGTAGTGCTCTTTAAAACATAAAAGTGGTTCACATATAAGCGGCATATCAAAATGTGAGTTTCCTCATGAAAGTTGGATGAAAAATGTGCCTCCTATTCTACAGCCCCAAATAGATGGTAATCTGATTAACTCTTCCTGGTTTAACAATTCTTCTCGCTCGGTGTCTAAACCATATGAAGAAAACTAAGTGAACATGTACAATCAGGACTTATCATGAGCATCCAGAAGGCTAAAAGCCTCAAATTTTCAATTAAAGGAGACTTCTCAAATTTCTAAATCCAGTGAGAATATTTGTGTGTTCCTTCACTAGACACAACTAATCTATTTTAGAAGATTCTCCAATGTGAAAGAATAAAATGATACAATGACATGACTCACATTCAAACAATGCAAATCAATGAAGTTCGAAGTTTTATCACTGGATATTTCAACTAAATATTTATTCACAAATAAATATATTTTTGCTTTAATTTTTTTCTTTGGCCTTCTTAACCAAATAGTTGACATTCTATAAACATGCCCATGTGGTGTAAGTTATTTTGTTTGGTTATAGTTTTTTTAAATTAAGGTATAATCTACATGAGAAAATTAAACAAATCTTAAATAAACAGCTTGATGAATTTTAATATATTTCTATACCTGTGTAACCACCTATCAGATCAAGATAGAGAATACTTCCAATAACATTGAAGGGTTCTTACTGCCTATTCTCAATTAGTACCCCCCAAGAATAACAAGTATTCTTTGCACTGTCATCATGATTAGTTTCACCTTCTGTGGAAATTCCTATAAATGGTCTAACAAATACTGTTTTTGCATCTAACCTCTCCCGCTCAGCATTGTATCTGAGATCCATGTGTCAATAATCTATTATTTTTTCATAGCTATGCAGAGTTCCAACTTATGAACCTGCTATCATCAGTTTTCCCATTCTACTTCCAGTGAACACTTAGAGTATTCAAAGTTTGTGTCTATTTTGAATAAAGTTGTTTCTAATGTTCTCATACAAGTCTTACGATAGAAAGGAATACTCAGCTATCTGCCAGTGGAACTGTGGTTATAGAGTCATAGGGAAGCTCCACGGGCCAGCCAGAGAAGAATGAAGAAGAATAAGAAAGGGAGAAGGTGAGGAAGGAGAGCAGAAGTAGAACTAAGAGAAGAAGGAAGAAGAGAAGGGAGAAAGAGGAAGAGGAAGAAGGAAGGAGAACAGGCGTCTGCAGCAGCAGCCTGCACTGAGGGTGATGGGCAGGGTGCCATTTCCCTGCAGGAAACAGAGAACAGCGTTCTGGAATGTGTGGACTAGGCTCAGGGTATCTGTGGAGTTGAAGCAGAAACACAAACTGCCTGTGAAGTTAACACTCAGGGAGTGTGTGCTAAAGTCGTGGGTACAAACCAGCATTACTGGCAAATGGAGATCCTCTGTGGAAGAAAACAGCACCAAGGCAGGCATTTGCAATTCTCAGATAATAATAAAAAATGAACCTACAATTTTAAAAAGCATAATAACAGTACCAAACCTACAAAGAAATAAGTGACCAGAAGTAAGAATGAGAAAAAAACACAAATGACAAAAATAGAATCCTGAGGAATTCAGATATTAAAATCACTCAATATGAAAGATAAAATAACATTTTAAACATGAAATGTTTAAAATAGGGACACACAAGTTTACTATAACTTTTTAAGGCAAAAATATAGTATCTAAAAATAAATTTGTACACAATGCATGGGAATAGATTGCTGGCTGGAATGTAAAACAGCTCACCAACTGAGGAATGCAGCCTCTTAGCATTAGAATTAAACATGCACCCACTTCATGACCCAGCCATGCCAATTCTGTCTTTATCCCTGAGAAAGGAAAACTTAATGCTCATGCAAATCCCTGTTTCCCAATGTGCATAAGAACTTCGTAAAACTGCCAAAAAACTGGACGCAACAAAGTCATCTAACAACTGTTGTGTGGACCAAAAAAAAAAAAAAAAAAGAGATCCGTTCATTCAAGGGAATACTACTCAGCAATGTAAAAGAAATGACTCCTGATAATTCAACAATGGCTGAAGCTCAAAAGCATTACTCTAAGTGAAAAGTTTCCCTCAAAAGTGTAAAACCTGGACAAGTACATAATATGAAAAGCTAAAAAAGGCAACGTTACAGAGACACAAAACAGATTGAGGCTGTGGAGAGGGTCAGAGAAAATTTCTTTAGATAATTACGAAAACATTTAATATTTATATTGTGGTGGCGGCTACAATTGTGGAACACAATTTGTGTATTTTTCCTAGAAACAACATAGATTTTAACATAAATTAGTTGAAACAGGAAAAGTATTATCATAATAATAGATATAACCAAATCATTTGATACTTTGCAGCACGTACTCATGATATAAACATTTATCGTACAGGCCTATAAGGAAACTTCCTTCACTTAATGAAAGTTATGAAAAATAAAATACAACATAAAGTCATAAAAACAATGACCGTAAATGTGGAAATATTAGAAGCATTCTCTTTAAAAATCTCTTTAAAAGAATAAGAAACATCGAGAGCATAAAAAGACAAGCCACAGACTGGGAGAAAATATTTGTATATGATGTAACTGATAGAGTACTCTTGTTCATAATATATGAAGAATTAAAATGGAACAATAAGAAAACTACCTGTTTAAAAAATGGACCAAAGCCTACAGAATGGAAGAAAACTTTTGTAAACCATGCATCTGACAAAGGTCTAATATTTAGCTTCTATATGGAATGTAAAGAAATTTACAAGAAAAAGCAAACAATCCCTTAATAGGTGGGCAAAGGACATGAACAGACAGTTTTCTAAAGAAGATGTACATGTGGTAAAAAATAATATGATAAAAAGCTCAGCAACCCTGATCATCAGAGAAATGCAAATCAAAGCCACAATGACATACCATCTAACACCAGTCAAAATGACTATTATTAAAAAGTAAAAAAATAACAGATGCTGGTGAGATTGAAGAGAAAAGGAAACATTTATACCCGGTTGGTGGGAGTGTAAATTACTTCAACCATTTTGGAAGACAGTGTGGCGATTCCTCAAAGGCCTAAACACAAAAATACCATTTGACCCAGCAATCCCATTACTGGGTGTGTATCCAAAGGAATATCAGTCGTTCTATCATAAATACATATACATTCATGTTTATTAAGCAGCACTATTTAGAGCAGCAGAGATGTGAACTCAACCTAGGTGCCCATCAATGGTAGACTAGACAAAGAAAATGTGGTCTATATACACCATGGAATATTATGTGGCCACAAAAACGACAAGATTATGTCCTTTGCGGGAACGTGAATGGAGCTGGAGGCCGTTATCCTTAGCAAACTAATGCAGAACAGAAAATGAAATACTGCATTTTCTCACTTACACATGGGATCTAAATGAGGAGAACACATGGACACATAGAGGGGAGTGACACACAGTGGGGTCTATCAGAGGGTGGAAGGTGGGAGGAGAGAAATCAGGAAAAATAACTAATGGGTACTAGGCTTAATACCTGGGTGATGAAATAATCTGTACAACAAACCCCTATATTACAAGTTTACCTATAGAGCAAACTTGCACATGTGCCCCTGAACTTAAAGTAAAATTAAAAATAAATAGATAAAACCTACTGTAATACAAATAGAAAATGAAGAAATGGCCCAATGGCCTTAAAAGACGCTTCACTGTAGAATATACACAAATGGCAAATAAGCATCTGAAAAGAACCTCCACATCATATGTCATCAGAGAAACACAAACTGAAAGAACACTGCAATACCACTATCCACCTATCAGAATGGCCCAAATCTTAAACACTGACAACAACAAGTGCTGGTGAGAAGGTGGAGCAACTGGAACTCTACTTCACTGCTGGCGGAAATGCAAAGTGGTATAGTCACTTCGGAAAACAGTTTGGTGGTTTCTTACAAAATTAAACATACTTTAAACATAGAATCCAGCAATTGCACTCCTTAGTATTTACCCAAAGGACTTGAAAGTGTAGGCCCTCAAAAAACCTTCACACAGGTGGTAATAGCAGCTTTATTTATAGTTACTCAAACTTGATAGCAACTATAGAAGCAGTGAAAGTATCAGTAGTTGGCAGGGATTGGGGGCAGCGAAGTTGAATAGGCAGAGTGCAGAGGATTTCTAAGGCAGTGAAAAACTCTGTATATACCATAACGATAGATAGATGTCAGTAGACATTTTTCCAAACCCATTGAATGCACAACACCAGAAATGACCTCGAATGTGAATTAAGGACTCTGGGTGATAATATTGTGTCACTGTAGGTTCATTGAGTAGAATAAATACACCTCTCTGGTGGAGGATGTTGATCGTGAGGTAGGCTGTGAAGGTCGGGGCAGGAGTTTATAGGAAATCTCTGTAACTCTTTCTCAGTTTTGCTGTGAACCAAAAACTGCTTTAAAAAATAAGGTAGAAAAGTAAAAAAAGAATAGGAAGTGGGCAACCTCTTCTATTTAACATCAAAACATATGTCCTAGAAAGCAGAGTGAGAAATGAAAAGAAATGAAATGTATAAGGATTAGAAGGAATGAGGGGGAAATTCATTATCCAGAAGTTGTGTGATAATCTATATAGATAAGCCCAAATAATACACAGATTATTATAATTCATATGAATATACAGCTTATGAGCTCAGTACATGATCTGTAAAAAAGTATATTGTCCTGTTATACACTTGTTTTGAGAGGCAAAAGGACTTTTGCAATTCACTGCTTTAGAAATATAAAAATAGGTACACTGCTTCAAGATGAAAGTCCAGAAAATATATTTAATTAATAGGGAGACTCATCTATTTATGAATGTCATTCAAAGCCAAATATTTGTAAGCAAACTTTCATAAATATTGGTTACAAAATAGCAATGCAAATGGGCCCTTATATCACTCAGTTTCTCTTTGAAACATGCACTCTGTGAGGCAGGGTTGAGCTGTGATCTGTACAAGCAGCAGGCATTTATGGAGAGGAAAGAATAAGAAAACTGTGTACAGACTCTGAGTCAGTATGGCCAGTGCTTTCACAAATTAAATTAAATAGCTGCAAGCCTCACTTTAATATCGCTTTAAGAGTCAAAAATACCAAAGCCTAATTTTTATATGGCTGTTTTCTCAAATAAAATTTTAATCTCTTATGAATACTCATTTCTTTCCTGACAAAAATTTTCACAAGCTGTTGAGGTAGCATTTCTTGGACATAGTGTTTTCAAAGGGAAAGAGAGTTATAAAAAATGAAAAATAGCTTTGGTTAATAAAGCATGCCCAAAGCCCTGAAACATTATAAGCAAACCTATTTCCCCAAATGTTCATAAAACAAGGTGGATACAAATAATTAGAACCATATAGTGAAATACCCCACCTGTCTTGTTAATGGTAGTGATGACTACCAAAATGTACCTTTGCTTAATCAGATAACGTAATGCAGAGATCAAAACCTGGTGTCGAGAATTAGACTTTAAAATGAAACTATGTCTCTTTGGAAAACAGAAAACTATGCAAAGGAATATATTGGAGGAAAGCTGCTGGTCTCTTAAGAGACCTAAGAGGCAATGTCATCACTCATAAAATAGCAGGAACAGCAGAAAGGTAAAAGGACTTCTTCACTAACAGAATAAAAACATGATTGTAAACTTCAAATAATTGCTTCTTGTATGAGTTACAGAGGTGTGCATCACCAGGAAAACATTTATGCTGGGAAATCCTCTGGTTTCGTAAAAAGAATGATTTGAATTTGAACAAACCACTTTTTGAGGATTTTGGAATGGATTTGATGGCTGACTTAGAGTCATCACTCATGATTTGTGATTTTGAAAGAGGCTCTGAAACTCCTCGGCTTGATATCCATGGTCTTCCATTTTCAAATTCAACTCAACCTGTTTGTTCCATCTCTCAGTTTCTCTGAATTCGCTCTTATTCCTCAGTGGTTGTGTTGATTTTTCACCTTAGAGCTGGAATATACTGTTGCAATTTCTGGTCGGATTTTGCCTTCAACATTTCAGGCAAGGACTAGTTCTACTCCTTGTTGTCTTTTCACTGACTTTTTATGTTCTCCCTACATGCAAAATATATTGATGGCCTGCTATCCATAAAGCACTATCTGGGACCCTGGGGAGAGAGCCTTAGTCGAAAGAGAGAGAATTACTATTTTTAGGATCATATTGGCTAGTGGAAGTGCAAACGAACACACAAACAAAAAATACCGGCATAACAGGTCAGCGGAGAATAGCATGGGAAATGTAAAGCAGGAGATGAGATGGGAGGTACGGGAAGCTCTACCCTGTAGAGTCTTTCGGGCTGTTATAAGGACTTTGGCCATTGGACATCCCTTATTACACATTTTAAAAAGTTGCTTACCGAATTTCTCATAATCCAATTACTTCATTTTCCTTATTTCCCTCAATATTTTAAAAACCTCAACAGTCAGAGCTGATACTTCTATTTTCCAGTCTAGCTCCTGAATTGCACACAGCAGATTCATGAGCTCTAATACGTTTGAGATAACTCCCAAAGTATTACAAATGACAAAGACTGAATAACATGATTGACTTCTCAGAAATTCAAACCAAAACGATAAAATATAATTTCTAATTATTAAATTAGCTAGGATAATTTTATTAGAGAGATCCTAGGTTTGAACAGTAACGATTGGAAAAAATAATGTATGCATTTAGGGTAGGAATATGGATTGATACAGCCTTTCTAAAGTGGAAATTATTTTTAAAGGAAGCAACATTCTTTTTCTTAAAAAATTATAAACAGTTTCCAAACTTTTACCTGCTTTGAATCCTTTCTAGACATACAGTTTAGACTAGGGTTTATTACACAAGATGTTTGGTACTGATTATTTAATGAAAAAAAACACTGGGAAACTAAACACCTGCAGTCAGTTAAATAATGACTTAAATAGGAAATTAAACAATACACATTCTCTAGATATGTCTACTCTAATTCAATAAAAAGCAAAAAGAAGACTTTCTGAAGAAAATTAAAATACAATGTTAATAGAAATTATTAAGAAATCATCTTACACCTCCTTAGATGAGAGAACTGGAGTTGGAAACATGGCTATCCAACTAGACACCACTTCCCAGTAAGATTTGCAAGCAAGCTGTTGCTATATGACCAACTTCTGGCCAATGATTTGTGAATGGAGGTGATCATTGAAGCTTCTTTTAACAGGCATTGACCTATCTTTTCCCTTTTCTTTCCTCTCTTCCTGCTTCCTGAGATGATCACCTCCTGGCATAGAGTGTGAAATAATAGGCAATGGAGACTTGGGAGGATCTGGGAGTGGGAGGGTGCAGATGAAGAGAAATTGCTTAATGGCTACAATGTATGTTATTCAGGTGATTGATACACTAAAAGCCATGTAACAAAATTATACTTGTACCCTGTTGGTACACAATATCAGGATGCCTGTATAGAAACAATAGAATCCAAAGTAAAGGAAGTTACTCAAAATGTTGAGTATTATGCTTGTGCCTGGTCTTAAAATTTTAAAAATAATATTGATCAAATAGGGTTTAATTAGAATAAAGCAACCAAA
Source organism: Rhinopithecus roxellana (assembly GCF_007565055.1). NCBI lineage: Eukaryota > Metazoa > Chordata > Mammalia > Primates > Cercopithecidae > Rhinopithecus > Rhinopithecus roxellana. The sequence goes on from NC_044565.1 coordinate 29,783,941, forward strand.
AAATGAAGCATTTTATATCACAATTAGATGTTATTTGAGATCTTATGATGGAATTTGGGGTTCTTTGACAGCACAGGGAAAAAAAGAAGACTTGACTGTTGTTCTTAAAGATTGAAAAATTTTAAGTTTATGAATTTCTTTATACGAATTAATAAATGGAAACAAAGCAAAATAAAAAAACCTCATAGCAGTAGCCAGGATAGCCAATTTGGAAACAGGTTAGAAGCTACATGCTGAAGGCAGCAAAATATGAAAGAAGTTTCTCTGGTGACACATAAGGTACCACAGTAGTCTTAGCCTCAGAGCACCTGACCAGAATTTTACATGAAAAAATAATAACAAAAAAAAACTTCCAACTTGTTCAAACTATTGTTATTTTGCATCTGTCTTCTAAAAGAATTGGTCCTATTTCCTAAGAAATTCACTTTTCTTCTTGATGCTTTTGTACATTCTCTAATTTTTCTACTATGAACATGAGCTAATTTATAAATATACAACTAAATGCATGAAGTCAACACCATTATCAAGATGCCTATATAGAAACAATAGAATCCAAAGTCAAGGAAGTTACTGAAAATGTTGAGTATTCTGCTTGTTTCAGGGCTTAAGATTTTAAAAATAATAATGGTCAAAAAAGATAAAGCATTGTATGTCACAATTAGATGTTGAGATCTTATGATGGAATTTGGGGTTCTTTTATCTCACAGCGTAAGAAGAAAGGAAAGACTTGACTGTTGTTGTTAAGTGTTGGTTTTAAATGAAGATGAAATAGGCATGATTTTAACAGTACAAATGCCCAAAAGATAAATGGTACAGTACTGTGACACAAAAGGCAACTCAAATAAAGAGGAACACTTGTACCTCCAAGCTTCCCAGAAATGGAATTTCTTACACTGAAAGAAAGGAAGGGCTGGGTTACAGGAAATGGCCACAAAGAGATGGAACGCTTGAGTATGTGGATTCTACACTTGGTAGCCTATGTAATAGATTCTGATTCTCCAGGAGACACCTGTATATTTCGGTTCTGAGATTCTCTGACTTCATGACTGTATTTTGATTATTTAAGGGAGTATTAACTAGGGTGCTCCCTTATTGATTTGAGTATATAAGCAATAAAGCTCATTGGTTTAATTTCATTAGTTATAAGTTACACTGGTTAATTTTTTTTTTTTTTTTTTTGAGACAGAGTCTTGCTCTGTTGCCCAGGCTGGAGTGCAGTGGCATGATCTCGGTTCACTGCAACCTCTGCCTCCCTCGTTCAAACAATTATCCCACCTCAGCCTCCCGAGTAGCTGGAAATACAGGCACAGGCCACCAGGCCCTGCTAATTTTTGTATTTTTAGTAGAGACGGGGTTTCACCATGTTGGCCAGGCTGGAACTCCTGAGCTCAGGTAATCCACCCATCTGAGCCTCCCAAAGTGCTGGGATTACATTCGAGAGCCACCGCACACACCAGTACTGGTTGACTTTTTAAAAAATGTTTTAATTAACACATAATAGTTGTACATATTTATGGAGTACATGGTGATGTTGTAATACATATAGTGCATATGTATAGTACAATCAGCTCAGGGTAATGAGCATATCCATCATCTCCAACATTGATTATTTATTTGTGTTGGGAACATTTAATATCTTCCTTCTAACTGGTTGAAACTATATAATATGTTATTAATAACTGTAGTCATCCTACAGTGCTATACAACACTAGCACTAGTCCTCCCATCTAGCTGTAATTTTTTGTCCTTTAACAAATCTCTCCCAATAATTCATTTCATAGAGATGAATTAAAATACCCAAACTAGACACGTATTGCCCTGCATGATACAGGCAATTCTAAACCAAAGTTGACACTGTACACAGGAACATCTCACAATTTTTCACTGCACTATAAATGCTGCTTAATATATACAGTTAGAACTCACTAAACATAATGGATAGGTTCTTGGAAACTGTGACTGTAAGTGAAATGACATGTAAGGTAACCAATTTTGCCATAGGCTAATTGCTATAAATAAGAGTAAAGTTTCTATAGCATATTTCTCTGGTTACAAAAATATCAACAAACTTCTAAATAAAGACCAGACAACTCTAACATTAGACATTGAAAAAAATGTGAGTTATACATACAATTAAGAAAGACTTATAAAAACAAGTAAGATAATTATTTACCTGCTTATTCCAGTTCAGGATCTCAGGTGGCCAGAGCCTATGCCAGCAGCTCGGGTGCCAGGCAGGAGCCCGTCCTGGACAGGACACCATCCCATCCCATCCCATGGCACACTCACACACACACACATTCACTCATACTGGGACCATGTGATATTCTGTTTCACCGGATGTGCACAGCTTTGGGATGTGGGAGGAAACCCACACAGACATGACGAGAACATGACAGCTCCACACAGACAGTGGCCCCAGCTGAGAATCAATATTTTTTCTCATCAACATTATAATAAAATGATGTTGAATGAAGCAATGTTATTCCAAGACCTGCTACAGCTGCTGAGAAAAGTGGCCGTGCAGTCACAGAGCCTCTGTAAATATAAACTTTAGAAGAGGCTTTGTGGTTTTTTATCTCAGAGAGTCACTTGTCCTTATAAGAGATGGTAAAAGACACTTTACCATCTATCCACTTTACCATTGTTTGACACCTCCCTCCCCAATGCGGCATGCAATTGGCCATGGGGGGACATTTCTTCCTGGGGACATCCCTCAATCCATTCTGCTGGAGCGATCCAAGTAGCAAAGGCCTCAGACCTGCTTCGGACATCACAGTTTCCCTGACAAGTGGATGCAACTCCCAACCCTCACACCTTACAACTTCTCCTGAATTCTCCAGCTTGTACTGGAATTGACATGAATGTCAAACAACTGCAATGGACAATTACAGTAACTCTGAAACTGGTGAGAGAGGAAAGCAGCCGAAGGAAGTAGGTTCTGCCTCTCTGTTGGAAGAACTGTTAAAGAAAGGGGGTGGGAATCTAGCAGTCCCTTGAGAGCGTCCCAGCAGAGGCAGGCACAGACAAGCCTGGTGAACCCTGTCCTAGCCGGGTACTGTCAGCTCGCATTTTTATGGGCACACACACTGAGGCAGTGCCATTGCAAACTCAGTCACCAGATGTCTCATGAGGCTTTTGGGGGGAGAATTGCTCATCACCCCAACTGGCTACACACCATGGAGGCAACTGCCCTCTGCTAATTGCAGGAAGTGCTGAAACAAGTCTTAGGTTCTGGCCAGGTGCTGGGTGAATGTAATTTCCTTGCAGCATCTCTAACCCGTAATTGGATACTTGTAAACACTTGTGCTGGTGATGGTGTCCATGGTGCTGCTGCTGAGATTCATGATGAGTTGGGCACAATCTCGGTAGGAACTGGAGCACACACAACAACTCCACCATCCAGAGAGTTCACCGCTATGTTATTTGTTATAACATGGTCCATTTTTCTTCCCCCTGCTGAGTAGAAGCTGTTAGGAAGAGATTAGAAAGCCTATAACCATAATGGAATATAAGGGGTCACAAGGATAAGAGGAAATTAAGACCTAAAGGAAATAAGAGAGAGAAGAAAGTAGAATTGCTTGGGAAAGTTTGGCTGAAGTGGGTCCTTGGTTTAAATTTACTTTTGGTTTAAGAAGTACTGCTCAAGGTTAAAGCAGGATGTAGTCTCTACAGGTGTATCCCGTGTGGAGTGAGGACAGGTGTAGAGCTGCCGAGCCCTCGATCACAGAAACCAGATGAAGTGCCCTGACTGGCAGCCTTGGTGGAGGGAGGTGTCCAGGCATGGCTTGTGTGCTGGTCCACGGACAAGGTGAGCTCGGCATGCGATTTTCTCTGGCAAACCTACTGGAAAGAGGGTGGATTAGATTGGAGATTCCTCTTAATGCCTGAAGAGCCTCGCATGCTTCAGAAGCCAGTTGGCTGCCTACACATCTTACTTTTCAGACATAATAATCATTCAGAGAGAGAGAGAGAGTATGAAAAGTGAGACTGTCAAAAGACGGCAAAATGACATTCATAGGTAATTTGTGATGCTAGTAATCCAAACCATTATTATTATTATTATCATTATTATTATTATTATTTACCTATTTGGGATGTTTTAATATGCTGTACATGATAAAACAAAACCTTCCCTAACTCAGAGGGAAATGCAACCTCTGCATTTTGATTTACCTCCCTCAAGGTAAACCTCCCTCGAGGTATCCTGGCTGCCCTCATGTCTGGATAAGCAACACGAAGTTCCCAGCTTCTAGCACAGGAGAATCTAGGCATGCAGATTAGGTTTAGTGCTATTTGACATTTAAATATCCAATTTACTGGGACGACACATAAAGACTACAGTTATTTGTTGTTACCACTGTGAGTATGTGTCAGTTGTCCTAGAATTTGGCCTGTGGTGGGGAGCGTAACAATTACACATACACTTTTAAACAGGTGAGGTTTGGGCTTTTCCATGACTGCCATGACTGCAGTGATTTTTGGTGACCATTATGCTGGCTCAGATGCTCAAATCATATTTTATTAGAGTGACTATTCAACAAGGACAGATCTGAGGAAAGCCCTCATCACTGTTGGCCAAAGCATGGGCTTCTCAGTCCGGCAATCCCATGTGTGAATTAGCTACGACTAATGGCACTCTGTGACCCTATTGTAGATGGCAGTAGTGTAGAGTGTTTGCTAATGGCATGTACTGGGACTCCTTGTTTCTGCTCTTTTGTAGAAGCTAAAAGATACTGTGCGTCTGAGGGAGATGATGTTAAGCTTCCCATCTGTGGCCACATTTGTCAAAATGAATCAAAACCACCTTCCGTTATGGCTGCAAGGGTGCTGTGCTGTTTGAATATAGATCGCATATTAACAGATTGGCCATAATATCTAAAAGAATAAGATGTGCCTGCTTTAAAGGCAAAAGCTTGTATCATGCCAGATGCATTTCATTTACAAAGCACTTCAAGGCTGACCACGTATGCCCATAACACCTTTGTCACTAGGTGCCAGAGTTAGAAGGTCAAGGAAGTGAGCTTGGGTACGTTTTGTGACAGATGGTTGTCACTCACAGCTGTTTATGCCTTCAAAACTGTTGATAAATAATTGCAGGGCATGTATCTCTGGAGTTGTGAAGAGTTCTGTGTCTTATGTACTCCAGTCACAGTCTTTATTCTCTTTTATTTTTATTTTTTTGAGATGACGTCTTGCTCTTTTGCCCAGGCTGGAGTGCAGTGGTATGATCTCGGCTCACTGTAACCCCTGCCCCCCAGGTTCAAGAGATTCTCCTGCCTCAGCCTCCCGAGTACCTGGGACTGTAGGTGCACACCACCACACTCAGCTAATTTTTGTATTTTTAGTACAGACAGGGTTTCACCATGCTGGTCAAGCTGGTCTCAAACTCCTGACTTCTGGCGATCCACCTGTCTTGGCCTCCCAAAGTGCTGGAATTACAAGTGTGAACCACTGGGCCTGGCCTCCAGTCATATTCCTTAAGGGCCCTGTTGCATTTAAGCCACACAAACCCTAAGGGAAAAAAATTCATTCTGCACAAATGTATATAAAATGTAACTTAACATTGGGAAATAATAAATTGGAATGAGGGAAGCTCTTCTGGATCCCTGCTGAAAAATAAAATCCAGAGTTAAAAATAATTCTCCATTGTCCTACCCCTGTGTGTGGCCACACAAACACACACACTCACACAAACTCACACAGCTTAGATCCAAAACTTAGAGCTGTCTTCCATACTACATTAATTAATGTCTTAATCTATTTGATACAGTCACAAAATGATTATGTATATACTCTACATAACTATATAAAGATGTAATTTATATATTTCCTTTTGATCTCAGAGTTTTCTTCACCTCTCCTCTCATATCAGTCTCACCATGCTCCCACAATAAACTGCCACAAACGAGATGGCTGAAAAATAACAGAAATGTATTCTCCCGCAGTCCTGGAGGTGAGCCATCTGAAATCAAGGTCTCAGCAGGGCCATGCTCCCTCTGAAGGCTTTAGGAGGGATTTCACCCTGGGCTTTGTGGTCTTCTGGCTCCTGGCTTACCTTCCCTGGTGTGCATTTTACTGAGTCTCTGCTTCTGTCTTCAGATGGCCTTCTGCTCTGGGTACTCTCTGTGGATCCTGTACTCTTCTTATAAAGGCACTGGTTATTAGGTCCACCCTAATCCAGCGTGACTTCATCTTATCTTAATGAATTGCATCTGCAAAGACCCTATTTCCAAATAAAATTACATTCTGAGGTTCCAGGTAGACATGAACTTTTTGGAGACAGAATTCAACCCACTACAGGAGTTGCTATAAAGGAGATACCTAGTTTGAGCATTCACCTGATCTGTTATTGGTAAGCATGTGGGGAGATAAAAATGATTCCTTGCTTCTATCATGTTTCAGTTATTGCTAAAATCTGCAAATCAAAAGATGCCAGACTCTCATAAAGAGACATTTGAGGACAGTGGTGTTCTACCTGCTCCTTGGTCATGTGAAATGCTGCCAAAAGGTCTGGATTTGGAAAATGATCGCAATGTTGAAAGATAACGATTTCTCCAAGCTGTTAGTTTCTAGTCCAAGATGTGCCCCTTGGAAACCAGCCACAAGTATGTCTCTGAAGAATTTTCACATGGCCTATTGACTTACACCCACACACACACACACACACCTCTCAAGCTGTTGGAAGCCAAATTGATCTTTACCTTTCTCGCACTACCCTTTTCCAGCACAGTTGCTTCCAGATTTGAGTTTCCGTATCAGTAACCAAATGAGTGTGGCCAAGCTCCTTTACTGAAAGCACACATGCAAAGAAAAAAATCACAGATCAGAAACGTGAAAATGTACTCAATTTATGTGACTAGTGCGGTTAACTTCACATTAGGTCAAGTTATGATAAGAAAGGAGGATCAGGGTGATATTAAAAAGAAAGCCAAAGAGAGAAAGCATGGGGAGACAGACAAGAGTAAGAGGAGAATGATGGGGAGAAAATGACTTAAACTTGATATGACTTGGGAGAATTTTAGATGAAAAAATAAATTACCACATTTTCTTAAAACACAATACAATGTCACTAGCTGAGTAGAATTTTGTTTACGAATAATAACTGATATCCACATAGTAGGCACTGAACACCAGGCACGGTTCTTTCTGAACACCAAACAAATTTTCTCTTTCTTTTTTTTCTTTCTCTCTAATTTAATCCTCACAACAACCTGTGATCTAGTTTTATATCCAGAAACTGAAGGGCAGAATTTAGAACTTGCCCAAAAATTGCAAGCAGGTCTGCTGGCTCCAGATTCTGGGTTCTGTCTCCAATTACAAAGTGCTGGTTGGAAGGTAAACATCTAACATTCAGTATACAACCAGTAGTCATCTGTTACACAAGTAGTTTGGAAAGGAATTTGGTACTCCACTACCTAATACCATGAAACACACACAGCTCCCCGGTGACCCAACAATTCCACGCCCAGGAGTATCCTCCAGCAATTCCGTACACACATAGAACAGGCAACACGTACAAGAATGCTCATAGCAGCCAGATTCATAACCGCAGGTAAGCAGAAACAACCCATATGTTCATCGACAGTCAATTAGATAATCACAGTGTGACTCTCACAGAATAACTCTGGACAACACTGAAAAACTATGTTTATATGCATGAGAATGGAGGAGCCTAAGAAATGTTGGATGGAGGGGAAAAAAAGCCAGAGATATTTTATAAAGATTAAACAGGAGCCACAGTTAATAATATGCTTTTAGAGACACATGCACTGGTAAAATTATGGAAGAAAAGAATTAAAAAAAAAAAAAAAAGGGAAAGAAAGAAAAAAACTAGAATTCCAAAAGTGTTGACCTCGTAATGGGGATGGAAGAGGTAGAATTGGGGAGATACAAGATGTGTCACAAACTTTTAACTTTGAGTTAAGGAGTGGGATCTTCAGTATGATGTACTTTCCTTCTTTCTTACCTACATAAATGTTGTGCATGGGGTGTGGTTAATTTCTATTATCTTAAAAAGAAGAAAATGAATAAAAGATAATGGAGTGAACATAGTATGGAAGAGATTGTGGAGGTAAGGGGTAGATTACTCAGGCTGAGAAGCAACTAAGATAGAACTTAGTGAATAAATACTTCAGGAATAAATTATGGAGTGGTACATCTACATAATTTTACTGGCTGTTCTAGTTTCAAATTACGTGTTCAATTCAGAGCTCCCAAATACTCAATTTTACATTACTATCTGATGAGAGTGAAATATTTTCATCCACAAAGGGAGAAAAAAATTCAAATGCAAATGGAGTGAGCTAGAACAAATCAAAATTTAAATTAGCCATGAATAGGGATGTGAATATAGCATGTATCAGCAAATGATTTTGGCTACAAGTTTGTCTGCAAAGTTGATAAAAATTGGTGTTCTCAGTAACAACTGTAGTTTGTCAAGCTGAAATTCTTTGTAGAGGATAAGTAAAAGTCGCATGCAGGGTGTTAATGCATCCTGTAGCTTTCATGTAAGACTGTATGAAACAGACAATGGGCCAAACACACCCAGTATGCTTTGAGAATTGACTTTAACATGTTTTCTAGCTATTTTAAAGAAAAAGTTAAATAAACACTAATCTGTTGCTGTATGTTAGTACCTGATGATACTGAGATAGTCTCAAAAACTTCTTACCTCTACATTTTAACCTAATTTTTAACAACTATATGGTAAGATACCTATGCCATGGTTACTATATGGTGTGAGGTACAAGCGTAGTTCAATAAATATGTGTTGAATAAACGTATTAAACAAATACAGGGTCTCACAGTATGGGTAGCTCTATAACACTCTGGGAATTTTATGCCTATGCATTTATAAACTTTTTGTTGATTCTTACAATATTTGCATCCTATTTAGGAACTGCAGTTCACAAACTTACTTTCCTAAACTTTCTAAATACGGTATTCTCCCCTATCCACCTGTTTCTACTTAGTTTTCAAGGCCATAGAGCTGCCAAAGCATCTCGGGTTAACTAGGAAATGCTGACAAGGCAAAAGGAGGGAAGAAATGTGAACAGAGTCGCTCCTTTTGGATGATTAATGTCACCCATGGAGTAAATACAAAGTAATACATTTGATTTCTTTATTTTAAAGGTAAATAATATCAGTACCCACTCCTCACACAATTTTTTTTTTTAAAGAATCCATGTAACTTGTCAAGACATAGTGATACAATAACCACCTTTATATCTGTGTGGGAAAAGAAGCATCCTTTTTCAAATTTTTAAACTTTATTTATGTAAGATGCATATATTTAAAATAAAAACAAAATTTTAGTTGACAAGTAACTTTTAAATATTAATATTTAATCATGTCATAGCTCATTATTTAAAAATTATTTTATATAAATCCCTTGGAAGTCCTAAAATTCAACATAAGATAGATTTTCTGTCAAAGCACAAGATTTTATTAAGAATGAACAAAGATGAAAAGAAACTTGCATTTATTGAGCATAAGATATATGCAAGTGGTTCTCAAATGGATTATTTCATGAATTATTCCAATATGTCTCTAAAGGATATGTTATCCTTATCTCAGATCAGCAACCTGAGATTCAGAAAAGCTAAATAACTTGCCCAGAGTCACACAGTCGACACTGATAGAACCAAGATTCAAATATTATCTTTCTAATGCAAACTGTGACTGCTTTGTGGCAAAGGCCTGACTTCTGTAACTTAAGTTCTGAAGGAAATCAAGATGTTAACATCCTTTCTATCCAAAATGACATTCAAGTAAATCTTTTTATTATCAATTTCTTCCCACAATTGATAAGTGAAGAGAGAGAGAGAGTTAAAGAAAGAGAAAGAAATTAAAATACATAATGGTGCTATAGACAACTGAGAAGATAGATATATGTATTATCTTTACATAATATTAATATAACACATATAATCAATTAATATAATTTATAGTTAATGTAGTATGACATAACAAGCATAATCAAGTAATGCAGTTTATAGGTAAATGCAAAATAGGGATATATATGCTTTCAAATTATGATTTGAAATGTTCAATGTGTTATGTCTATACAAGATAGTTAGAAATCCAAGACACGGTCTTGTAAAGGAGAGAAACCAAATAAAAATGATGGTAAATAAAATAAAGGTAATAAATAAATAAATAAATAAATGTAATACATAAAATAATAAAATAAAATAAAATAGCATAATAATATAGCTATACCCAATTAACCTGTTTGGGGAAATTAACAGAGATAAATATGGAGAAGCGTGTTTATGTATCAATACCAATGTTTGCTTTCATTTGCCTAGAACATTGACCCAGAGGTAAGAGGTAGACCAGGAGGCTACAGTACAGTGAGGAAGACTTAAACCAACCAGATTTAGCCAGGACAAACTTAGCCACTATGAGGAAAGAGCTTGCTAGGACCACTAAAAGGAATACTGGTTTATATACCTGGTTGAAGATCTTAAAGTATGTTGATATGAAACTGTAGAGTTATGTAATTTGCTCTACAGTTTCATGTCATGAAGTCAAGGAGTAGAATAGGACACATGTCTGTTGACCCAGGTTTGGGCATTTGGAGGAACAGAATGTAAGAGAGTAAAGAATTCTGGCAAGAGTGGGTAAACTGGCAAGTCATGACGAGAAAAGGGACTGAAGGAGCCAGCAGTGTACAACTTGGATGTGGTCTGTGGCCTTGCTAATTTAGCATTTCATTCTGGATGTGGACTTCACATAGTACCCAATACATTCTTGGCACTAAGCAACTGCATGTCACAAAATAAACAAATTATTCAAAGGAGGAACTATGGGCCTGCATCCAGCTCTTGATGAAAACTTACTAATACTCTATATTTTGCCAATAAGATCCTAAACTATGAAAATATTTTATGGTAAAATTATCATAGGATAACATAGTAATTAGGTTCAACTCTGTTCCTAAGTTTCTGAACCTTGTGGAGTTCTGTGTAACTGGTCAGAAATATCTACCAGTACAGGGACTGCAGTAGTGCTATGGTTATAACATATATTTATTAACATATAGAATTATGAACTTTCACATTTTATCCTTGAGGCGCGCATTATCTGGCTTTTGCCTCCATATGTCATTGATTCTTTAACCAAAATACTTTAAGATTGAATATTAAAGTATCTGTGGTGTTACATTTGAATGACTTCATTGTTTTATTTGGAGTTTGATTCTGGTGTGTTTCCTTAACAATGTTAAGATGATTAATAATTTCACTAGGTGATACACCTAATCCATGCCTCTAAAAATAATTATGTTTATCATTGAATGATTTTCTGCTAAATCCCTGGTGTTCTGCTAAGTCTTTCACTTAACCAATGTGTAATCCTCACAAAGACCCTACCATATAGGATATTGTCTCCATTTTACAGATGTGAAAACTGGGACTCATTCAGGCAGTGAAAAAAAACTGGTCTAATGTGCCACAGCAAATAAAGCATAAAACATGTCAAACAGTGTCTAAGTATTTTTCCCTTGCAGAATCTATTTTCTTAATTCTAAAATGAATGCAGTGTACAATTGCTTAAAAAACGTGTATTACTATTCTGTTGTTATGTGTGTTAACACTAGCTTTGAATCGATGTATCTGAAAAAGCATTAGATTTGACTTTAAATTTTACTGTTGATTGAGAGTAAAGATTTTACAATCCTGTGTTGCACACTAAGATATAAGACTCTGGAGTCTTTTCAGTTTTAACAAGAGAGAAAGCTGATAGCATTCGTCTAAAAAACTAGAATCTCAGGACCGTTTCTTGCTAAACAGTTGTCATTCCATTTGGCCTCCTTCCTGACTTTCTGAAAAGATGAGTAGTAAATACTGGCCTCCTGGCCATTTTGGCAATGCACTAAAACACATCTATCTAGGAGGTAACTATTCTAACGGCACTTAGGATAGAATTGCCAGATTTAGCAAATAGATACAGGATGCTCACTTAAACATGTGAATTTCAGACAAAGAATGATTTTTTTTTTTAGTACAAGTATATCCCATTTAATACTTGGGACATACTTATGCTTAAAAACGTATTCACTGTTGATCTGATATTCCATTTTAACTGAGTATACTGTATTTTATCTGAGAAACTTACCCTGGAAGCACGGCTTGACAGAGTCAGAGAGCAGGATTGCTCAATTCCATAATTATAGATGAGCAGTGAAAACTGCCCTGGAAAAGCATATTTTCAAGCAGACATGAAATTCTTCCCAATTCTTAGGTGAAATGCTTCTGATTCCACTTGGGCAGACGATCCTGTTTCATAGGCTCATGGCAAACAAATGCTTGATGAATGGTTATTGGCCAAAGGCAGTACAAGAGAGGCTGGGGGGAGGCCAAATGGAAACTTAATGAATCCTTAAATGAAGAGGGGGTTAGGGGAAAGCAATTGGCAAGTAGTTCCTCTTATCCCAGAAGAAATTATGCAACATGAAATGGAAACATCTTTTCTTTAAGCCTCTTGTCTTTGGGGTTTACTACAGTACACCCTTATTGTTTTTAAGAAGAGCTACTTGGTTAACATCTTTCTGTTTGGATTTGCTACAGTTTCCTATGGTTACAAGGTTCCTGAGGACCTTTTAAATGAATATATTAAAAGTAAGAGTAGGATTTTCTCAATAGGCTGATAATATGAGTAATAAAAAATTGGATTAGCCCACAGTAATGATTTAGCCTTACATTATGTACTTAGTGAGTTTACTCACTTCACCTCAAAACAGATCGTTTTTGTTTCAATCCCCTCAGTCCAAACTGCAAAATGTAAATACAGTATACCTCTAAAGATCCATACAGGAACAGGGCATTTTACATATTACCTCTGTCTTTAGAAAAATAGATCTAACTGCAGCACATACTAAAAGAAAATCACTCTGAAAAGGCTGAGTTGGGGAAGAAAGGATGCTTATAACCGTAGATGAAAATCTGTTCCCCCAAAATAAAAAAGAATTAAAATGACAGCAAGAGTAACATTCATTCATTTTTAAAAGAAGGTGAGCTTCATTTGAATTTTACCTGACTGCTGCTCAATAATGCAGACATTTCGGTTGTTCCATCTGGATAGTGAAACAAATGTTTTATTGAGGTCAGTGGAGTGGGTGGTATGTAACAGATATTTCACTCTGCTCATTTGATATTCTGCTGGAATCTGGTGGAGGTAATTACGGGGAAGGCATTTCAAATTTTTTGATGAAGCTCCTGATAGCATAATGTGGATATATATTTTTATGAGTAAATGCAATACACTGAAAAAATCATATTTTAAAAATGGGTAGGGTTTGAAACTGCGAAGCATGATTATGTAATTTTGCTACCTCACACGTACTCTGCCCTTTCTGAATATTGCCCTGCCCATGATACATCTATCAGCAGAGCGTGACCAGTCTTGGGTTCTGTTGCCTGGCACTATTAAGTCCTCAGCATGTTGCCCAAGATGGTGGGAGCTCTGTAAGTGTTTGTTGAGTGAATGAATACATGAATTATTAATTAAATCAATTACATGCTGACTCTGTTTCTTTGCCAATACTGACAGTGTTTTCCAGACTAACTCGGGGTGAGTTAAAAACCAGCTAGAAACATGACAAGCGCTTCTGCATGAGTAACCCTGGTTGTTGGTGAAATATCCTTCTGCAATGCCCAAGTTTGAATTACAAGTATTTCCAGAGTGATTCATCAATAATGATTTTCTTTAGTTATATACCTCTGATCTCATGACATTGGTACACTAACACAGGATAGATAGATAGATAATAGATAGATAGATAGATAGATAGATAGATAGATAGATAGATAGATAGACAGACAATAGATAAATAGATAGAAACATCTGCTATAAATACACGACTTGGGTGACAACTATTTTCCTGAAGCCTAGCTTAAATGACTATTCACTATACTAAATTGAGCACTTAATTATTAAAATGTGTTCATATTTACATTTTGCACCCCAATTATGTCCAAATATAATCTCACTCCTGGTCTTATACGTGATATTAGATAAATTTGATTGTTTCCTCACTCTTGAATCACTTTTTCACTTGCATTCTGAGATCTCACACTTTCCTGGTTTTTCTCCTACATCAATAGTTACTCTTTCTTGTTCTTTTTTTGCCAAATCCTTCCTCTCTTCTCAACGTCTAAATATCAAAGTTCTCTGTGACTCAGTATTTGGGAATCTTTGGGCCTGTAACTACATTACTTCCTAGTTACAAAACTTTCACAGTTCTCAGTGCCTTTCATTTTTCAGTAATGGTTTTCAGACCATCCCAAGGCCAAAAGAAATGCCTAAATCCTATTTATTAGGTAGTTAGATCAAAATGCCTTACTAAGTATTTACACCCTGTAGTAAGCTGAATTATGGCCCCAAAGATATCCAGATCCGAATCCCCAGATCTGTTCCCTTATATGGCAAAAGAGTCTTTACAGACATGGATAATTTAAGGATCTTAATGTAGGGAGATTTTCCTAGATTACCTAGATAAACCACCATAATCACAGTGGTCCTTGGAGGAAGGAGGAAAGAGGGTCAAAGGAGATAGAAGGCAAAATGATGATGGAAACTGATAGAGTTTGAAGATACCATGCTACTGGTTTGGAAGATGGATGGATGAAGGGTTCATGAGCCAGGAATGCAAGAGATATAGCTCTAGTAAATGGAAAAGGGAGGAAAATGGGTTCTGCCCTGGAGTCCCCAGAAGGAATATGGCCCTGTCCACATCTTGATTGCGGTCCAGTGAGTCATTTCAGATTTGACTTCCAGAGCCAAAAGAGAGTAGTTTGATGTTGTTTTAAGTCACAAAAGTTGTAACAGTTCATTGCTGTACTCATAGCAAACTGATGTCTGTCCTAATAGCTTCATAGTCATATTATAAATTACACAAATTTCAAAGAAAATATATTTTTCACTAGTGCAATTTATGCACCTGTTGTGCACTGCACAATTTCTCATATCCCCCAATCTAATTGGACATGGCCATCCCTACTTCCTCTTCCACATTGATTTTCATGTAGTAGTTGCTTTCTTATCATAGTTCACAAAGATACGATATCATTACAATGAATGTGGTTCAAACTAATGTTGAAACTGTAAGCTACCTAGACCTCATATTCGGGCACTGACACATACCAAATGTTGGCATTTGTCTCTCAAAAATTTTTAACTATCCTGCATTGCTCCTGGCACACATTTTGGTACCAGGATCCTAGGTGATTAAATCTGCTACCACACTTTAAGATACTATCTCCATACTGATTTCTGATCTATTGTTTCTATCAGTAACCACTCCCTTGAAGCCTCAGGTTGTGTATCCAACCACCTATTAATCATCTCAACTTGGATATCTAAAGGATATCTCACATATGTCCTTGACAGAATGGCTGTCACCTTCAAACTGCACCACTCCCTGCACTGATCCCTACACCTCACAACCTTACCCCGCTCCACTGCTCCACTTCCACTGAGGGTTTCTCCTCTCGGTCAGTGGCATTCTCATTCTGGCCAATTAACTCTGGCTAAATATTTCAGTCTTCTTCACTATCTCTCTTTCTTTCACTGCCTTCAGCTTCCCATCAGTAAATCCTGTCAGTGACAACCTATACAGTCCAAGCCTCACTGGGATCATGTCTCACCTGGATCTCTCCCATTGCCTCCCCACTGGCCCACTGATTTCCTTCTTATCCTCATGTCCAGAGTTGTCCTCATGTCGATCAGGCCCTGTAACTCTCCTGCTCAAAACTCAAAGATCAAAGACTTGGTAAAGCTCATCGGATAAACACAAAGCCTTTTTCATGGTCTAAAGTAGTGACCCTCAACCAGGGGCAATTTTGCCTCCCAGAGGACGTTTACCAATGTCTGGAGACTCTTTGGCTGTCATATGGAGAGGGAATGCTACTATCTTCCAGTGGACAGAGGACAGAGAGACTGCTAAAGACCGTGCACCTCACAGACAGCCTCCCATAACAAAGAATTATCTAGCTCAAATACTAATTGTCCTGAGGGTGAGAAACCCCAGGTTACACAGACCATGAGTTCTGGTCGTTGCCTAGAGATCTTACCTGATATTCCCCCACTGCTGACTTTCATCGAGACTGACTTTCCCATCCCTCCTACATGTCAAGCCACTTTCTTACCTCAGGGGCATTGCCTCTGTTTTATTTATTTATTTATTTATTTATTTATTTATTTATTTATTTTACCTTGCCTAGAATGCTGTCACCCCAGATACACACATTTTATTTTGTTTGGGCCACTCAAATGTCCCCTCTTCAGCAAGGCCATTCCTGACCTTCCTATCTAAAAAAACTGAGAATGTAGAGCCCCTTTCAGAAACCTATTCAGATGAGGAAGTCAGGAGATTCCAGAGGAAACTCAGCCCAAAGGAAAAGAGATGTGAGCCAGCATACACGGCCTCCTGGCCAAGGACTCTGAGAAAATTAGATTTATTCTGAGTGTAGCAGGGGTCCGTACTAGTCTGCTTTGGCTACCATTAGAGTGGGGGACTTAAAAGACATCTGTGACTCACGTTTCTCAAGCTCAAAGTGCTCGCAGATTCGATTCCTGGTAAGGCCACTCTTCCTGGCTTGCAGACGGCTACATGCTTACTGATCCTCACATGGCAGAAGGAGAGCAAGCTCTGATTTCTCTTCCTTTTGTGATGAGGATACTAATCCCATTAAGGCGGTCTCACCCTCACAACTTCATCTAAACCTAATCACCCCACAAAGGCCCCACCTCCAAATCCCAAAATGTTGAGGGTTATGACTTCTATGTAGAAATTCTGAGGAATGCAAACATTTAATTCATAACAGGGTATTTTAGATTTATCTTTGAGACATCATATTAGATTTACTGATGATTCATGATTTGTGCGTTTGTGTATGTGTGTATGCATGTGTGTGCAAGGGTATAGAGAGAATACAAACTCTGGGGTACCTATGGGATTATTATGGAGCAAACTATGGAAACTACGAGTAAAATCATTTTTAAAAACCTACCTCACTACCGTCTTATATTTTCTAGTATTTTTATTGATCATATACTGATGTTTTTCTGAAAAAGGTCCGATAAAAATTTGTCAAAACCAATTCGTTGTTATAGAAAAAATATATAAAAGTCCTATTTAGTGCTCTAAGACAACAGTGTTATACAATACTTTCTTCAGTTATTTTATGAAAATATTTTCTCTGGTTCATAAACTTCTTAAGTTCCTTCTTTAGAAAATGCATATCCGTTATCAGAGAAAGACTATAAAAAACATAAGTTTCTGTGACAGCTTTAAATATAAGCCATAGGGTCAATTGGATCAGCATTAAATGTCGCCTCCCCACTTACGAGCTATGTGATTATGGTCCAGTTGTCTCATCCCTCTGTGCCTTGGTTCACTCATCTGTAAAGTGGGAATAATAATAGTATTTTCCTCATATGACTAAAATGAAGAGTAAATATGGTAATGGAGGTAAAACAGCTTACAGTAAGAGCTCAAATAATCTAGGGTAACTATACGTCCGGGTTGCCTGAGACAGCCCTGGATTCATTCTGTCTGTCTTCCAGTTTATTTAAGAGCATTTTTTTTAAAGTCTACAAAATGAAATGTTTGGAACATAAATTATATTTGTCAATTATATGGCACCCTAGCTATAAGTCTCATATTCTCCGCCTCTACCTCATCATCTGTAGACAGCAAGCTTTAGATCAGACCTCAAAAAATAAAAATAAAAAAAGACCTAACTGAGCAAGTACATTTTGAATTGCCCCATGTGCCTAGTATTGGAGCAGAAAACATAGGGAATGCCTAAACATGGCCTGAAATTCTAGCAGGAATGTGTGATACATATGAAGCAAAGCAAAATGGTATAGAGGGAAGAGCTAATGAGATTCAACCAATAAGTGCTGAGGATTCTGAAAAGAAAAAGAACTTTGTGGGCTGGTGAAAAATGGGAAAGCTTCATGATAGTTAGGACGGGCAAGATGTGGAGGGAAAAGTGAAGAGAAATCAGCAATGACCCCATCCACTACTTTTGAGGGAGAGTTTCAAAAATATCCATTAATTGATTAAATAATAACTTGCATGCCAAGACGAGATGATCATGCACTTCTTCTGTATTTAGTGAGAATACTTACTTTCTTGATAAAAAACAAGGAACACAAAATGGAAAATGGGAATGCATGCTAACAATATTGGGTATAATAATACGAGAGTCATTTGTAAGAAAACCCTTTCACTTTTGCCAAACGAGGGTGGTAAGACTATTGAAAATTGCATTTATTTCTAGTGTCAGCATTGGCAAAGTACAGCAATGTTTACCTACACTCAAGTAGCAATTATTGTTTACATTTGCACATTATACCACTAATGATATATCTTTATCACTAAACTGAAATTCCTCTGTGAAATGCTATAGAACTTGAATTTTGTGATAAAAGAAATAATATCATAAAAATAAAATCCTGTTTATCAGGATACTATCCTTGTTTATAACTCACATCTTGCTGGATGATTTAACAATTTTGATTTACATAGTATTTTGTGATCCCAGAATATCCTGAAAATGAAGAATTGTGCCTAGCTCACCTCAGCAGGCTGCATTTGTTATCTTTAAGTCAATATATTGATTTTGGAATAGATTGTATATAAGATGTCAGAGACTACTGATTTATGTTGATATTTTTGTATCATATGTTCTAGCCAATCACAATAGGCCTGAGATATGCCATTATAAACTTTTTCTTTCAGCAACTGAAAACCATAGATGTTCTCAGATAACAAACTTGGATTTTCAGAAATTATCAATAGGCTTCTTTGTTTTACAAGTGGGACAATGCTTCCCTGGTGGAAAGATGAAGTGAGTCATAGGATAGTGGTAACCAAATTTGTTCTACATAGTAAAGATGCCCTGCTACTCCAGGAGGTAATGTCACGGAACAGAAGGTTTCAGTCCCTGAAGTATCTGACTGCCAATGATTTGAGACTCAGTAGCTGTATGGACAAGGAAGGCTGAAATTAGGATAGCCTGCAATGGAGTTTCAATTTCATAGTTGATTCGATGTGTGGCTTTCTATCGTTTCATTTTCCAACAAATATCCTTGTGAGAGATTTGTGCCCACTTGATTGATTCACTACCATAGAATGATAAGAAAAAATGAAGAAGAGACGGAACACATTTAAAAAAATGGTTATGCCCTCCTGTGGTTACCATTTAGAAGTATATTTTGCAGAATGTCTATTTTGAATGGAAGCCTGATATTTAGGCCTCGTTTGCCGGATCCCTCTGTAGATCCTATATCTCCTATATGGTTGGGGTAAGCCTGCCAAAGCTTTTCCTTCCTTCGTCTGCTAACCTAATCAAACATTTGCTCTCCTAAAACAAAGATGGAGCCGGGAATGTTTTTCTTATATTTCAATTGCCACTTGAAACTGAAGACTCGATTTCTCCTGGATCATTTCAATACCTCATTTATGGTTGGCATTTACCCGAATTCACAGGTTGTAAACGCTTTAAAAGTTATACTGAGTCCTTATGGAGAACAGGGATTTCAGTTTCTGACATGGAGCTGCAAATGTGCCCGACACTGTTCATGGTATACACCAAATCCAGTTTTTAATGGATCAGGTTGGCACCATTTAGGTATGGCATGGATGCAAAATGTTCCTGGAGCCCCCCCCTCCCCATCAAGGATACAATTGTTTCTAAGTTTCAGAGTTGAATGCTTCATTAAATGCTGGAGCATGTGACAGAATGGGCTTCCCAATTGCTAACTTAATATTTAGCTTCCAAAATTCTGAGACAAACACCTTGATGCCCCCTCAGGTCTCTACAATTAGCCACATTTGCTAATCTTTCCCAATACGTCTCAGTAGACAGAAAAGAATGCAAAGTTTTAATTTGCTAATCACCCAGTTGGAGAGGGGCCGTGGGGGGAGATGCTAATCATCTGCAGACATCTGTAATGACCCTTGGACAAAACCGAGGAAAACTAAATCAAAGCTTTGACAAGGGCAGGAGAGCGGAAACAGAAGCCCTAATTGTGGCCATGTGAAGTGCACTTTCCCCTTTTGTAGCTTTTGTAATAGAATTGCACAATACTTTATAAAGTAACTTTTATAGACAGACCCAGAAATGACTTTTTCCATCTTTGGGGATAAATGGTCAGACTTGATCTGTGAAATATGCGAAGAAGGACCGACATTATGGTGCAAATGTAGCAGACAAAAGGGTTTGGGCGAGCTTTTGCCAGTTAAATTTGGCTAACCTGCAGAAAGCCTATTGTCAAGCCAGCCATGCTTCACTGAGCTCTCTTCCCTCTTTATGGTTAAGTGAACCTCAAAACAATGACAAAGAAATATGCACTGAGTCACATATTCTAAGAAATAGACTGTACTCTCCTCAAATCGAAATAACGGCACTTTAATTCTTGGATTTTCCACATTTTCGTTGGTAAAGCTCCTATTTGCTTTCTCTGAATCTGTATCAGTTCATGCAGTTCTGCCAAGTGGGGAAGCTTTGCAGGACACTGCCACTGTAGCACTTGAAATATTAAGATGAACAGAACAAGCAAAAGGTAAGCTTACTTCATTGCAGTATTTTGAGTGTCTGTTTCTTTGCTTGCAAAAGTTTACGTGTTTTTGATTGAGAGAGGCTTTGTTTAATACCCATCCTGATATAAATAAACTACTCTTGTTACTGTTTTTAATGGTTGAAGGATAGAAGGGAAGACAGAGAAAGAAAATGTGATGCCAACTCCCTTATAAAATAATAAAAATCCATGGATTTTGCACTTCAATATAGATACACACGGACATAATTGTCAGAGGTGAACTGTGTTCTCAAATGGGAAAACTGGGAAGATGGTTCATGATTTTTCGTAGCTTCAAAAGTTAATGTTTGGATTATTTTTAGTGAACTTCTTTTTAAGAATGAGACTTAGGAAATTTGATAGAGAAAAAAATAAGCATGGTCTAACTTCGGACGAACAGCCACTTATGAAAATAATTCCCCATTCTGCCCTGTTGCAGGGCAGATTAAAAGGTGATTAAAATAACCTTTATAAATGGACATTTTAAAGAGTTTTAGTTTAAAATGGCCTCCAAAACCAGCCAAACATCAGAGATCTCAAATTTTTGTTGATAAAATTTGCTCAGTCAACTCAGGTGGGTGGCTGACATTTAAGAAGTCTAGTTAGTAATCGCCCCTCCCAGAGTGGTGTCCTTGAGAGAGGGTCTAATGGAGTGGTGAATCTTTGTACTTGTCGCTTCCCACAGCAAGTTCTCTGGTTTCAGTGTTCCAAGTTCTCCAGTATTGAGTTTTTCTTGCTGGAGTAAAGGCAACCAACTTTCTCTAAAACACTTCCTAAAAGCTCGCAGTCAATAATTCTGTGTTACTCCCTCCATGGTCTTGACAGCTCCTCACAAGGTTCCTTACTGTTTTTCCGTCTCAGTTTTCTCATCTCAGCAGGGGTCTAGCAACCCACATTCTGATTTACTAGTCTTTTACCATCTCCAGGAAATGCAAAAGCTCATTGATTTCTCCTGCTCTTTTTGTGTTTCCTACCTTCTCACATAGGAGTAAATGGAGTTCTTAGATGAAGAAACTCTCATGTTCAAAACCTTTCACCTTTCTAGGAGTACCCACCCCTTTGGATGAACAAAAAATAGGAAGAGTCTATAAGCATTTCAAAGGCTGCTTGGAGTGTTTCTGTAATAGGAAAAGAACGCCTTAAAAAAAAAAAAAAAAAAAAAAAAAAAAACTTCTTAAAGATATGTAAAAGCTGCCAGATTCTGATTTTGCAGCAAGTTACTTAGTTACTTTGCTTTCCTGGGAGTATATGGGTTGTGAAAATTGATACAGAACTGGAAAAGAGTTCTGAGTAGAGCATCCCAAAAAAGTATGGCACCCATGTGACCAACGTCATCCATTTTTGAGGATGAAGGATCCAAACATAACATTCAGTGTTATCATGTTGATATGCTCAGTAAAGCGCCTTTCAATAAGTTAAATATAATACGAGAAAACTTATTATGGAACAGGGAATTATGTGGTTAAAATTATATCTACCAATTTCACTTGCTAATCTCTCCTAGGAAAGAAGTAGATGTATAGTGAAGTATAAAGATCTTCATGATGGCTTGCTGATGTCATGTTTAAACTCAGAGGATTTTGCCACAGAATGGCACTTCAAAACCTTTTCAAATACAGACTATAACAATAAGGAATACTCAAAATATAATTGTTTGGGAAGAACTGATAGGACTACAGATGTTCACTAACGTGTAACCAATATGTATTTTTAATGATCTTACTGTGTATATAAGTTATTTTTATAAAGATTGGAGAGTTCTCTAATTTTTGAATTTGAATAAGCAACGATGAGGGAAAGTTTCCAAAATGATTCATAATTTATCTCTGTGGAATTAGAAATTCAAGGACTATTCTTATAACCTTAGTGGATTTTCTGATGATTATTTACTTTGAAGTCTGAGATTCTGTTTGCTGATAATAATTAAAATGCAGTTTAAGCAGTGTCTTAGCTACAAATGTGTGATAAATTACTATTTGTAACTTTTATTTTTTTTTATTGCTTCCAACAATATCTGATAATAATGTAAGGAAACTTCTGAAAAGGTACTTTGAAAAAAATCTTAGGAATGATTTGTAACCCTCTAAAATGTGTAATTTCCATAAACATCAATTACTTCAAAACTTAATACATTCTTTAAATGTTGGGAACAAAATTTATATTTCCCTTTCCGTATCTGTGTACTGAATGTTCCGTGCGTGAGTACTGTTACGTTTATATATGGGGGTTAATCGAATCTGGACTGGAAAAAGGAGTTGAAAACGGAAATGGCTAATGTATGTCAATTTTACATTTCAAGTTAGATAAATCATGAATTTCTAGGGAGAAAAAGCAATTAAAAAATTAATGGAAAGAAAAATATTGTGAGGACCGTGGTACTACACTAGGGCTGTAGCAGCTTCAACTATTGCTCTTAAGACCTCAAGTGTGGTCCATTCCTGCTCCTAGCTCTGTGCACACCCTCTGCAGTTACAATATTTTACCAGTTAAAAATGATCACTTTACTTTTTTACACCAAATTTCAATTTGACTGTTTAATAAGTGACCTAAAATAATAACCTTTCATATCTAAACTACTCTCCTAACTATGAACAACCCTTACCAGAAAATCAATTTTTTTGAATAATCTAAATTACAATGAAACTTTAAAAAAGTAAATACTACTTAGTTAAATTGACATCTTGTAAGTACATATAATTTGTATATGGGTATACATATTTTGTGGAGTATGTTTGTATGTGGGTATACATATTTCATTTATATGAAACCATTACATATGATATGCCTACCTGTACATGATTATATGAATTTGCTGACACTGTTATCTCTTAAAGTCTCTCACACAAGTTTCCTAAGGTTTTAATAAGGACTGAACACAAAGCAAATAATCCAGAGCAGATTACTATTTAATTTATTTGCTAGGAAATGAATGAATCCACTTGTATTCAATAATTATGATTGGAATTAAATTAACCTAGAATGAATAAGAGTACATCTTCTTTTTACTTTGTAACTAGTATGAAATTCTCATGGATTTCATTCACTCCCCTATTTTTATGAATTATATGACTATGATTTTATTGCTGTCAGTTTATGCTAATACAATTTTTATATATTAGAAATATGTAATATTGACATGAATGTAATATTAATCTAGCTACACATTAAATATCTAGGTTCATATCTGATATAAAGATGAGAACCTTTCAAAGTTTGAAAGACTCTCATCTTCAAAACTACATTTTGTTTAAAAATGTTATTTATGATCTTATTAACATACCCCAATTATACATATGCTTAAATTGCATTAGTTAATGGTGAAGATTCATATTTTTCTAAGTTGTGATTTGTCTATGATTTAATTTGAATTATTGATATGACATTGGAAAAAACATAGTTTATATTTTTGCTTTTGAATATTCACTTGTGTAAAACATTGAAAAATAATCGGGGAAACCATCTATCTCCAACATATACATAGGTATAGATAACTATGCACCCTTGCCTTTTAACAAGTTAAATGTAATACAGAGAAAAATTTTTATGAAACAGGGAATTATGTGGTTAAAATTAAGTGAAAAGTAATTTTTGTTTCATGGAACCTGACTTTCCTTACTTTTAACTTTCATATGTATTTTGTCTTTCAAAGAAGGCCTACTCTATGTAGTATTTAAATGGTCTAATTCAGCTTCCTTTAACCTATTGTTCATTTATTTTATTCAATTTATTTTTATAATTATTTTATAATTAAAATTATTCTTGCTCTATGTGAGAGTGTTATAAGTTGAGTAAAGCAAACACTAACTCAAAGAACAACATTAACTTTGGACTGAAACTAATCACAGAACATTATAATCTTGAAGTCTGATTCCTAAGGAGGTTATTACAGAATGAATAAGTTGATTATGATGGAAATTTTCCTCCTGGTGTCATTCTGGTCCTCACTCGCATACCCTGCAATAGAACTTCACGAGCACTCATGTTCTTCAATATTTGCTGGTGTAACAATTCACAATTGAAGCCTCAACAGTGATAGTAACACTTAAATGAAATTGTTCTACATAATTTCATGATATATGAAAGAGATTAAAATAATTAAATTGCTTTAATATATCCCATTAGTGTTTGAGATATCTTGATTCACGTTTTCTTTCAAGCCATAGAAAGTGCAGTTTCTGTCCTAGGAAAGCAGCATTTCATGAAGTTGGGGGTGGAGAGGAGTGAGTCCAGATGCTGACAGAGAGGGCGTTGGGGCAGCGAGACCAGAAGCTGGGGTGGAGTAGAGTGAAGAAAGGACAGTGACAGTGTCTAAATTTTTATATGAATCTGTGAGTTTGAATTAGTTTTTGTTTTACATTTAACTGTTGCTCAAAACCCAGAGAGTCCATTTTAAAACAAACAAACAAAAAGCCTGTTTTGCTTCTTAATTTCTATGCTTTGAGAACTCAAAATTCAAGGAAAACATACACGAATGATTTCTCAACATTTTTCTGAGATTAATTGACAATTTCAGTGTTATTGCCTAGTGCACTGCACATCTGAGCAATGCTTAGAGTTGGAACAATGTGTGCTCTTCATTTGAAAGGGGTTCTACGGTGGTAACTTGTCTCCTGTTTTATATAGATATATTACAATTGAGTGGCTTCTTGCTGCTACTGTAATTTAGATTTATAATCAAACCACTGCACCAATATTAGAATGCAGTTAATTACACGGTATCAAAAGGAGAGTGAACATAAGAGGAAACTGAGAGAGAAGTAAGTTGTGAGACTTGCTTGAATGTGGGGAGAAATGATAAAACCTTATGGTACTCTACTCTGTGAGTATGGCTTTGCCCAAGAATATAAAAATTGCTATAGCTATTCACTGACAGGATCTTGTCCCTTTTACAACACCAGAGTCTGTCTTGCGAGACTTTGCCAAATGTATCTTGCCCGGAACTTCAAAGGCTAGGAACATACTTCCAATCACAGTCAATAGCATTAATAACCCACCCCCTCCCCCAACTACCATGAAATCATTATGCTAAATGCACCCAATTCTCTTCTGAAGACATTTCTATTTCTAATTCTATTCATTACTCACATGGCAAAAAGCAAAGTTATTTTAAAATCCAGCCTCTGTATGGTAGAAATTGATGAGGCACACAATTTTTCCAAGTGGATATATTTTTGACATTAAAATGATTTCTTTAAATAAGAAACGTTTATAGGAAAAGTGAACTCAGTTAGGCAAACTCAATTTAGGTAGAGAAAACTTTGTGAGCTTTGCTCTGAAAGATTATTCATATTTGACCATCATGGGAGGCTGTTCTCTGCAAGGCTTTCTATATTTGTACGATGCCCTTTCTAGGAATATGAGCAGGAAAGGAATTTCACACATCTTTCATTCCATTCTTTGGATAACAGTACATTTCCATGATACTTTGCAACATTTAATGTTTTACAACTACCACAGAAGGGTTTTTTTTTTTTAAATAAAATTAGATTTGTAAAAATAGGGTAAAAAGAGCTCAACATGTGCAAGCTATGCAGCAAATAAAGTAATTTCCTGTAAGTCTGTGATATTGCCACTTACCTTAGCAGTCTTGATTCTCCTTCATGATGGCAGTTGCTTAGGACTTAGAGCCACGGAAAATATAAAATACCTAGGGGACATATTCCAGTACTGTACATTAAATTTGAGGATTTTACATGTGATAAAGTATGTCAGTGTTGCTTACAGGGAATTCCAGTGATACCTCAGCTTTCTTGGACTTATTATAAATCCTTTGTTGGAATTATTGTGGCTGGTTCAATAATTCAGATTAGCCCTCATGTTTATTAATGCACTACATCTGTGCAAACAACATGTCAAGCAGAGAGTTTATTGTAATTGCCTGAGCAAACAGAACCTGAAAGAAGCAATTTCCAGTTACAATGTGCTATGACAAGTAATGAGGTAATTGGCATTCTGTCCTGATTACTTCCACCTTCTTTTTCATCAGGTCTATATTGTGTGTGATAGATAGTTTTATAAGAAATGAAGGTGTTTGATAATATGGTTCGCTGCTGCTTAAGGTTAGTGATTAAAGACAATCATCATTTTCTCTCAGAGATCTTATTAGCTTTAACATTATTTATTCATATGTGTAAGGATGTGCCCAGGACCCAACTTCTCAGTGCACTGCATGCCGTTAAAATGTAAACGCAACCGCCACCGAGCGAATGCAGAGCATGTTCTAGGTTTCCAAGCATGATGGGACGCAGTGACTTTCTGCAAATGGAATCTATGTACTAACAGTGTGAGTTAGAATAATGGCTTTGAGCTGCATCTGTATCCAACATTCACCTGCTTTAGAATAACAGAAGCAGCATGATATTTAAGGGCAAGATGGTAATTTGATGCTGAATCCTCATTTTTGCGATTTTATAACTTTCTACAGACATTACCCTTTGCTGGCAGCCTGCAGTGAGGAAAAAGATGAAATGCATCATGTTTCCAAACCCATCATTAATAGTTTAGAAAGTTGAAGAGTCCTAGTCTTAGAAAGAGAAAGAAATTAGGAAATGAGCAGAAGTTGTTTTAGAAAGAAAGAAGAAACACTTGTATTTTTACTTCAAAGAAATGTTTTCTTCTTAATTGATACCCTTTGCTGTTGACATTTTCAAATCTATCAAGAGATTTTAAAAAGCAGTACCTTTAGATGAAGAAAATACCTGGGGAATAATGCACATTCACTCTTTTTGCTCCCATCATTCTAATGCTATCTTTAGATTGGTGTTTTCCCTGCTAACTGACCTCCTATCATTTTCCAGGTGTCACCCTAAGTGCCCCTTCCTGGCTGCCCTGGCTATGGGCTTTCAAAGCTCCCCGCATCCTTCATGTCACAGGTCAATAGTTGTTTACATATCCATCTTTCCAGCTAGACACTATAAACTACATACAGACAGGATCCCGTCTGCTTACTTGGAGGGGCTCTAGCCGACCGACAGTGGTCTCAACGTTGAAATTGTGCTGTCCATAGTGAAATTCCAGTTCTGCTACTAACAGGTGACATAAACTCAGACAAGTCTAAAAATTTTCCTAACGTTTATCACCGCATTTGAAAATCAATCGAATAATTTTACATTTCTCATAAATGCCATTGAAAAGATCTAATATCAAGGGTCTCAGAACAGTGCGTGGCATGCGTTAAAGAAACTCAGTCAATATTTCAGACATGGATAAATGTCGACTTGAGAAAACTCATCTTCCAGGTCTTACTTTCTAGAATGCTCCATTTTTCCTAGTATTAATAAGTCAAGCAAACTCAAGCAGGAAATGATAATCTATTCAGCCATACTTTACATTCTGAATGTACTCAATTCTATAAGATTGCTAATAGGAGACATAATGCAAATGGGGGAGTGGGTGCACTTAGAGAAAATTGGTATAACTTTTATGGTTTATTTCCTTTAAAAGGCCCAGACTGGCATCAGATCTTTCAGAAGCTAGGTGGAACTCATCCTCACAGTTGATAAGCCTAAGAAATCTTCAGACACTCATGACCTACCTTTGACAAGATTGTGGGCTGCACTACAATATCCCAGTCTTCTAGTTGGAGAGGGACTCTCAGATCCATACACGGCACAAAATGAATGAAGTCCTGCAGGAAAATTCCTATTAAGTGTCCCCATAGTCAGAAGCTGATGGCATTCCACATATTCTGACAGGAGGCCCCATAAAGTCTCCATTGCTAAAGAGAATTCTTCCACTCATCCATTTGCAAATTCCAGTACCAACCGAAGTGCTTCAGTCCTCGCGCTTACACGTTTTCCTTTTCTTAAAGTGTGGATAACTTTGTAAAAAAAAAAATATTCAGGGCAATTACTTATGCCTCAGGAAGTAGAGAGAAAGAAAAATAGTGCTGGCATGCAGAGAAGACTGTGAGTCTGGGACAGAGCTGTAAGGAAGACAGGCCATGGTGAGCAGGAGCGGAACACCACACTGAGACACAACCTCTTCAACTCCTCATTTTCATCTTCGTTTTCTTCATGTTTTTCTTTATCAATATTTTCGAAGGCTTATTATGAGTCAAGCGTAGTGCCCGGTAAGAGTAGCTACCTAACAAGTACTTGTTGAAAGAATGGATAGATGGGTGGATAAATTGATGAGGGCTGTGCCAGGTGTCTCTACCTGGATTTCTCATTAGTGACAGCAGACACTCTGGGGAGAAGTCCCAAACTGTATTTAAAGGTGCCAGCAACCGTTTATCCAAATGCCATGTGTTCTCTTACTTGTGTCTACCTTCTCTGATTCAGAGTAATAATAACCATCTAACTTGGAGATGGCAAGCCTACAAAGGAATCTTTCCATCACGATTGCAGGAGTAGTGGCCCCCAAAAAACTTATATCCCCACCCCAAAAAATGCACTTTCTACCGAAGAGGACACTTTTTTGAGTGTCCCGCATCTAGTAATGGAAAAGCAAGCACCCAGCACTAACTCTTGCCTGAGAAACTGAGGGGTGTCTCCATAGAATTGAGGCCTATTTCATGCTCCGGTCTTCAAAATCTTTGGTAACATCTGATGCATAAGGTGACAGAACTGACAGAAAGTCCAGAAAACTTTGGAGGTTTAGACAGATATAATTAGTCAGAAGTAGTAAAGACTTGTATTAACTAATTTAAGGAGTTGTAACTTTCATTTCTTCCAGATGAGCTTATGTTATAAACTTAATGCTAAGTACATTCCAGAGGAGGGAGAATCAAAGGAGAGAGAAGGGTAAAATTAATTAGTGTATTATTTATTTAGTTAGTTAGCTTAAAGCCTAGAAAAGGCAAAAATGCCGGATGCAAAAGGTTTAGGTGTTTATTCCATAGAGTGAGGTTGACCCCAGGCAGCAGTAGCATCTAGCACTTATGTGTCACTCATTTTGTATCAAGATATTATGTCGATATTTGATGTTTAATTTTCACACAATATTCTGAAAATATTGAAACTAAGAGGTCACACAGGTAAAAAGAAGAAGGAACTTTGTCCCATCCCCAATGTCCATGCATTTTCTACTATTCACCATTTTTACTTAGGAGACTTGTTAGAAAACTAGAGAAATAGCTAGTCTATACATAAAGGATTAGGAGGTGGAAAAGCAACAACAGATTTGTTTCTGCAGAGGTCTTGCCCAGACCAAGTCTTGGTGAAGATATGAGATGGGGCTATGGTGCTGGTTAAGGAGGTGAGCCAGGCTGGGGCCTTCGCTGGATAGCGACTGTGAGTCCGGAGTGCAGGGAACTTGAAAGCAGAGACCCAATGATTCCAAAAGAAAGGAAGTGAGCAAGAGGCCAGCAACACAAAGAAGTGACCTTGCCTAGAAGTAGCTCTGTAGCAAGAAAGGGCACAGACTTGACCTCACAGATCCTGAAGCCAGTATTGATCAGAGAAAGGTCTGCAGCCTCAAGAATGGGCTGTCCTTTGAGCTTAGCCAGCTTGTATGTGCAGAAATGAGCCTGAAAGGACATAGAGTGCCACTGATTACAGGGTGCATGTATCATCGCAGATTTGGTGGGATTTTAGTTAATTTTTCGGTGAAAATAATTTAAAAAGCAGTGACCCTCCTCCCGCACATGGGAAAATTGCGTGAAGGAAAAAATAATACGTGTATATATAATTTTAAATAAATATAAGAATAAATTGTGTTCGTTGAAATTTACATGTACTCGATCCAGCTAAAAAATTAATAAAAGCATGAGTACTGGCTGAGAGCTTCAGTAATTAGGATCATTAGCGACATCATGAACTAAAATTATATGTACACTTTGATATTCTTCTTTCATTAAAGCCATTAGTTGTCTGTGACTAAGTAAAAGGTACTTTTAAATATATTTTAAGTGCATGTTAATATCCAATAAATACTTCCAATGCTAAAGCCTTCAATCAAGATTTTTCTTTAAAAATGATTAGCTGTGTCCCTAAAAGTACTAAATCATGGTTCATGAGCTTACTAAAAATTCTGTTCTAACAGAGATATTACCTTGATATAACAGTTAAACACAGCATTTTTTTAGGTGACCACATATAGATTTACCTAAGGATACAGCAAAAAACAAAGCAAAAACCTATGCAGATAATTAGACTTAAATAGCCAAAGAATCAAATTGCCAAAATAAAAGAGCTGTTTCTATGCCTACTTTTCAATTCATACATTCATTCATTCGACAGATATCTTCCAGTATATAAGGAAGTTTGCTATATGACAATGAAGAGATCAATAGTCACCTATACCCTTTGTCACTCATTCTTGTATGTCTACTTAGCCCTCAAATACTCACAGTCTTTTTTCTTCATAATTCTCAAACGATGTTCTCATTATATATTTCCATGTCCACTGAATTGGGAAGTCATCATTTCTTGTCTAGAATTGCAGCCGCCCCTTAACTAAATTACTACTCTCATGGCAGAAGAAAGGAATAGGAGATGGCATGGGACATTTGGACAACATGTAATTCATAGATCTGTGTAAGTGTGGAAAAGGTATAATACCTTCCTAATCTGTCATAAGAGTCATGATTGACAGTACTATAACAACAACAACAACAACAACAACAACAAAGTTAACAAAGAAAGGCATAGTAAATTTATTTCATCAAAGTTTTACACGACACAGAAACCTTAAAAGTGAAGACCCCAATAACTAGGAAAAACTAGTTTTATGCGTAGGTTCAGTGGAGAATGGGCAGCTATGCAGGGACAAAGGGTATGATCTAATAGTAATCCAGTGAGGAGAGAATCCCAGCGAGGACTATCTGCTCAGACTCTTCTTGGCCTCTGTGTAGCATTTCTTCCTCCCAGGTATGAGGCAGGACCCCTCTGAAATGAGGATCTTCAAAGGAAACAGGAGAATAAAGAGAGTGACCATTTAGGTTTTATGGCTTGCTTTAATGTTCCAGTTTCTATGACCCAACTTATTACGGAAGAGGAATTCTGGTTTCTACGAATGCTTCAGGGAAGGAAGATGAGCAGGAGGCTGGTTCTGAGGTCTCTCTATCGCCTGTAGTTCAAAGTACTTAGCACACCAAAGGGCCACAATTTGGAGTACGTTTTCTGAGCCCAGCAATTGGAAACAGGTAGACAAGAATGCCTAGTGGGTACAGCAGTGTCTAGAGAGGTAAAAGGGGGCTAAATTATCTAGTACCAAGTTGACTAAGTCAAGGAGTTTATATCCTATTTTGGACAGTATAAGAAAACATGAAAGGTTTTAAACAAGGGGAAGACATTCTGTGATTTGCTTTTAGAAAGTTTAGCCAGTGGATCTTGGGTTATATGAAGGGCTGTTTAATTTGTAAAGTACCATCCAAACTCAAGGTATGACTAGTGTTATTTTTTTCTTACTAGTCTAACACTCTTGAAATTAGGCATACTGTTCTTTGTATTATTTTGTATTGTTTTATGGCATTTTATT
Organism: Rhinopithecus roxellana; assembly: GCF_007565055.1. Taxonomy (NCBI): domain Eukaryota; kingdom Metazoa; phylum Chordata; class Mammalia; order Primates; family Cercopithecidae; genus Rhinopithecus; species Rhinopithecus roxellana. The sequence continues at coordinate 29,815,960 of NC_044565.1, forward strand.
TTTGTATTCCTGGTATGAGTTAAAGCATATAGCACATATTAAGAGAACAAAATTAAGAAGGAAGATCCTTACCTCATAAAAATCAGTTAAATATGCTTAAAACCTAAATGTAAAGGGGAAAACATTACGACCTTTAGAAGAAAGTATGGAATGTCTTTAGGTTCTCAGGATGAAGGATATTATATATGAAGCACAAGAAGCACTAAATTAAAGGAAAAGGCTGACAACAAATTACATTAAAATCAAGCACCTCTATTCATCAAAAGACTACCATAAGAAAGTAAAGGCCGGGCACAGTGGCTCACGCCTGTAATCCCAGCACTTTGGGAGGTCAAGCAGGTGGATCACGAGGTCAGGAGATCGAGACCATCCTGGCTAATACAGTGAAACCCCATCTCTGCTAAAAATACAAAAAATTAGCCGGCGTGGTGGTGGGCGCCTGTAGTCCCAGCTACTCGGGAGGTTGAGGCAGGAGAATGGCGTGAACCCAGAAGGCGGAGCTTGCAGTGAGCAGAGATTGCGCCACTGCACTCCAGCCTGGGCAACAGAGTGAGACACAGTCTCAAAAAAAAAAAAAAAAAAAAAGAGAAAGAAAGTGAAAAGAAAAAGTGCAAACTGACAGTGGATATTAGCCACATACATAGCCAACTAATATTCAGATTCTGTGAACTGTCATGAATCCACATTAAAAATTAATATAGAAAAGGACAAACAATGTAATAGATATTTCCTGGAAGAAGAAACATGAAGAATCAATAAATATATGTAAAGTCATTTGATCTCCACAATAATTAAGTAAATTAAATCATAATAATATACCACTTGCAACCTCTAGATTGTCAAGAAAAAAAAGGTAAAAGCCTAACAATGACAAATATTGGCAAGCATATAGAAAAACCAGGGACTCCCAATGCTGCCAGCATTGAGAATGGCAGGCATAACCTCTGTGTGAACAACTTGGCATTATCTAGTTTACTTGACCTTCATGTATCCTATAATCTAGCAATTTCACTTCTGGAGAAACTGGCACACATGCATCACTCAACATGTAAGGAGATGTTTATAACAGCACTGTTTGTCAGAACGAAAGTAACTCACTCACTCAATAAACAAGTACATTTAAATATATTTCTACAATTCTATAATGGAATGAAATATAGTGGTGAAAATGAATAAACTAGAGCTACATGCAACAAATGTGAATCTTAGTTATATAATGTTGAAAAATCACCAAGTTACATTTTTGACTTTATTACAAAAGGTAACAATTGAGTCTTAAAAATAAAGTTAAGAAATAATAAATAATATGTTACATAGGAGTATGTCCAAGTGTGATAAATCTATAAATATAAAGCAATAGTTTTTTTTTACTTTTTTTAAATTAAGGATAGTGTTTACCTCTAAGGGAGAGACAAAAGTTTGGGATTTGACAGGGGAGAACTATAAGAGATATAAATGATAATGCTGGGATCTATTAAATAAATATATTTGCTGACACTTGTTAAAGACAGTAAGACAGAATTTATTCAATAAGAGTCCATTACTATAGGTATAGGGACCATTACAATGGGAGAGAGATTGGATTTGGCTCTGAATACAGCACAGGCACCTAGGAATTTATAGCCAAATAACAGGGTGGGAATCAGTGGATAGAATATTGCCAAAAAGAAACATCAGGAGTAAGAGGGAATTCTGGCAAAACCAAACTAATAGAATTTTCTCTGAAGACAAGCCAGGGTGCAGACGTCACATGGGAGATGGTGGATGATGAGAAACAATATCTATGTTTAGATATTGAGGGTGATCAGATATGGAGGATAGGAGATTCTGACTTAAAAGCTGACTTAGGATTCTTACTAAAATTGGACAGTGCAGAACTGAACACAAAAGTCCAAAAGTCAAAAGCTGCTTGAAAAAAAGTTCAGAAGAGCCTGAGTAGAATTTGGTCTAGAGAGGAATCTTTGCTGGATTCAATTTCTGAAGTTGGGTATTAGTGTCAGAAGTGTTTGCTTTATTATTATGCTTTATAAAGTATACTTATGACATCTATATTCTTATGCATGTATCAAATACTTCCCAGTAAAACATATGAGAATAAATAATTAACAAATAATTCCATTAAAATAAAGGACATGTATAGGCATTTCTCAAAAGAAGACACACAAACACCCAACAGGTATATGAAAAAGTGCGCAACATTACTTATCACCAGAAAAATGTAAATCAAAACCACAATGAGACATCATCTTACCCCAGTCAGAGTGGCTACTATTAAAAACACAAAAAAATAACATGTTGGTGAGGGTTCGGAAAAAACTCTCTCTAGTGGTGGGAATGTAAATTGGTACAACCACTATGGAAAACAATATGGAGATTTCTCAGAAAACTGAAACTAGACTTACCAGTTGATTCAGGAAACCTACTACTGGTACTACTACTTCTTTCCCAGAGGAAAAGAAATCAATGTATCAAATGAATACCTGTACTCACGTGTTTATTGCAGCAAAATTCACAGTAGCAAAGATATGAAATCAGTCTCAGTGTCCATCAAGTGATGAATGGATAAAGAAAATGTGTATATATACACATATATGTATATATATACACACATATGTGTATATATATATACACACATATACATGTATATATAGATACACAATGGAATACTATTTAGCCATGAAAAAGGATGAAATCATGTTATTTGCAGCAACATCGATGGAACCAGAAGTCATTATGTTAAGTGAAATAATCCGGGCACACAGAAATATACCTTAGATGCCTCGTGTTCTCATTCATATGTGAGAACTAAAACATTTGATCACATAGAGGTAGAGAGTGGAAAGACAGAAGCAGAGAAAGTGAGTGGAGGGAAGAGGAGGACGAAGATAAGTGGATTAAAGGGCACAAACATACACCAAAACAGAAGGAATAAATGCAATGTTTGCTAGCTGAGGAAGGTGACTATACTTGACAAAAATGTATTGTTCTTAGGTGACAGACATCCTAAATACCCTGATTTGTTCACTATGCATTCTACACATGTAACAAAATTTTTCGTGTACCCCATAAATTTGTAAAAATAAAAATAAAATCATAAAAGGAAAAATCTAAGCAAGATTCTTTTTAAAAAAGAACAATTTACAATGTAGAAAAACAGTGAGTGAATGCATGATGCTCAATGTTAACATTAAATAAACAAATTAAGCAATATACAAATATAACCACATTGGGATCTGAGATATGGAAATACATGCATAGGTTATGTTTCAAATTAAGAGCAAATTCTCTAGGATCTTCTTCCGACCACTGTGTTGGTTTTGGGTGTCATCCTTTGACTGAGGGCCTTGCTACAGCTTCCCCCTCTTCTACTCCTTTCCAGGTGTTCTGAGAACACCTTGATCACATCAGAGCCAAGCTCACCTCTCTATTGTGAAACTGGTCATTATTCCCTCCTTGAAACCCTTCAATAATCCCATGGCTCTCAAAAAAAGTTCATGCTCTGTAAAATACCACACACTTTATTTTCTTACATAATACATTCCTTGTGTCCTTCTGCCTCCTTCGTCTTCCCTTTCCTTGCTACCGTCTACTGCTATCTAGGTGCCAGGTACAGCGACAACATTAGGGAACACTTGTATAACCCATCCTGTGTCCCAGATGCCCCTCCAAGCACTTTATATATTTTAACTCATTTAATAGTCACAGCAATCTTAAGAGGTACATACTCCTTTGTTTTGAATAATTGTCACCTCCAAAACTCATATTAAAACTTAATACTCCATGTCACAATAGTGAGAGGTGGCGCCTTTACGAGGTTATTGGGTCACAAGGGCTGTGTCCTCAAAAATGAATTAACCCATTCATGGATTAATGGGGTAAGGAATTAATGGGTTACCATGGGAGGAGGAGGTGCGCCTGTATAAGAAGAAGAAGAGAGACCTGAACTGTCACGCTCAACCCCTCTCAGTGGCCCTGTGATGCCTTCTGCTGCTTTGGAACTCTGCAGAGTCCCTACCAGCAAGAAGGCTCTTACTAGATGTAACCACTTGACAGTTGAACTTTCTGGCCTCCATAACTGTAAGAAGTTAGTTTCTCTTTTTCTTTTCTTCTTTTGTTTGAGACAAAGTCTTGCTGTTTCACCCAGGCTGGAGTGCAGGGGGGCTATCTTGGCTCACTGCAACCTTCATCTCCCAGGTTCCAGAGATTCTTCCGCCTCAGCCGCCCAAGTAGATGGAATTACAGGCGCACACCACAACGCCCAGCTAATTTTTGTATTTTTAGTAGAGACGGGCTTTTACCATGTTGCCCAGGCTGGTCTCAAACTCCTGGGCTCAAGCAATCCACTCACCTCGGCTTCCCAAAATGTTGAGATTACGGGTGTGAGCCACCATAATTACAAGAAAGTATAATTAATATTTTAAATTTTAAACAATATTAATTAGTTAATGTAATATTAACATTATTAAGTTGTAATCAGGTATTCTGTTATAAACAACCAAAAATGGACTAGGACAATTAATTATTATATTAATTTTACACTGAGGAAACAGATCCAGAGAAATAGCTTGTTTAAGTTGTAACACCTAGTTAAACAGCAGGGAATGGAATGGCTGACCCTTCATACCTGACGCTTTTTACCTGCCTGATTCCTGTTTCTTCATTCAGACCCACATCAGTCATGCTCTCCTTTGTGAATCCCACCCTCCAACCACACCCCATCCCTACAACTAGAATTGACGTCTTAGTATTCCTGCATCACCTCATGCATACTCCACCACAGCACAGTTCGCAATTACCCCCCTGTTATTTCACCATTACCATCATTAGAACATTGTCAGTTGCTGGCACACAGTAGTACTCAATGCATATTGATTAAATTCATGAATGAAGGAAGGCATTTAGCTAAATAGTGATCAAATCCAAAATTGACAGAGTATTTCTTTTATGTCTTTATAAGTACTATTGTCTGTATTTCTCCTTGCTAATTGATTCTTAATATTATTATACTCCTATTAAAATAGGAGTTAAGCATTTAGAAGCCATGCAAACAAGTAACATTCAAATGTGCGATTTACTACATTTATATTAAATTAAGAGTTAATACAATCACACACACACAAAAAAACTTGAAATAAGAACAAAAATGAGCTCGTAAAGGTTCTCTTGAATAAATGTTGGAGAAGTCTACATTCTGCAGGTAAGTATGGTTTTAAATAATTTAATTCATTAACTATGGCAAATGGGACCCTTTTAGAGAATTAACTGATCACCTCCAGCTGTGGACTAAAGGGTTTAAGATTACACCACTAGGGGATAAATAATTTCATTAGTTAGTCAATTTCTGATCTCTTTGATTGGGCAGCTTGGCTGCTGTCCATGATCAAGGAGCTTGACTGACTCTCGTTCGTACGAGGTACCACGAGGAACTGGGCTGAGAGAACTTAGGAATCAGTCAACCCTAACAGAAGTTATCGGTAACAACCATCATGAATAAGGAGATAGAAACCTGCAGTGTAAGTCACATAGCTTTAGACATGATTCCTTTACAATTACTTTCTACAATTTTAAGCAGAAATATCATTTCAACTGTAGAATTCAGTGATTTCAATATTTTCTGAACCAAAAAATTATTAATTCTTTCAAGATCCAGGACAATTCCACCAAGGCTGCCTGTTAGCTGTGAAATGCAACCCAGTCTTCTTGTGCAGGGGGTACAAAAATCATGAAAATCAGGTTTTCCCCTACAGTAGTCTTTTGGTTATTCTGGAATTAACAGGTATCCTATAGACCCTTCAGGGAAGCATGTGGTTTATCAGGTGCTCTTTGCAAAATCATTAAAACATGGAGACACAGAAAAAAAAGAAAGAAAGAAAGAAAAAAAAAAGAAGAAAAATCAGTCTCTTGAGTGTTTTATTTATTATTTAATGCCAACAAAGTAATGGAAGGGCTTTTCCTTGCCCTCCCCCGCCCAAAACCCCCACTTCTCATCTCCTCCTCCTCTTCCTCCTTCTTTGTCAGGAAATGTAATTGCTTAGTTGTTGTGTCATGTCCAAATTACCCCGTGTGATGATATAGCAAGCCATGGAAGAAAATGAGATGAAGAGGAGAATGAAAGAGATATTGGTAAACATATGAGATTTTGTGGAAAATTTCTATTTCACCTAAAATTGTCCACTGGAAGAAGTCAAGCAGGTGGGGGAGGGAGGCAAGGAGAGATTGACCATCATCTGTGCTCACATGTGCACCAACAGCTGGGCTAATGGGAGATCAAGAGACCACATGATTGCAGAAGGAGATCAAGCCGGTACATCAACATGACCTGCAGACTCATGAGCCCTATTTGAAGAAACTCATTTGCAAATCCCTCAATAGTTTCATGCCTTCATAAGGCGTTAAAGTGCTCCATCCAGGATGTAGAGGTCAAGCAGGGAATCCAGGTGGGAAGCACGTGTCAGGAGCGCCTGATCATGTCTGATAAAGAAGTAAGAATCACTGGTGATTCTATTTAAAAACATTATATCAAAGCATCAAATGCTGTTTTCTACAAGTAGATCATTGAGAGATTGAAATAAATCATTTTTCTATTTAAAGTATTTTTAAGATTTCTTCATTTTTACAATGTGGACTGTATACTAAGTCCTTTGTCAATCTTTATTCTTTCTTTAATATTTCTAGACATGTGACTCTCTTAGAATCAGGATAACATCATCAAAAAATCTTTATTGTGTACCTACCAGGTGCATGACACTTTGCTGAGGCAGAATTTATAACTATTTATAGTGTAATACTGCATAACATGTATTCTTTAAAGTCCAAAGATAACTGTGCTGCCTGCCTGTGTTGTCAATAATAGAAGTTCATGACATTTGATTTGAGTCTTTGTGAGAGGCAATGTTATTCTGATTTAATAGCTTCCATCTGCTCTTCCCATTTTCACTGCTCCTTTTACAGTTTCCAAATTCCACCCTGTACCCTCCAGGGAAATTTTCTCAAGCATTGATTCTATTCATCTATGAATTGGAGGAGGGGAAGGATTCCTCTACAGCCTTATGGTTTTGTTTATTGATCTGGATTGTAAGGCAACTTGTTGACATGCACACACTTGCTTTTTTATTTTATATACATTGTATGTATGTATGTATGTATGTATGTATACACACATGCACATACATATCTGGTGTTAGTAAGTTCTTAGTAATCTTAATGATTTAGCTCCTAAACGAAGCTTGGTGTTGAAACCTTCCTTTGCAAAGTAAAATAGGGGAACATTCCATGAATAAAAATACACAGAAGAGAGACTCCTTTTATATTGTGAATCCATCACCAAGCAACCTTTGCCTGTTACTATAAAAAAGAAAAAAAGTATATTAAAAGTTTACTTTTTTGACATAAAAGAATGTGAATCTAAAGGCTTATTTACAATTATTACAATATATTGCAAAATTAGTCAAATATAACAATATTAACACAAATTTAACACATTTGGGCAATTTAACACATGTGGACTTAAAGTTTTTCATTTTAAAAGTAGGTATTCTGTTCAAGTGAATAATGTAATTCTATCTTGACATTATATTCCATCAAATATTATACTAGATTTCTGAAGTCAAAAGTTGAATATACAATATTTTACTCTACTGTCATCAAGGTTTTATAAATGTGTTTATCCTCAGACAAATAAAGAATAAAAATATTTTACAAGCACTCATCATGAGCATGATTCATAATTAATTGTAATATGTTTTATCATTATCTTTTGAGAAACTGTTTTATAGCTTGACACTGAAATGCTTTCATTTTCAATATGAAAATCTCAGATGGGGAGACATATAGCTATATCTTAAATTAATAAGGAAAAGTTTCAGTAATCTATACCTTTAGTATAGAACTTTGCATACTTATTGGCCACAGAATAGGATAAACAATTTTTAGATATACACTTTGGGGAAATTTGCCTTAATTCCTAAAGGAAATGTGAAATACATTAAAATGAATAAAATTGACTGTGGTTGAGGTGATAGAAACTGCCTTTGCAGAAACTTGGAAGAACCATACACATGAATAAGAGGAGCTGGATTTTAAATTTTCCTTCTGGGCTTTTCCAAATGCCATTTCCATTGCCTCAGTGTCATTTAACTATAGACTGACCTGAAGGGCTTTCGGCCCAGCTCTCTACACTTTGATAATAAATAATAAAGTAACTGTGCACAAGTCAATATACCAATATTTTATCTACTTCACCTAGACACTCCCCTCTAATTGAGAATTTTTAAATGGAAAATTAAATTCACGCTTTTCCCTTTACTTTGCTATAGTTTCCACTTTTTATTTTACATGATTCTTACCTAATAGCTAGATAACAAAAATAATTCCATCTGCCCCACAATAGCCCCTACTTGTACTCTCATTGCAATCACAATACGTTCAACTACTGTGTTAACCATACTTTGCCTAATTTTATACATACTTCTATCCATGTCACCTACTTAACTAAATTTTATATCTTTTGGTGGCAGAAAGCCTGTCTTTTTATCCTCTGTAGCACAAGACACAGTGCCTTATACATAGTAAGTTTTAAATGCTTTTTTAACAAAATGGAACCCTAAAATAGTCATCCATGTCTATGCTGATAAATTAATTAATTGATTAATTTATTCATTTATTATTTTATTTCACAAACATGTAGCAAAGGCCTGATGTGCTAGCCACTGTTGAAGATGCTTGAGATATAAATATGCGTAACACAAAATCCAGAGAATCTGATAATGACCCTTGAATAGTATTTCTAGGTTTGAGATTATACCTCCTGAAACAACGAATATATTATTTAAAGTAAAAGCTGTAGTAGATTCTACATGAATGGATATTCATATATGTAATGAAATTTAGATATCTGCATCATCCCAAATCAATTTCACACTTCAGCAGTTCCTAGAGCTTGACCCTTTTTAATTACTCAGCTAGATCCTCTATTAACCAGCTATTTCTCACATTTTCAACTTTTACAAATAATTCAAATAAGAGTTTCTCTAGATGATTTAAATAATTTCCTTAAATAGTTTCTGGAAGACTTTTTTTTTTTTTCAATACCACTAGCATCATGTTAAACAATACTTTTTTCTTCTTTTCATTTACTTTCTTAGTCATTATTTTGGTCAATTTTAACTTGTTAAGGTCTCTGCCTTAAGCAACCTTTTCGTTACTTGAATCCAGATATTTTAGATGCTCTTTTATATCTCATTGATTTTTTTCTCTTGATGTTCTTGAACTCATTGTTGAGTCATTAATTAAAATGCTGAAGACAATTTTACCCCCAAACAATAAAACAAATTAAATGAATTATAAATGCCTTTACCTTAAAAACCAAGTGTATATACCAAGAGTATAAATCTAGCATACTGAGGCAATTCACTGTATAACAAACATAATTTCTGTTTAATATTTACCAAAATTCTCAAAGCTCCATCAATTCACCTGATTAGTCATACTTTACGTACTTTTCCTTTATGCATTTTCTAAATTTAAATATAATTTTATTCTTTTAATTATATTTTTTAATTTATTTTGTTCCATTGAGTTTTTATTTTTTATTCATGCCAGTATTAGTAACACCACTCAAATTTTAATTCTGGTACACAGCTATTTATATATAATCATTCTCACATTTTTTCAAACATGTAATATATAATCATTTTTATAAAATGTCAATTGCCTTGACTTTCTGCTAGAAGCTCCACTCTCTACACTTATGATCAAAACAAAATAATATAAACAAGTATGAGCACCAATAAATACATGTGCAATGGCCCGATATAAGTTATATAAATATTTATGAATGTTTAATCTAAAAAACTAGACATTGACAGAATGTAATTAAGAGAATGTGCTATGCAAAGAGCTAACTTTTGTAAGACCAGCTTACTTTAAAATATTGGTAAAGTAATTAATCAACTAATATTACCCAAATGCTGATGACCATCACAAAACATCCCAGGGGAGTCCCAATGCCTGTGTCGTCAAGTTTTATGAGAAGCAAATTATCTTTGTTTCCTTTCCTACTTCCAGTGACAGTAACTATAATCCACAAGCAAACATCTCATCACCTGAACAATAACTGTCTGTGGTTGTCCAATCTTGAATTAAAAGAACAAATTTCCCTATTTAGAACAAAATTCCCTGTTTAGTGATGACAAGATGGCAACTGATTTGGCTTAGTGACTCGACAGACTTAATAATGATGAAATGTTTTCAAAAGCTGAACTATTCATACAAACTAAGAACATGGCATATGTTCTTCTGAATATGGCTGAATGGGATAAAACGGGGAGGTTCTTGCAAATAAACATGTTTTTGAGATGGACAGAACATGAAATGGTGACTGAGAAGATTGACATTGTGAAGTCAGTCACCTATGGTGATCAATATTGACCTGTACATTTTCTGTATTATTCTTATTCACTGTTTCCCAACTTAATTTTTAAACCATGTCTGTGAGATAGAACCTCATATTTTAATATGTCAAACCTGAAATGTGACATTTTGCTTTTCAGTTGGATTGAAAGAGCATGTAATCAACAATTCTTTCTAGGATCCATGTATTCTGTGGGCTCTCTTGTTCTCTCTCTCTCTCTCTTTCTCCCTTTCTCACCATTCCCTTCCCTACCCTCAATAAAGCATCTGCATCTGTTACTCTCTAGAAATCTTTTAGATATCTTAGTCACTTTTGTTAGGCTTTTGTGTTTCTTAGTTGCCACAATTTCTCCCTTCTTTCAGCCACAACCCCAGGCAATTCCTACTAAAGAATGACACCAAACAACATGTCAAGAGCCTTTCAAAATTGCTGCCAGACTTCAGTGACATTCTTACAGCATATGGAGTACTGATGTGCTGAAAATATGGCAGAAAACTACCTGATGCTTACTATGTCAGGAAGTTCCAGCCTGATGGAGTGCTCTGGTTCAGATTTGCAACATAAACAGGACTTTTACTGTTCTTTAACAAAGCAGCTAAGCAAAAGTTACCAAAAATGTTTTTTTTTTAAGTCAGTTATATCTCCCAGCCCCCACTTCTCAAGCTCTGCTATTAAAAGCAGAAATAGTAAGATTAAACAAAGACTAATCCGTAACCTTGACATATAATCCTAGTAGAATAATTTAGCTATAATTTAAATGTGTTATATGGTGTCTTAAATCATCAGGACGATGTCACATGAGAGCTATGTGCTTGCTATTGTCTTTTATATAAGGGAGACCCCTTACAGAATGTAAAACTAGGGCATTCAGTAAATACCCATTCTTTATAATAAGCACATGTTTAATTGAGATATGAACTTTTAATTTGCCATTGAATTAGTATTTGTTTAACAATATGGACTGCGTGTATACAAGTATGTAGGTAAAGTCACATGTATACTTAAGTGCATGTATCACTAACAGTTTTTTCTTATTCTATGGGAACATTATCGTAATTTAATTCTAGTTGAGAATTACATATTGTACAACAATTTCAGGCAGATGTGGTATTGCATGATTTCCAGATGAAGGTAAATTTGTCCCTTCGATTCTACATTTCCAAAATTAAACTGTATTCCTTTTTATGACAAACCAAAAGGTTGAAATTAATAATATTAGAGGATAATACAAGTGCCTCAGATGGGTCCTTGCAATTCAGTTTTGTTATAGATAAAATCAATAACCCTTAAAAAGAGTGTGAGTATTCATATACTTATTGTTGCCTTTTAATAAGTATTTTTGAAATTTTTTTGTGTGTGTAAACACTTTGTGGACATATAATGCAGGTCACTTTAATAGGCCTTGAGTCCTTGGGCAAATTGCTAAAATTCATAAGGCTCAGTTTGCACAATATACATAATCATGGAAGTGTTCTTATAATAATAGACTGTTCTTGTAAGATAAAAAAGATAATGCACATGCATTTAATAGCATGATATCTGGCAGGTGGTGACTACTCAACAAATATGTCATCAATGTTATTTAAAGTTTCTACTTTTTGATACAGTTTTTTTTCCTCAAACACATTTTTGGAGTGGATATTAACTCTTGTGTATTTCTAGGGGGCACAATTTTTAGGAGAATTATTGGAACGCTGGCTTCTCTATCCTTCACGTGTGACTATCTTCGAATCTTACTGAAAATTATCCTAGGCATCTCTTGAATCTCTCCATGCCACTCTGTCCTCATTTCCAATACCTAATTAGGCAAAATTCACCTCAATGTGAGACTCCTATTTAAATCTGTAGTCGGCCTCACCTACCTTTTGAATCTATTCCCCCCTCTAATTTGTAATAAAACCCCTTTTCTCCAAAACACTATTGTACTTCTCATCCTGTCATTGTTCCCAAGTAATAATTTCATACCCTAAATAAAGTCCCCATCATATGTAAATTGCTCCAACACAAAATATAAATATTTTAACAATGTCATTTTTGATGCTGCTATGTAACCACAATGCCAAAGCTTGACCAGGGAAAAAAAAGCATATGAAAAGAGAAGAAAACAGCAAACCAAATATATTAATAAAACACATTCTGAATTAATATTGGTGATAAAGTATGGTATGTGAAAGCATTAATACCTCAATGGGAAGTATAATTTATTTAGGAAATAGGACGATTAATCTTATAATATTATTAAAATAATTCATGACATAAACAAGTCAAAAAAAGCTGTATCCATAGATATTTCAAAGGCATGGCAATCTAATCTAAATTTTTAAAATTGAAAATGAAATATGGAAATATTACTTATACCAGCATTAGAAGGATGTTTTCTTGACATGAAGAAAGAAAGCTATTTTAAAGTAGCACATTGTAAATAGGCAAAGTAGAAAAAGAAAGAAAGAGGAGTCTGGGGAGAGAGGGAGAGTCATTAAATTCAGGAACAAAAGATGCATGTCTATTATCAAGTGTTACAATTGCAATATTTCATATAAACGAATGAGGAAAATAACCATTGTAAAGGAGAGAAAAAAATTTATTATTTATAGACACTTTCATTCTCCATTTGAAATACTCAGAAGAATCGTCAGCAAAATATAAAATTAAATTATAAAAATTATAAAATCAAATTAAATTAGTGTCCAATAAGAAGACTAACTACAACAAAATAAATGAGAAGTCAATAGATTCCTTAAAATGAATACAGCATGACATAATGGAGGAAAATTCCATTCACTCCTGTCACTAAGTATAAAAATCTTTGGAAGTGGGCGGTTCTCATGTGCTCCTTTAGTCCCAGCTACTCAGGAGGCTAAGGTGGGAGGATCACTTGGACCCAGGAGTTCAAGGCTACAGTGAGTTATGATTGCACTACTGGGACTCTGAAAGGAAATGTTTCAAAAAAGCCTTTGGAATAAAAAGAAAACATAGGAATTATTTACAGGAAAAACTTTCAAATATTTTTTTCTGAGAGATATAAAATGTCTAAATGGTGACATAAAACCATTCATAAGAATAGTTAAGGCACAATTGCACAGAGTCATCAATTTGTCCAAATAATGGGTCTATATGCTACTTCACATACAGTGAGATAGCAGCACCCTAGCTCCCCAGTTCCACCCAATCTCTTATCTGTACCTTGCACTGGCCAAACTACCCAATGTAACGGGAGTTGGCAGGCAACATACATGAAGGATTGGTCCCTTCAATTGGAAAGGAGGAGAATAGATCTAAGAGCAAACAAGTATGTACACGCACATTCATTGTGTATTGAGATACACTCTTGGCTAGCCTGATGCTACAGTTCTGTTACTCTTTGCTATTTTTATACTTCTAGCTGTATTTAACTTGTACAACATAAGTTTATGTTTCCTTTTAATATGATGTAACTGTAAATAATACAAAGATGCTCTCAAAATCATGCAAAAAAAGAACAGGGGCTGGAGGAACTCACTATATCCACTACTGAGGATGTTAATTCTTCAGCCAAGATCTTACTGGGACATGCTATAATCAACAAACTGATTACAAAATTAAATACTTTCAACATTCTTCACATAAGACAGTAGAGTAAGTAGAAAAAAAGGGAAAGATTTATTAATTTTAACCAATACATGCATAAGAATATGCTTTCTTGGTTCTATTCCTCGTACTGTGAATTAGCCTATAGCTGATATTTATGAATTTCTTTTTTTAGGAATGCGTTTCCATTCCTTCAGCCAAGGCACACTAGACCTAGAATTTCAAGTAAATGCGCCCTTAATCTACAAATTTGGTGAGATCCAGCTTTTAGACTCATGTTGAGAACTCATTCCACATATTTTTTGCTTGTTTGTTGTTTTTTGTTTTTTTGAAGCAGAGTCTCGCTTTATCCCCCAAGCTAGAGTGCAATGGCGCAGTCTCGACTCACTGCAACCTCTGCCTCCCTGGTTCAAGCGATTCTCTTGCCTCAACCTTCCGAGTAGCTGGGATTACAGGCGCCCGCCACCAGGCCCAGATAATTTTTGTAGTTTTAGTAGAGATGGAGTTTCGCCATATTGGCCAGGCTGGTCTTGAATTCCTGACATCAGGTGATCCGCCCACCTCAGTCTCCCAAAGTGTTGGAATTACAGGCGTGAGCCACTGCGCCCGGCCCTTTCCACCTATTTTTCTTGGATATTCCACATAAATTATCAACATTTTGCAATAATTTTGCGCTTATCTTCCTGGGGATGCTGGCCTCTGATTTTGGTTACATGTATGAAATCAGAGAGACAGTGCACATGAGCCTTGAGAAGAGCTTTCTCTTGCAAGCTACTGCTTATGATGAGGGCTTATTAGGTATTTATATCCAAAATAAGAAGAAAACAAAAGAAAGGAAACCTCACCTGACAGAAGAAAAAGAGCTGCTTCTGCTGGCAAGGGAGGCTTAAAATAACTGAGGGGTTCAAAATTCTCAGAATTATCTGAATCCATCCAGATCGCCCCATTCAAGTTCTTTCCCATTCTTCCCAAATCAGTATCCCAAACTTTACATAGAAAATGTGGTGAGGCTTTGCATTAAACGTTTGTTGAGATTCTGCTACAAAAACAATTAAGATCTGTGGCTTTTTTTTTTTTTTTCCTGCAATTTCTGTCCTAGAGTTAAAAGAAGTAAGAGTTAATTTTAAGTTTTACAAAAACCCTAGCTTTGGTAAAATTTGCTTTTCTAAAGTAAGAACTAATTCTTAAATTTTCTAATTTAATGTCATAATGTAGAATTTTCTGAATATCTTTTGCATTGTTTACAGAACCTCTGATGCTGACCACTTTTTCATAACTGATGCTTGGTCTTGGTGCCTTTGCTGTATCTAGATTTGCCTTGGCACCTGTTTATTAAATTTATTAGCCTTTTCAAAGACTTTTTCAAATCCAATCTACTGAAAAATGATTTCTGTTTTACTAATGTCCACCCTAAATTTATTACTTATTTTTTCGTCTTTCTGCTTTCTTCGACTTAAATTATAGTTTACATTCTAACCCCTAGAAATAAACAAGATTATTGATTTTCATCTTTGTCTTTTTCTAATACATTCGTTTAAAATGTCTGTATTTGTACAATTACAGCTGCAATTACACAAGAGTGATATGAAGTGTTTTCATTATAATTCAGATCATAACTTTTCTTTTTCTCTTTATTACTTTGTTGACCAATGAATATTACATAATTTCTAAAAATCTGGGAGTTTTTAAACAGCTTTTTGTTATTAATAACTAGCTTAGTTATTCTCTGGCTAGATAACACAGCTTATATCCTTTCTGTCGCCTGGCGTTACAGGCCCCTCATATGGTCAATTTTGGTAAATGTTACATGTACACTTTCTTACCCATACTATATATTTCTTGTGACACATGTTTTTGTTGTTGTTGTTGTTTTATTTGTTTTGTTTTGTTTTTTTGTTTTGTTTGTTTGTTTGTTTGTTTGTTTTGAGACAGAGTCTTGCTCTGTCTCCCAGGCAGTGGAGCGATCTGAGCTCACTGCAACCTCCTCGTCCCGGGTTCCAGTGATTCTCTTGCCTCAGCCTCCTGAGTAGCTTGGATTACAGGTGCATGCCACCACGCCCAGGTAATTGTTGTATTTTTAGTAGAGACGGGGTTTCACCATGTTGGCCAGGCTGATCACTAACTCCTGAACTCAAGGAATCCACCTGCCTCGGTCTCCCAAAGTGCCGGGATTACAGGTATGAGCCACCTGTAAGCCCAGCCGATACATGTTTTAAATACATCAATTAGGTTGTCTTTATTTACAACACTGTTCAAATCTAGATTCTTAATTTTGACTGCTTTTTCAATCTATTCCTGGGAAAAGTTTGTTAAAATCATTCCCTGTGGTTTTGATTTGCATCTATTTCTCTTTTATTTGGGCAATTAGTGCTTTATATATTTTAATGACATATTTAATTACATATAACTTTGGAATAAACACATCTCCTGGTTTATTAAAAAGTATGATCATTATTATATGCAACCTTTATAATTATATTCTTAAATTCTATTTTTTAAATTAGAATATCTATGCAACTACTTTCTCTCATATTTTGTGATAAAATTTTTGTCACTTTACCTTCAGGTATTTTATTCCTCTTATTTAGAATATGTCTCTTTTAGCAAGATAAAGTTTTATTTTTTATCCTGTCTGACAAGTTTTATTTTAAATTTCATTACGTATAATAACATTTAATGTAACTAATATTGTATTGAGGTAGGTTTTTTACCTCTTTCCTGCAGTATGTATCAACGATTTAATGTGCTATCTTTCTATTTGTTTTACATTAGATTGTGTTTCTGTTTTCTCTTCTTTTTTATCTTGTTTTGAGTGAAAGAAGTATTTTACTGATATTTCTTTTTTTGTTGCTATATTCTCCTGTTAGTTTTATATTCTTTCATTTTTCTTTCAGATAGCCTTCAGATTAAAATGTGATCCCTTGTCTTAATCCTTACATGTATACATTTATTATATCTAAACAATGTGATGACTAAAAATATTTTACCTTAATTTACCATCCTGCTATTCCTCACATGGCATCATCATCATCATTAGTATTGTATGTAGTCCATATTTAGTTAGATTTACTGAAATATCCACTTTTTTGTTAACTTCCTTCTTTCCTGAAATTCAGAGCATCCATCTGGTATCATTTCTTCTTGGCAATTCCCTTTACTATTTCTTTTAGCGTAAGTCTGGATGAATGGTCAAATTTTTTTTTTTAGTGTGAAAATGCTTCTATTTACCTTCACTTCTGGAGGATATTTTGCTGGATGTATATTTCATCTCTTACTAGTTTTGGAAAGTTCCTAACTATTATGTCTTCATAAACTCCCTCTCTCTCATTCCTACCTTCTTTAGTTCCTGGACTACAATTATATTACCCACTTGTTAAGCTCTTTTCTATGTTATATTTTCTGTCATTTTTTTTCCTGTTTGATTTTCCCTGGATTTTCATCTTGCCTATCTTCTAGTTTATTATTTACACTTTACTATTATTTAGACCTCTATTAAACTGTATTTAATCTGCCCTTAAATGCATCAGTTGAGTTCTATTTTCCAATTGTTGTATATGTATTAGTTTTCTATCGATGCACAAACTTAGTGCCTTAAAACACAACTGTCTATTAGCTCACAGTTCTGCAGGTCAAAACTCCAGGTGGGTTTCTGCTTTGAGTCTCATAGGGTCAAAATCAAGGTGATACCTATATAGGGCTCTTATCCAGAGGATCTGGAGAAGAATCATATTCCAGATTTATTCAGTGTCAGCCGAACACAGTTCTTTGCAGTTGGAAAGCAGAGGTTGCCATTGCCTTTTCGGCTGTTGGGTGGGGCTTTCAGCTCCTAAACCACCTGCACTATTTGACACAAAACCCTTTCCAACTGCAGAGCCAGGAACAGCACATCAAACCCCATCATATTTGAATCTCTGGCTTGCTCTTCTGTTACTGACCAGAGAAAGCTCTCTGCTTTTAAACTGTCAATGTGATTAGATTAATTCCACCTGGATAATCTCCCTATCTTAAGATCAGCTAATTAGTCATCTTAATTACATCTGAAAAATCCCTGTCATGCTGAACCCTAACATAATCACAGGAATAACATAAGAGGGCAAAGGTCATGGGCCCTCTGGAATTCTACCTACCACAGTAAATCTCAATGATAATATCTCTATTGACTATTATTTTTTCCAGTTTTTGATAAAATCACCCAACACTTTGTTTTATTTCTTAAACAAATTAATCATAGTTATTTAAAGAATGAGCTGATAATTTCCAAATCTGGACTATCTTGTACATCTGTTGTTTCTCTCCTTTTCTTTAATTTTGACTTTTGTTCAATCATTTTCTTTTTCATACCTGGCTATTTTTTATTTAATGCCTGATGTAGCGTACAAAAAATTATAGAGTTTTGCCTGAGATACATGACTTTACCTTCTGCCAAAAAGATTATTTTATTTATTTATTTTTTGCCTTTGTCAGACATTTCAGCTAGAAAAAGTTCATCTGGGATCAAACTAATATGACAAAGAGTTTCAGTCTTTAAAAGGGCTGGTTTTATTATGATGCATCGTAAATTCTATGTTAGGATCCCAATTGAAAGCCTATATTTATCAGCTACCTCCTACTTGGTGAGACTTGAGTTTTAAATCTTGTCCCCTTCTCCAGAGACTGCTGAAAGCCCTAATCTGCTCTCCCAGTTGCTCTTAAGCTATCTTATGTTCAACTTTACCATCTTTCATGCATAATTTTAGAATTAATAAGTGCATGAAAGTGCAGAGTGGTACAAAATATTAGACTCAGCTCTCTTCGCTAATTTCCCTTCATCATGAATGCCTCTATTCTTCGTTGTTTTGACTACTTAACATCTTAGCTACTTAACATCTTAAACAGTGGGCTTTAAAAGAGTTTCCCACAAATGGAGTCCTAATATACCATGTTGTCATTTATCTGGCTTCTTTGCGCAAAGCAATGCTTTGGGAGGAGTCCGTTCATGTTGTTTCACATATCAATTCTTTTTTCTTTTTATTACTAAGTATTACTGTATAGAAGGGTTTATCTTGTTGATGGACATTTGGGGTGTTCCAATTTTTTAATATTATGAATTAAATTGCTTTAATTTTTTGTAAAAGTTTGTGTGGTCATATGTTTTTACTTATATTGGGTATCTAGGAGTTAAATTATTGGGCCATAAGGTACATGTATATGTGACCTTATAGAAAGTTGCTAAACTGATTTTCAAGGAGTTTGTCATTTTACATTTTTAGCAACAATGTGTGAGACTTTCAGTTGTTCTACATACTTGTCAACACTTGGCACTGTCTGTATTTTAAATTGTGCCTATTCTAGGGAGCTTACAATGATATCTTACTGTAGTTTTATTTTGTATTTAATTTATGAATAAAGATCTTTAGTACCTTTACCCGTGCTTATTTGTATATGAACTTTGTACAATATATGTGCAAATTATTGCCATCCTAAATTGTTTTGTTTTTTAATTATTGAGTTGTAAATGTTCTTATACATTCTGGATACATATCCTCTTTCAGATATATGTATGGTGAATATTTTCTCCCAGTGAGCATCCTTGCCTTTCCATTTGCTTAATTATATATTTTGAAGAACAATTTTTAAAATTTTGATAAAATTAAGATTCTCAGTTTTCCTTTGTCTTTTTTGTCTCCTATCAAAGAATTTATTGTCTATTTAATGTTTACAAAAATGTTCTTTCATGTTTACTTCACCTTTTTCATGTAGGGCTTTAAACCATTTCCAGTTAATTTTTGTGTAGGAGTGTGAGGTGATGTTTGAAATTCAATTTTTTCATATAGTTATTCAATTTTCTAGTACTATTTATTTAAAAGACATTATTTTAACTTTTGTAAAACAATGTTTGAATTTTGGATATTATATTAAAAGGGACTACATACATAGACAGATAAGTTTACTTCCAAACCTTATATATATGTGGGTTTGTTTCTGGACTCTATTATCATCTCTTTCTTATATATAGCCCCTTTTAATTTATATGATGACCTTTTGATATGAGATTTATGTGTGTGCATATATATATATATACACACACACAGAGAAAGAGTCCTTTTATAATTTTATATATACATGTAATGTGTGTGTATATACATATATATATATGAGGAATTGGACTCTATTGATGAATATGTGTATTCTTATACCAAATGCCACACATTGTTAATTATTTCAGCTTTGTAGTAAGTGTTATTTAGTTGTTGTCAGTCCTCCAATTTTGTTTTCCTTTTCAGAATTACTTTGGCTATTTTATATCTTTTGCATACTTTTATAAGTTGTAAACTCAGTATGTAAGTTTCTACCACTAAACAAAGGGTTGCTGGGCATGGTAGCTCATGTCTGTAATTCTAGTACTTTAGGAGGCTGAGACAGGAGGATAGCTTGAGGCCAGGAGTTGGAGACCCATTTGGGCAACGTGGTGAGACCCTGTGTCTACAATTTGAAAAAAAAATCACTGGGCATGGTGGTACACACCTGTAGTCCTAGCTACATGGAAGGCCGAAGCACTTGAGCCCAGGAATTCGAAGTTGCAGTAAGCTATGATCATGCCACTACACCACTCCAGCCTGGGCAAGAGAACAAGACCCTGTTTAAAAAAAAAAAAAAAAAAAAATGATGCCTGTAGTTTTTATTGCAATTGTGTTAACTATACAGGCATATTTTTGGAGAGAATGGCTATTTAACAATATTGATCCTTCTAATTCATTAGTTCTGTTTTACTTTTACATTTCTCCATTATTTAGGTCTTCTTTAATTTCTCTTCGCAGTGTTTTATAATTTTAAATGTACACATGTATATTTTTTAATGAAATCCTATTTAAAAGTCCTTCCCTGACAACTTATACTAAAATAGCACCATATTTTTACCATATGATTATTGTTTTATTTTTCTTCATACTACTTATCATTACCTAGCATTAAATCCTATGTCAATTTCTTTTTCCACTCCTCATCTCACTCAAGAAGAGCAACCTTCATGAGGGTAGAGCTCATACCTCTATTATTCACTGCCTTATTACCAGTGCTTAGGAAAGGTTATGGTTTTACATTTGTCACTGAACAAATATTCACAAAGAATGAAATAAAATTATTGCTCCAGCTACATTACAATTTGCCTGCTCACAAGAAAAAATCTTTATTACATATCTTGTACGTAAGATAGTTTTCTTTCCTCCTTGATCTTGGTTCTGTTTTTCTGCCTTTACCCATATGTCTCTATGACCTCTCCTTAACAAAAATTTCTGGAGAATGAGGGTTTCCAGAGAAAGTTACTCTAAATTTTCTCTTAAAGGCTGATTTGTTTGTTTGTTTTAGTCACCAAGGAGTGGGAAGAAATAGGGTTTGTTTTCCATTATTCATATTACTTCTGATTATTGTACACCTGCACTTTTGATTTTTACAGGAGTGAAGGGGAACTTTCTTTACATTTTCACTGTTGTGTAAAGAGATCCCTTCTCTTCATGCTCTAAAATTAGGTCTTCAGAGTCCACCTCTTAAATATAGTGTGATACCTAATCCACAACTCTGTTGTATCGGACCTAACTTAATAAGTTTGTTTTATGTACACCCACACATGTGCCCGTGCACACACACACACACACATTCACCACATACACACACACACACACTCACCACATATCATAGTGTCTGCTATAGTTTTTTTCAGGACATTCCATTAAGTATCATATACTTAAGTGTGCACACATTTAATAATATACAGGAAATTAAATAAAAGCATATAATTGGAGAGTATTTGGCGCTCATTTTGAGGGAATATATTGATAAATATAGGATATGTCCTCAAAAATATTATTTACTTAAAAATAAATAAAAATTCATTTTAAAATAATTATATTTAAGCTCATTGTTTTTTTCTGACTCCTAACATATGAACATTATAAAGTATTAACAGCATTTCAATTTCTTTTCCATTTCATTAATTAAGTCTACTTACACGAGATGCAAAATCTACAAGACACTGCTTCTCTTAGAGGATTTGGTAATACAAGCTTTATTTGTCGAGTTTAGAAATATTTTTGGCAACCACGAAAGTATCCCAGGATTATCTTATACTTTTGCTTGTGTACAGGCTACCTCACAATATCTACTACTCAAAAAAAAAAGTCAGAATAACATAAATTACTAACATCTTTTTCCTTTTTTAAAAACTTATTTTTTAGCACAGTTTTGGGTTCACAGCAAAATTAAGAGGAAGGTACAGAGGGTTCCCGTTAAATACCCTGTCTTCACACATGCATGGCACCCTCCATTAGCAGCATCCTTCACCAGAGTGACACATTTGTTACAATTAATGAACCTACACTGACACATCATAAACACCCCAAGTTCATAGTTTATAGCAGGAATTCACTCTTGGTGTTGTACATTCAACGGGTTTGAACAAATGTATAATGACATATACCCATAATTATTGTATCATACATAGTACTTTTGCTGCCCGTAGAATCCTCTGTGTTTCTCCTCTTCAACCCTCTCTACCCTCACCCCTTGCCAACCACTGTCTTTCTCCTGTCTCTATAATTTTTTCTTTCCCTGAAGATCATGGAGTTGAAATCATACAGTATGTAGCCTTTTCCGATTGACTTCTTTCACTCAGTAATATGCATCTAACTTTACTCCATGTCTTTCTATGGCTTGGTAGGTCATTTCTTTTTAGCATTGAATTGCCTGCATGTAGCAGAGTTTATCCATTGGCTGAATATACCACAGTTTATCCATTCACCTACAGAAGGATATTCCTGGATATTTCCAAGTTTTGGCATTTAAGAATAAAGCTACTATAAACATTCATATAGCAGGTATTTGTGTGAATGTAAATTTTCAATTTCTCTGGATGAATGCAAGAAGCATAGTTGATGAATCATGTGGTAAAAATACTTAGAGCTTTGTAAGAAATGACCAAATTGTCTTCCAAAGTGGCTGTACCATCGTGCATACTTACCAGTAATGAAGGAGAGTTCCTGTTGCTCCACATTCTCATCAGTTTTTGGTGATGCTAGAGTTTTATATTTGGGCCAGTCTAATTCTTAGGTAATGGTATTTCATTTTTTATTAATTTGCATTTCTTTGCTGACATAGAATGTGGATCATCTTTTCATATGCTTATTTTCAATCTGTATATCTTCTCTGATGAGGTGTCAGTTAAGATCTTTGGCCCATTTGTAAAGTGGATTGTTTTCCTATTGTTGATTTTTAGTAGTTCTTTGTGTATTTTAGATAACAGTCTTTTATCAGATGTGTCTTTTGCAAATATTTTCTCCCACTCTGTGGCTGGTCTTCTCATTATCTTGACATTGTCTTCCACAGAGCAGAAGATTTTAATTTTGATGCAGTCAAGTTTGTCAATTATTTCTTCCATGTATTGTGCCTTTGAGGTTGTATCTAATAGTCATCATCATCTGAAGGTCATATAGTTTTTTTTCTTTTGTTATCTTCTACAAATTTTATAATTTTATGTTTACATTAAGGTTTATGGCTCATCTTCAGTTAATTTTTCTGAAGAGTGTAAGGTCTGCATCTCTCTTCTTTCATGTGAATGTCCAGCTGACCTACCATCACTTGTTGAAAAAAAGTATCTTGGCTCCATTGTATTGTCTTTGCTCCTTTCCTCAAGATCCAATAACTTTGCTTCTGTGGGCCTATTTCTGGGCTCTCTATTTTGTTCCATTGATACATTTGTCTATTATTTTACCAATAACACACTGTTTGTATCACTGTCACTTTATAATGAGTTTTGAAGTTGGGCAGTATTCGTATTAGTTCTCCAACTTTTTCCATTTTCTTCAATACTGTGTTGGCTAGTCTTGGTCATTTGCCTCTCCTTGTAAGGTTTCAGATCATTTGCGGTGACTGTGACTCGGATTGCATGCAATCTATACATTTATTTGAGAAAAATAAAAATCTTGACAATATTGAGTCTTCCTATCTATGAATACAGAATGTCTTCTTTGACGTCATTCATCAGCATTTTGTTAGTTTTCTCTGATTTTGTTCATCTGCAATTTGTAGTTTTCTACATATTAATACCCTTTATAGATATTTTGTTTTATTTATACCTGAGTATTTCATTTTGGGGTTTGCTAATGTAAATGGTATTGGTACTTTTTGTAATTTCAAATTCTACTTGTTTATTGCTGGTATATAGAAAATTTATTGCCTTTTATACATTAATCTTGTATACTAAAATCTTGCAATGATTACATATTAGTTCTAGGATATTTTTGTCAATTATTTTATATTTTTTACAGAGATGATTATGTCATCTACGAATAAACCCAGTTTTATTTTTCCTTCCCAATTTGTATTTGTTTTTTTCCCTTCCTTTTCTTAAGCTGCGTTTGTTGGTTCTTCTAGTATAGTGTTGAAAATGATTGGTGAGAGGGGACATACTTGCATTGTTGCTGCATCTTAGTGATAAACTTTCAAATTTGTTATAATTATGATGTTAGCTGTAGGCCTTTTGTAGATATTCTTCATCAAATTTAAGAAGTCTTCCTCTATCCCTAGTTTACTAAGAGTTTTTATAATGAATAGGTGTTAGAGTGTGTCAAATTCTTTTTATCTGCATCTATTTATATGAATATGTGATTTTTTTAACTTTTTAGCCTGTTAACGTGATAGATTACATTAAGAGATTTGAGGTTTTTTTGTTTTTCTTCATTTCCTCTAAAAAAATTAAAGATGGGATACATGTGCAGAACGTGCAGATTTATTACATAGGTATACGTGTGCCATGGTAGTTTGCTGAAACTATTTCCCCATCCTCTAAGTTCCCTCCCATAACTCCCCAACCACAACAGACCCTGGTGTGTCCTGTTCCCCTGTGTCCATGTGGTCTCAATGTTCAACTCCCACTTATGAGTGAGAACATGCAGTGTTTGGTTTTCTGTTCCTGTGTTAGTTTGCTGAGAATGATGGCTTCCAGCTTCATCCATGTCCCTGCAAAGGACATGATCTCATTCCATTTTATGGATACTCCTTATATGGAGTACTATATAGCATTCTGTAGTGTATATGTACAACATTTTCTTTATCCAGTCCATCACTGATGGGCATTTGGGCTGGTTCCATGTCTTTGCTATTGTAAATAGTGCTGCAATAAACATACGTGTGCATGTGTCTTCATAGTAGAACGATTTATATTCCTTTGGGTACATGCCCAATAATAGGATTGCTGGGTCAACTGGTATTTCTGGTTATAGATCCTTGAGGAATTGCCACACTGTCTTCCACAATCGTTAAACTAATTTACAGTCCACCAACAGTGAAGTGTTCCTATTCTCCACAGCCTCGGCAGCATCTACTGTTTTCTCACTTTTTAATAATCACTGTTCTGACTGGTGTGAGATGGCATCTCACTGTGGTTTTGATTTGCATTTCTCTGATAATCAGTGATGTTGAGCTTTTCTTCATATGTTTGTTGGCCATGTAAATGTCTTCTTTTGAGGAGTGTCTGTTCATATCCTTTGCCCACTTTTGGATAAGATTGTTTGGGTTTTTTTTTTTTTTTGTAAATATGTTTAAGTTCCTTATAAATTCTGGATATTAGTCCTCTGTCAGATAGGTAGAATGCAAATTTTTTCTCCCATTCTGTAGGCTGCCTATTTACCCTGATAACAGTTTCTTTTGCTGTGCATAAGCTCTTTAGTTTAATTAGATCCCATTTGTCAATTGTGCCTTTTGTTGCAATTGCTCTTCGTGTTTTTGTCATGAAGCCTTTGCCTGTGCCTGTGTCCTGAATGGTACTGCCTAGGTTTCCATCAAGGGCATAGAACTGGACAGAGGATCAGATGGATGAATTGACAGAAGTAGGCTTCAGAGGATGGGTAATAAAAAACTTTGCTGACCTAAAGGAGCATGTTCTAACCCAATACAAAGAAGTTAAGAACCTTAATAAAACTTCAGAGGAATTGATAACTAGATTACCAGTTGAGAGAGAAACATAAAAGATCTGATGGATCTGAAAAACACAACACAAGAACTTTGTGTATACACAAGTATTAACAGCCTAATTGACCAAGTGGAAGAAAGGATATGAGAGTTGGAAGACCACCTTGCTAAAATAAGACATGCAGACAAGAATAGAGAAAAAAGAATGAAAAGGAATGAACAAAGCCTCCAAGAAATATGGGACTTCACACAAAGATCAACCTATGACTGATTGTAGTACCAGAAGGAGACAGGGAGAATGGAAACAAGCTGGAAAACACACTTCAGGATATTATTCAGGAGAAATTCTCCAACCTAGCAAGACAAGCCAACATGGAAATTCAGGAAATAAAGAGAAGACCATTAAGATACTCCATGAGAAGTTCAACCCCAAGACATAAACATCAGATTCTCCAAGGTAGAAATGAAGAAAAAACTGTTAAGGGCAGCCAGAGAGAAAAGCCAGGGCACTTACAAAGGGAAGCCCATCAGACTAACAGCAGACCGTCTCAACAGAAACTCTACAAGCCAGAAGAGATTGGGAACCAATATTCAACATTCTTAAAGAAAAGAATTTTCAACCCAGAATTTCATATCCAGCCAAACTAAGCTTCATAAGCAAAGGAGAAGCCAAATCATTTCCAGACAAGCAAATGCTGAGGGATTTCGTTACCACTAGGCCTGACCTGCAAGAGCTCCTGAAAGAAGCACTAAACATGGAAAGGAAAAACTGGTACGAGCCACTGCAAAAACACACCAAGATACAAAGACCAATGACACTATGAAGAAGCTGCATCAACTAGTATGCAAAATAACCAAATGGCATCATGATGATGGGATCAAATTCACACAGAACAATTCTAACCTTAAATGTAAATGGGTTAAATGCCCCAGTTAAAAACACAGCCTGGCAAATTGGGTAAGAAGTCAAGATGCACTGGTGTGCTGTATTCAGGAGACCCATCTTACATGCAGAGACACACATAGGCTCAAAAGAAATGGATGGAGGAAAATTTACCAAGCAAATGGAAAGTAAAAAAAAAAAAAAAAAAGCAGGGGTCTTTCACAAAACAGACTTTAACAAAGAAACAAGAAGACAAAGAAGGGCGTTACATAATGGTAAAGGGGGAACAATTCAACAAGAAAAGCTAACTATTCTAAATATATATGCACCCAATACAGGAGTACCCAGATTCATAAAACAAGTTCTCAGAGACCTACAAAGAGACTTAGACTCCCACACAATAATAGTGGAGAACTTGAACACCTCAATATCAGTATTAGACAGATCAATGAGACAGAAAACTAAAAAGGGTATTCAGCACTTGAACTCAGCTCTGGATCAAGTGGACCTAATAGATGTCTACAGAGCTCTTTACCCCAAATCAACAGAATATACATTCTTCTCCATGCCACATGGCACTTGTTCTAAAATAAACCTTTAATAGATTTTCGAATATTGATCCCATCTTGCATACCTGGGATAAATCCTATTTTGTCATAGTTTATAATGTACACTTTATACATTGTTGGATTCAATTAGTTAATATTTTGTTGAAGATTTTTACATCTATGCTTATGAGACATATTTGTCTGTTGTTTTCTTTCATTGTAATGCCTTGATCTGGTATAGGTATCAGGGCAATGATGGCCTCATATAATAAGTTAGAAAGCACTCCCTCTGCTTCCATCCTCTGAAAGAGATTGTAAAGAATTGCTGTAATTTTTTCCTTAAATATTTGCTGGAATTACCCATCTGGGCCAGATGCTTCTGTTTGGAAGGTTATTAATTATTGGCTACATTGATATTATTATCAATATCTGTATTAAATATAGATATGAGGAATAGCTACCAATTTCTTTAATAGATATACACCAATTCAAATTGTCTATTTTTCCTTGTGTGAGTTTGGGAGGATTTTTCTTTGAAGAAATTGGTCTGTTTCATCTAGTTATTATAGTTGTGGGCACAGAGTTACTCATGGTATTTCTTTATTATCCTATTGATGTCCATAGGATCTGTAGTGGTGTCCCCTTTTTCATGTCTGATACAAGTAATTTATGACCTTTCTCAGTTTCTCTTAGTTAGCCAGGTATAGGCTTATCAAGTTTATTGAACATTTTAAATAACCAGATTTGGTTTTGTTGATTCTTTCTACTGATTTCCTGTTTTCAACTTCATCTATTTCTGCTCTAATTCTTATTATTTCTTTTCTTCTGCTTATTTTGGATAGAATTTGCTCATCTTTTTCTAGTTTTATAAGGTGGAAGATTAGATTATTGATTTCAAGTCTTTTTTCTTCTCTAAGATATGCATTCTATGATATAAATTTCCCTGTAAGTGCTATTTTTACTATATTTCACAAATTTTGATAAGCTTTGCTTTCATTTCATGTAGTTCAATATAATTTTAATTTCTTTTTAAATTTCTTCTTTGACCCATGTGTTATTCAGAAGCATGTTGCTTAATCTCCATGTATTTTCAGCTTATCTTGTTATCTTCCAGTCAGTGATGTTCAGTTTAGTGTCACTGCAGTCTGAGAGCAGACTTTGCATTTCTATTTTTTAAGCTGTGTTTTAAGGCCCAGAATGTGTTCTATACTGCTGATGTTCCATGTGAGCATGAAAAGAATGTGGATTTTGCTGTTGTTGAAGTAGTTTATTAATATTGATTATATCCACTTGGTTGATAGTGTTGTTGTATTAAGCTATTTCCTTACTGATATTTTGCCTGCTGGATTTGTTTATTTCTGATAGAGAGATGTTGAATTCTTCAACTATGATAATGGACTTATCTATTTCTCCTTGCAGTTTTATTAGTTTTTGTCTCACATAGTTTTGTTCTCTGTTGTTAGGCACATACATATTAAGGATTGTTATCATTATCTAATGCCCTTCTCTATTTCTGATAATGTTCCTTGCTTAAAAGTCTGTTATTTCTGAAATTAATACAATTATTCCTGCTTTCTTTTTATTAGTGTTATCATGATATATTTTTCTCTATCCATTTACTTTCAAACTATATGTTACTTTACATTTTAAATGGGCTCCTTCTAGACAACACAGAGTTGGGTCTAGTTTTTTATTCAATCTGATCATCTCTGTCTTTTAATTGGTGAATTTTGACCATTGACATTCAAAGCGATCATTTATATAACTGGATTAATCTCTGCTGTATTTATTAATGCTTTATATTTATTGCTTTTGTTTTTTGTTCCTATTTTTGTCTTTTACTTTTTCTCTGGCTTTTGTGGTTTTAACTGATAATTTTATATAATTATATTTCCTTTTTTAGTATATCAATTATACTTTCTTTTTTACTTTTTTTAGTGGTTAATCTATAGTTTGCAATATACATTTACAGCTAACTCAAGCACTTTCAAATAATACTATACCACTTAAAGGGTGCTTGGGTATCTTATGATAACAAAATAATCTTAATTTCTTTCTCTCCGCTTATATAATTGATGTTATTTATTTTACTTATATATAAGCATACATGACTATATATGATATATACATAAGCATAAGTAATAGAATACAATGTTGCCACTATTATTTTGAGGAAACTATTATCCATTAGGCCAATTAAGAATAATAAAAGTAAAAGGCTTTATTTTACATTCCTTCATTCCTGCTCTGATACTTTTCCTTTTTTATATAGATCTGAGTTTTTTACTCAGCTCTATTATTTTCCTTTATTCTTTTTTGTAATTATTTTTATTTTTATTTTAGTATTATTATGATTATTATTATTTTGAGATGGAGTTTCTCTCTCGTTGTCCAGGCTGGAGTGCAATGGTAAGATCTCAGCTTACTAAAACCTCTCTCAGGTGCAAGCAATACTCCTGCCTCAGCCTCCCAAGTAGCTGGGATTAAGGGTATGTGCCACCACATCCAGTAATTTTTAGTAGAGACAGGGTTTCACCATGTTGGTCAGGCTAGTCTCAAACTCCTGACCTCAGGTGGTCCACCTGCCTCAGCATCCCAAAGTGTTGGGATTTCAGGTGTGAGGCACCACTCCTGGCCTATTTTCCTTTATTCTTAAAAACTTCTTTTGATCAGGTGCGGTGGCTCACACCTGTAATCCCAGCACTTTGGGAGGCTGAGGCAGGCAGATCATTAGGTCAGGAGTTCAAGACCAACCTGACTGACATGGTGAAACCTGTCTCTACTAAAAATACAAAAATTAGCCAGGTGTGGTGGTACGTACCTGTAATCCCAGCTACTCAGCAGGCTGAGGCAGGAGAATTGCTTGAACTCGTGAGAGGTTGCAGTGAGCCAAGATCACGCCACTGCACTCCAGCCTGAGTAACAGGGCGGGGCTCTGTCTCAAAAAAAAAAAAAAAAAAAAAAAAAAGACAAAACAACAACAAAAATCTTCTTTTAACATTTAATTCAAGGCAGGACTATTCCTTCAATGTTTATTTGTTTGAGAAAGTATTTCTTTTTTACTTTTGGAACACACTTTCACAAGGTACAGAGTTCTAGGTTGTTACTTTCTTTTTCTCTCAACACTTTAAATTTCCACTTCACTTTCTTATTGCTTACATGGTTTCTGAGGAGAAATGTTATCTTTGGTTCTTTGTAGGTAAGGTATGGTTTTCCTCTAGCTTCTTTCAAGAGGATTAAAAAAAAAAAAACTTTTTGGTTTTCCGTACACGTAGACTGAAAATAATGTGCCTAAATGTAGGATTCCTTAAAAATCCTGCATTGTGTTCTCTGAACTTCCTCGATTTGTGGCTTGGTATCTGACATTAATTTGGGGAAAGACATTATTGCTTCATACATTTATTCTGCTTTCTCTCTTTCTTCTCCTTCTGGTAGTCCCATAACCTGTATGCTACACTTTTTACAGTTGTCCACAGTCCTTGCATATTCTGTTCTGTTTTTCTCAGATTTGTTATATTTCCTCTTTAGTGTTTGAAGTTTCTATTTATGTATCTTCAAATTCAGAAATTCTTTACTCAGTCATGTTCAGTCTACTAATACGTCCACCAAAGGCTGCTTTTATTTCTATCACTGTTTTTGATCATTTGCATTTCTTTCCTGTCCTTCCTTTGCATTTTTGTCTCTCTGCTTACATTGCTCACCCATTCTTGCTTGCTGTTTACTTTTTCCATTATACCCCTCAGGAACTAATTATAGTTGTTTTAAACTTCCAGTCTGATCATGCCAACAGTCCTGTCATGTCTGGTTCTGATGCTTTCTCTTGTCTTTTCAAATTGTGTGTGTTTTTTATTTTGATATGCCTGGTAAATTTTCTTGATAGCAAGATATGATGGTAACAAAAACTGCTGTGAATAGGCCTTTAGTAATATAGTGGCAACGCATAGGGGCACAGGGAATATTCTATAGTCCTATGATTGGGTCTCAGTGTTTTTGTAAGCTTATGCCTCTGTGCTTTGAACTTCATGAGTGTTCGTCAACTATTTTCTTCCCTCTTAGGTAGAACAGAATGGCTAGAGTGAGCTGGAGTTGAGTATTTCCATTCCCCTACCTGGAAGGCTAGACGGAGTTGAGGCTGGATATTTTGCTTTATCCAGATCAGCTGGGCTCTGAGAATGTACCAGCAGATTAGGTTCTAGTTGAATAGTTTCTCCTGAAGGCAGGCCTTATTTTAAAAAATAGTGTTCTGGCATATTTCAAAATATTTCCTTTTCCCCTCCCCCTGGTGGAAGCATGAGGGGATTTTTCTATTACATTTATTGTGGAATCTGGTTGAGCTCCTGGAGGTAAATCTCACAACATTGTGCAGACTCCCCTACATCTGATTCCTCTGGAGTTTTAACTCTCAAACTTGTCTACACTGACCCCCCAGCAACTTATCAATTACAATTGTTTACCCCAAAACTCATTCTCATAGCAGTTCCATTCATGAGTCTCTGCTCAGCTTAGCTGGGACTTTCTGTATTCACTTGTCTATCTCTCCAATCTTTAGGGCAGTGAGTTGCTCTGTGTCTTCCCTTCCCTTAAAAATCTATGAAAAGTTAATTTTTCAGCCTATTTACCTTTTTATTTCTTGTTAGAATGAAGGGATAACTTCCATGCTCCTTCCATGTGGTACCAGAAATCAGATATCCTTGCATTTTAATTTTTATTAAAAAAAAGGTGTAATGGGGAAGAGATTAAAATATAAAATGTAGTCATATAATAAAGAGGTGACTCAATGACTGCTAGGTGTAATTTTGTGTGTGCACACTTTAGAGTTATACAGAACAGATTTAGAATAAATGTTAAAGGACTTTCTATTGTCTCTTATTCTTAGTGATATCATCCAAGCATTTGTAAAATGAAAACATTGTAGAGAAAGTGTAATACAGAGGATGAAGGCTGTATGTGCTGGCTTTTGATACTGTCTTCCTTTTCAGTTCAATTTTCTTTCTTTCACAGAAATTGATTTCAAATAGGTGGTTTTAAAACATCTGTTTGTATTAAAATTTGTTTACATTAAGCATTAGTCATCTCCATCTAAAATAATTTTTGGAAGAGACTTTATTATTTCACACACCTTCCTAGCATCAATTTAAAGCTACTTGCAAACTCCACCTAAGCAGGTATTATTTTATAACTTTTTATGTCTGTATCCCCAAAGCCTAGTCCAAACCTTGGCATATAATAAATACTTAATAAATATATATTGAATGAAAAATAAGTGAAGTAATAAGATTTAAATATTACATGAGGAAATTAACAAAATAATAGTTAGCATTATTATAGGACCCTCATAACTCTAAAAATTTTGCGCTGCTAAGTTTTGGTCTAAAGTATTACAGGATCTTTATGGGCCTCTAAACAATTATTTCTTGGTTAGATACAGAATCCAGTACATAAAACATTGGTTGAAAAGGAAGATTTTGTACAGATGATTTTGCGTATTTATTTTCTTGGTACCAAAAATTACAGATACACTTCTGACATTTGACAAATACCCTCAGAGTGCATAAATTGGAAATTAATCACATGCGGTCATTAGGGCTTGATGTTTGCTCATCTATGTTGAGACTGAAATCAATCAAGCAAACTAGCCGCTGTGCAAAATGTCAGTTGATTCCAGGCTTACAAACAATAAAGCTAATAACATTACCGTTACTGAGTTCAGATATTATTAAATTAATAAAATACATCCAGGATTTTAAAAAATCAATTTTATTTCAATACTCATTTTTTTTTAACTAAATAAAATTAACTGCAGCCTTTGTTGTTGTTTTGTTTTTCTGTTAGTTTTATGGTTCACCTTGATACATTGATATTCTTACTGCTTGATCTATTGCAATAACCTTTTAACAGGTTTCCCTGTCTTGGGCATCTCATCCATTCAATTTATCTTGAACTGCAAATAAATAGCACTGTTCCTGTCTCTTCTGATCAAAAACCTGCAGGGACTCCCCATTACATAAAGAACAAAATCCGGATTCCTCTCCCTCCAAGAAATGATCCCTGCTGCTTCTACCTGCCTCTTAAATATATTTCAAACACAAGAATTTCTCTCCATCATCACTGCTAACATCTTAGTTCAGCCTACTTCCACTATTACCTGGATCATTGCACAAGCCTCTATAGTCTTTCTCTACTCTTGCCTTTCTCTACCTGCAACATCATATGGACAGCAGGGTGATATTTTAAATTAAACCTGATCACATTCTCACAGAACTGTTGCTTTGCACTCTTTGATGGTGTGCCCATTTGCTCTTAGATATATTTCCAATCTCTTCTGTGCCAATCTTTATCACAGGGAGCTATTTCTTAAACTTCCTTGTTGCTGCCAGGTTTCACAGTAGGTCGCTAAAGTGGGAGGGCAGTATCTTTCATTTGAAGGCACTTCCTCCATGTCCCTGTTTATCACCAGGCGTGCCAAACATTTTTCTCTCTGTCATACCACCTCCTCCCTATATCCCTTCAGCTTAATAGTAAATAGTGTCTTCCATCTGTACTAAATTTATAAATTGCTTCATTATCCCCTTCTTGGCTTCCTAACTTTTCCATCACCTGTGTAATTAGATCTGAGTATAAAATCCCTTCTGTTTGAAGCATGTGCAGTGGTTTGTTTTTCTGATTGAGCCCTGATTGATACATGGCTCTACCCATTTTACTTCGGGTAAAATTCAGTGGCCTTGTGGCTTTGAGATCCTCTGTGACCTGTTTTCCCTGACATTGGTAGCTTCATCTCTGACGACTTTCCTCTTTACTCACTGGAAATCCACTGTAATAATATCCTATTTTTGATGCCAGGAACATCCTTGCTTCTCCTGAGTCTAGGAACATACTACGTATCTTTTAGTTCTAAACATGAATGAACTTTCTAATAAAAACTTCACTGACTTCCTAAAATTATTAATTGTCCTGTGGTACCTTAGATTACTATAAAATATCTGACTGTCTTATGATTTCATTAAACTACTATCTCCCCTATTAATCCATGAGCCTCAAAGCAGAGGGAATATGGATTAGACAAGAGACTAGCAGAGTGGCTGACACAAAGGTAGCTGTCAATAAGTGTTTGTTGAACTCACTTCAAAATCCCCATTTGTTCAGTTAAAAAGAAATTTTGAATGCTAGGTACTATGGAGGCAAAGAATTTGTATTCTGGTAGGGATGAGAAATAGGAGATAAATGATTGAAGTGAGATGTGTTGAGAGCCGTGGGGGATATGAACACACAGGAGCATCCTAGAGAAGATGCTAGCATGGACTATGGAGGGGTTGGGTTAGTCAGCATGACACAAACAACACAGGTGAATTTGCAGGTATAAATATTTAAAGCAGGGAATCTCTGCTGTTAATACACGTGAGGATCCAGCGTTTTAAAAACCAATGCCCATGCCGCCTCACTCCTGAATAAATAGATTAACGAATTCTGGTGTGGGTGCCTGATTTTGCTGCTCTTGTTATTCAGCCAGGATTGAAAATAGCTGTTTTATTAAAGTATTTAGTACATGCAAAACCATGGAAATACTAAAGAAAGGCGAGTAAGTGAACTTCGCACAGCACACTTACAGCTGAACCCCTGCAAAGATTACTTGGGGGCAGAGGAGAATAAGGTAAAACAAATAAACAAACAAAAAAACAAGAAATGAGTTGATGGAAGTAGGAAGGAACCTACTGATGAGCTACTTCGTGGAGTTTATATTTTATAATGACAGAAGTGAGAAGTCATCGGAACATTTTAATCAGGAAAGGAGGGACCTGATTAGGTAAGAGTTCGAGAGAGATCACTGCTAACTCGAATGCAAAATAAGTTAATAGGCTAGACTGGAAGCAATTCCTGGTCCCAAGCGGATGTGTTTTGGAGACATGCCTGTGATGGGGCATCAAGACACAATGCCTGAGAGCTGTACTGAGTGTATTTGCAAGGAGCTATTTCTGCATGTACCTGTGCTGCTTGAAACATCAATTCTAACCTCGTTGTGATTAAAGGAGTTTAATTCAAAATACACATCTAAAATTAAGCAAAATACAATCTTTTTATAACTGAAAGCATCCTTATCTCATACATTCTTCCCGGCTTTGGAAGACCAAATTTCTAGACGGTGTCACAGTGTACTGTACAGATTGCATGTATGGTGTGATGTCATCATTGCCCTTACACTAGGGTATTTGAGTGTGCACTTACAGCTCTAAGGACATGTACATTTAGATTGGATTTTAAGCTGCCTTTGACTTTGTGCAATTCATTTAAAAACAGAATGGTCAGCCATGATATTGGAAGATTCAAAGCAGCTATTCTTTTAGATTCCTCTGACCCTGTAGAAAAACTGTGCAAGTTTCTGAGGGTAAAAAAGTGAAGGATAACCTCCCCCCGTCTTACAAGCAGAAAAAACGGAAGTGTCCGTTTCCATATGTCTCTGTTCCTTAAGGCTAAGAAGCCTTATCCTGTCTGCACTCCCTCCCTACCCCCCCGGTAGCTCTTCAATGTCGTTGGTGAGAGTTCTGCTCTACTCTGGTTGCTGCTATCAGGCTCAGGGGACCACTGGGCCCAGTATTCCATGGGGTTTCCTATGGAGAGGCTCAGCCAGTTCCACCAGCTGTGTTGAATTGAATAGGGCCACCCTGAGTAGTGACTTTTCTTCCACACCTGTAGGAGACAAATAAGCACATGGCTTATTTGGACTTGTGAGTGGCCCTCTCTCTGTGTGCCCCATGTGGCCAGTTGTTTCGAGTGCCTCTTATTCCAGCTCTACATATCAGTTAAGCTTAGGTTACTCAATTGCTTGCAGGTAGCTGAGTGTGTTGGATGTTTTAGTTGGGACTAATCTCTGGTTCCCATATGGGGACAAGAGTATTATCACACTTCAGCCCACTAAAAGAAAATCATAAGTGGGGGAAGTAAAAGCTTTGCAGGTGTTCTCCTCCCTAATGGACCAAAACACTGCAGCTTGTGTATACTTTTATTTGTAAAGTGTTTTTCTCTGTCTGCATGTTTAGAATAAGAGTAGTGTAAAGCACTGCTGTTTAATTACTAGCAGGGCCAAAGGTTTCGTTTTAATTCAAGATTATTTAAATAAAAACATTATTTATAAATGAAGTGCTGTTTTCTGTCCAAACATGTGAGAATACTGCTCTAGCTGAGATCCAGCACCGTTACAGAAGAATTTAATGTTTTTATGTTAGCTTTTTTAGAATTAGAATTTCTATTAGACCACTCATTATTTTAATCATATCCAATTTTAAGACAAAATAAAACACTGGAACACCCTTATGTACCAGTATTTCACTTATACCAATACTGATTATCTTATATGCTAGTAAGATGTCAGTATTATCTTTTTTCCGTCTAGTGGATAAAACCAAGTGATTGCCATCATAATCATTATCATGATGAAAACATACATTAACACCACTTATATTTACATTTTACTTGTTACTTTTTGAAGTGCACATGTATTCATCATTAATCAGCAAATATTTATTGGGAGCCTACTTTGTTCTGTGTACTTTGCCAAAGTGCAGTGGAGAATGCAGTCAATATGGGAAAAACTAAAGCAAACCACCGAAATACTTACAGAGTGATATTAGACTATGAGATTTCATCTATCTATGTAATTGTGTATCTCACTATAAAAAACATTGAGGAAGAGTACCAGATAAAATCACCAAAATTGACAAGTTTTATGGAGATATTTCTTCATCTGGAATATGAAAAAGCCCAAATGAAATCATTTATAGGATTTTTCTTCTTCTGATATAGTGTTCTGTAGCATATAATCTTTATTTCTAATACAAAAAAGTTTATACTAGAGTTAGAAATTTAATTCAAACTTAGTAGAAGTGTAAGGACCAGTAAAGCAGAAAGAGTAGGTCTGAAAAAAGACAGAGAGACATGATATGACCATATTACACTGGAGTAAAAGCTAGGAGACATTAAGAAACTTAACATCATCTTCCCAATTAAATGAAGAACGGACCATATTTTCACATCTTTTTTTTAACCCAATATGTCTCATCTGAGCAACTTCAGGTATTGTTTTAGGTCAAACCCAGCAATTTAATTAATGGATTTAATTCTTCTGTAAATTACCCCAAAATTGGCCTAATACAATTAAGTTAGTTTTACAACACAAATACTTTTGCAATAAGATATATTTATACACACACACACACATACACACACACACACATTTGTAAGGAAATTTCTTGAAACATGAAATAGACAAGCAATTTATACAAAATGGTTTGAATTGGCTCTAGATATCACTTTAAATCTGTCAGCAGATGGATTGGAAAGGAATTAATTACTCTATAATCCAGTCATTTATTCATCAGTCTTTAACTGAGACGCAAGAATATATAAGAGAGACTTACTCGACCTACTCTTTCCTTCTAGGACTTTGAATTTTCATTGAAAAGACAGAAAAAATGAATATGAACAGAAAAACAAATAATAATTGTGGACTTGCGAATATGTTAGAAGGAAATAAATAAGGGAAAGCAGTGGATAATGAAGGAGGCTGATTTTAGTTAGCTTTGTTAGGAAAAGGAAGCTTTTGAGAAAAAATCTTTTTAGACCAAGGGAAGAGAAGAAATTAGGTAACATCAGTGAAAGTGTGGGGAAGAATGCTTGAGGAGGCCCAGATGGCATGTGCAAAGGTCCTGAGGCCATGAGGTGCTCATCCCAGCTCAGGAACTAAATAGAGGAAGCAAACCTGGATGCAGCACACGGGCCTTTGCACATACATATATTCCAGCATCTATCAAAATGTTATATAATTGGCAATTCATGTGTCTGATTTTGCATTTTTAAATAATGTTATTAACTCTTTAAAAATTATAATCAATACGTATGTACATAGAAACTTTTGAGAAAAAAAAAACACTAGAAAATAATTACGGCTTATGGAAAACCCTAATCAATAGGAAATGACTGCGACCATTTAGGTGTAATTTTACATAATCTATGCATATAGATAAATACCTATATATATACATTTCTGTATATGTACATATACAGATATAGACCTCTATGCGTAATTATTCTGTCATATAGACAATACTTTGATACCATATATACTGCCATCTCATTTTTAAAATAGAGTTTTGTAACTTACATTAAAACTTAAAAAGATACCGAGAAAAATATTTACATACATAAGGATCACAATTATGCTGATTTTTAAAATCAAAATAATGTGTCACTTTTCATGAAAAGTTTTTTTGTTTTATTGAAGTTGCATATTTTTATGTTAAAATTTTTCTATACTGAAAACACATTAGAAAATGCTTTAACATTCAATCAATCATATTGTAGTGGGATTAGTCATTCCCACTTATGATTATTCTTTTAGTGACTTGAATTCTATTTCATACTGATGTTTTAGGATTTTTATATCTATATCCTAAAGCAAGACTGACATATAGTTCTTTTCTTCTGTTTCGTTCCTTATTTCGTGGTAGAATCAGGCTTTATTTATTATTGTAGAATTAGTTGGGGAAACTTTTCTATGCTCATAAACCTTTATGTGATAAAAATTATGTGTCTATTTGATGATAGATCTCTGACTATATTTGTACTTATTCTCTAGCTTTTGGTATATTCAGCTTATCTATTTTCTTTTGAGTTAATTTTTTTAAGTCTTCTTTTAATGAAAACTATTTTATGTGTATTTTAAATCACAAGGATATAAAATCGCACCTAGCACTATAGTGTTTTTTCTTCTTTCTTCTTGTTTCCTTCTTCACTGCCTTCACCAGGGTTTATTTCTTTACTAGGTTTCTTGTTTTTTGTCTAACGATGGACAACATATAGATTCCAGAGGTAGGGTGGGAATCTACTCCTGTTAAATGTGTTTAGTTAGCTTATCTTTCAACAAACAGGAGTTGCTCACACCTCAAAGTAATGCGAAGTTATCTGGTTGCTAGTCCCTTTGTAAATCCCAGACTCCCTCACTCTGCTGACTCTCTTGTCAGGGAGCTCCACTTCCCTTTTATTTTGGGATTGTGGTGGGAGTGGGATAAGTATGCAGTCTACATCCTGCAATGTAAGTTGATGCTCTCTGGCCCCTTTAATGATGTACCCACCCAGCCACATGTGGTCCATGCTCTGATATTGGGTTTCTTCTTGAGTTCTCCGGAAGAACTATCTAACAACAAAAGGCATTTGAATAGGGTTCAGCTCTGAAGGAGTTCATTGACAATTTATTTGTATTCACTTTAGGATTTCCAGAAGTGTTCTAAAATAGTATATCGTTTATAAAGTAACTAAAATATTAAAGTTAACACAGAAACAACAGAAATGGCACATTTTATGACTTGAAAAATGCTTTGAAGACTCAAAACAGCTGCCTTATAAAAATATGCAATGTTGCCTAATATTTTCTAGGGCAGAAATGCATGGCACAAAAAGAGAGTTTAGGAAAGAAGAGAATATAACTTCTGTAGTATTTGCAGACTTCTAAAACTTTACATAGATGTCTTTACATAGATTATCCCATTTCATCCTTATAACAACACTATGCAGTAGGTATTCTTAACAGCACCTAGGAGCAGAAAGATTTAATAACTTGACCAAGGTCATACAGCTAGTTGGTGGTAGATCTGGAACATAAACCCAGAGAATCCAATACAAGATCAATGTGATTTATCAATAAGTGGTTTCATTTAGTGACAATTAAAAATTAAAATTGGACAATTGTCATAAATTTCTCTTGGTGATATATAATATTATGTATACTTATGTATGTCAAATCTATTTATAATTCTGTGTCATAAAGTAAAATATATATATCTGTTTCAATCAAATACCAATTTGATAACTCAAATTTTAAAATATTGAAAGTTACTTTATCAGGAATGTGGTAATGCAGGTCTGTGAAACTGTTTTTGATGTCAAATTACTAATGTATGCTTTAAATAGAAAAGTCAGAAATCTCACATCTCAGAAAAGATTATGGGGTGACTTGGTTAATGTTGTTGTTACTGTTATTGTTTTCCTATGACATCACTGACTTCAGCTATCAATGGTTTGTAAAGGCCCAACAGTGATTCTGTGATTCTCTGATTTTGTCAATATTTGCAGTACTCTGAGAATTTATTTTGTCAACTGAGCATCACTATTCCCAGTGACATTTTATAGTTCCAGAAATCTTACAATAAAAAAATTTTTGATTTACTGTAAATTGGCATTTATCTCTTATTTTATAGCTGTACTTCTCTCTGGCTGACCTCTATGTGAAATAAGCAGGTAAAAGTTTCTAGTCAGCAACTTGAATTTTCCATAAGACAACATTGTTTTCAGGTGATAAATTTTTATTTAAAAATGAGCTTTCTTAAAAAAAGTGTGTGTGTGTGTATGTGTGTGCACGTTCATGTATCAGGTATGAATCTTGGATTACAAATTATTTTCTTCTAATTTGACTTAATTTTTGAACCCCTCTCCAGTTCCATCTGACTGGCAGGAAATTTAACCCCATTGATTTTTATGACTCCTAGCAGCAGCAACAAAGTTGAGCCACCAACCCAGGCCTTCCCAAATGTGAACCAAAATGTAGAAAGTACAAAGAAATGTTGGAAAAACTGAGTAGCACATGAAAATATAACCACAAATTCAGAATGAAGACTAGAAACCAACATCTGATTGATTGTAGTTTCAATCCAATCTTGAGAAAATCAGTATCCAAGAAGGAAGACCTGGGAAATCTATAAGCTTTCAGTGACCATATTTTTGGGATGGTGGCAATTTAGAAAAAGACTGGATGTAGACATTCTTACAAGATTTAATAATTTAGCATGTATTTTTGTCTTTAAAGGGACCCGATGGCTATTATTGGATGATTTAGTATCTCAGGTAAACAAACAACAAAGCTTCAAAATGAACTGAAATGACTCTTGTCATGGTGTAAATTATGAAACTCCAACGTTTCAATGCAACCTAAGAAATGTGGTCTTTCCCCATTATTATTATTGCCAAGAAATAACAAAGGACAGAGTTTATCACAAATAAATAACATTTGTAGAAAAGAGAATCAATGCTGTACTACTATAAACACTGAAGAGTTAAAAATCAAGAATGATTTTGATCCAACATATTCTAGTAAAAATGTCTGTGGAGAAACTTGCTTATTCTTTCATAAAGTACCAGGTAAGTAACTGAAAAATCTAAGTCATTAATTTTTTAAAAGAAAGTCAGCAAATATATTCTTTGAGTTGCAAGTTCACAATTTGCCATAAAATCCATAGTGTTTATTTCAACAACGGAATACTTGTGTGGAGAAATTTTTAAATTATTTTTTCTTTTTTTAAAATTGTCACTGTCATGGAAAAACAAATACCTTTGAAAATTGGGTTTTGAGAAGACTATTACCCAGAAACTGATACTTTCCCCTTATTTAATGGATCAGTTTGGATTTTACTAGCATTCTTTAAAAATTCTCTTTCATAAAATGGAAAAAGAATTTTTGTTTGCGAAAATGTTGTCCTCATATGAATTCATTCTGAACAAGAACTTTTCAATTAAATGTAGAAAAAAATCTTACTTTCATTATATTTTGTATTTTAAATACAGTAAGTCACAGAAATTCTGCCTGCATTTCATTGCTTTTGGAAAAGAGGCACTTCAAGGAGATTACCTTCTCAGAAACCATTGGTAAATGACTCAAAACAAAGATCCTCATGCCCTGAAGATGATTAGAACCTTGGAGGGTCCTCCTCCAAACACATGACTGCCTCTAGAATCCTGTATTTGATCAGAAGGTCAATACAAATTAAAAACAGAGCAATTGGAAATTTTACCTCATTGACAAGTAGCTGGTTAGGACAATTAGGAGCTTTCTTTTCTTGGCTTTGCTAAGATGACCAAATTTTATGAAGGAAAACATATCTAAGACAAAGTGCACTGAATCTTTATAGTATGCTGAAGCATGTGGGGCTTAGAAAATTATCGAAGAGAAGTAAGTTTGTAGTTCTATAACTGCCCCAAGAGGATATTTTTGCTAGGTTCATGTAAGAGTAATCCATCCATTTGCAAGTAAGCTCATAAAGTTTTAGGGATCACTGGATGAATTTGAGAAGCAGTGCTAAATATTTGCTTCATTCTAAAAAAAATGTGCCCAGGACTAATTAATTAACATGACAATCAGTAAAGTTTCTGGTAGATTTACCCAACATTCACCACCTCTTCTGCTACACTTTCCTACTTCTGTCCAAAGTAGTCAAGTTCACCAACACTTGGTGGTCCTCGTCCTCATGATGTTCACGATTTCAGAGGGAACAGTGTACTAATGAAGGATGATCAACTGAAGACATTAGATTTGTTTAATTTGTACATGAGTATGTCTAGAGCCCTTAATTTAATGGGCTGTGTACTCTTCATACTCATACATAAGCCAGGGTTTTAGAAATCTTAAGGGTGTAATGTAAAAGGAAAAATACTACAGGCAAAATTGAAAAATAAATATAACTGCAGCTGGAAATTGTCATGCTTAATTTTTCTTGAAAGGATTTTGATTAGTGCGTCATATTTGTACTAGTAAAATAAACAAAAGCACTTCATTTTTCTACTAATATTGATTTGGTAGACCTTTTAAGTATTCTCAAATATTTTCTTCTTTGATTATTACATTGGTCGAAAGTAGTAGGGTTCATTAATGATAAAACCCACACTATTTTTTAGTTGAAAATGACAATTTAAATAAAATAATTTGATATACTCTTTGAAAAGATTTTGTGTTATTAAGCACTTGTGAACATTTAAATTTTCTTTTATTCACTTTTTCACAGATCCTTTATTTCAAAGAAGTCAGAGCTCTTTACAAATAACTAAAATTATTCAAAAAGCTTACATTTCAAAATAACTTTGAACGGTATAAGTGAGAGCAGAATAAATAGCTTTTTGAATAATGATTTGGATGAGACTTTCCTCAGAACTCAAGCTAAATTCGTTATTTTTCAAGTTTGAAAATGTTTAGCTAGCTTTTTGCACTCTACCTTGCATTATGTGCCTGACATGGTCTGCCTTTCCCTGAAACAATAGTGTTGGAATAGATACAGAATCAACATGACAATGTGTAGGAAAGTGTGGCCTGATGGACAGATTGCTGGATAAATAGGCAATGCATCCAGATATCTACTTCTCATCTCTCTCTCTTCACATGGTACTTGATTTTAATAATAAAATTAAATTGTTTGGGCTGTATGGACCGATCTTGAAAGTAAAGAAAGAATGTCTGGTAACAGCAGTATGAACAATTAGTAATGATCTGTCTTGCCATTATAAACAATAGCTCTTGCCTTTCAGATTTGCTCCTCATCATCCATTTTGCTTAGTTACTTTATGAATATAATGAAATTGTTTACCATTCTAACCTAGAAGGTTCGAGGAGGAAAGCATTTCTAGCCAAATCAATTGTCTTCCTAGCTCAAGGAAAGTACTTACAAGCAAACAAGTTAAATGTCTTCCATATGGAGGAGAGAGTCCAGCAAACGTTAAAAGAGGTCAGCTGGACTTTGTATCCATCTTAGTAGTTATTGCAGCTCATTCCTCTCACAGAATCTCACAATTCCCACATTCTGGTAATGTGAATGTTGACAACGTAGTTCTGTTATATTGCTTGCCATCTTTAAAATTCCCGCAAATTAAGAAACCTCTCATTCAAATAATAGTATAAACATGCCTTTCTTAG
This sequence comes from Rhinopithecus roxellana, assembly GCF_007565055.1. NCBI lineage: Eukaryota > Metazoa > Chordata > Mammalia > Primates > Cercopithecidae > Rhinopithecus > Rhinopithecus roxellana. The sequence goes on from NC_044565.1 coordinate 29,860,029, forward strand.
CCAACTAAAATGTTTAAATTATCTAACTTTTGGATTTTTTGGTATAATTGCAAGTTTTAAAATACTCGTATTAGACATAGTCATAAAAATGAAATGGATTTTAAGCATAGACTGATGAATGTTATTTCTTTTCTTGAAAGCTCGAAACTAAAATAATACACTTTTGAGGCTATCATTTTTGTTAACAACTTGTGATTTTAATTTCTATTTTTATCTGTTGATCTTTATACCTGAATTTATGCTTTATTTTATTTTATTTTATTTTATTTTTTATTTTTAAGAGGGAATTTCACTCTCTCTCCCAAGCTGGAGTGCAGTGGGGCAATCTCATCTCATTATAACCTCCGACACCTGGGTTCAAGTGAGTCTCCTGCCTCAGCCTCCTGAATAGCTTGAATGACAGGCACGTGCCGCCACACCCAGCTAATTTTTTATTACACTCTACCTTAGTAGATGTAAAGATGGGGTTTTGCTGTGTTGGCCAGGCTGGTCTCAAATTCCTGACTTCAGGTGATCCGCCTGCCTCCACCTCCCAAAATCCTGGGATTACAGGTGGGAGCCACCACACCCGGCCCTGAATTTATGCTTTTAATAATCTATAAACCCTAAACTGCATTTACAACAGATATTACTAAAATAATACAAAATGACCAAAAGACAAAACTGGATGTAGCACATTTATTTACTGTAATAATTCTCTCACTGTTATAGATAATTAACATTAATACTATGACAGGGTTTTAGCTGAGTTACTTCTTACAAAAGCTTTCACACTGGGTATTTATGGTTATTGTATTAGGCTGCTCTTGCATTGTGATAAAGAAATTCCTGAGGCTGGGCAATTTATAAAGAAAGAGGTTTAATTGGCTCATGATTCTCCAGGCTGTACAAGCAGCATAGTGGCATCCACTTCTGGGAAGGCCTTAGGAGGCTTACAATCATAGCAGAAGGTGAAGTGGAAATAGGTACATCATATGGCAAAAAGAGAGAGAGAGAGAGAGGAATGGTGAGGGACGTGTCACACACTTTTTTTTTTTTTTGAGACAGAGTCTCGCTGTCGCCCAGGCTGGAGTGCAGTGGCGCGATCTCGGCTCACTGCAACCTCCACCTTCCCAGGTTCATGCCATTCTCCTGCCTCAGCCTCCCAAGTAGCTGGGACTACGGCGCCCACCACCACGCCTGGCTATTTTATTTTATTTTTTTGTATTTTTAGTAGAGGTGGGTTTTCACCATGTTAGCCAGGATGATCTCCATTTCCTGACCTGGTAATCTACCCGCCTCGGCCTCCCAAAGTGCTGGCATTCCAAGCGTGAGCTACCACGCCCGGCTGAAGGTGTCACACACTTTTAAATGCCAGATCGCATAAGAACTCACTATCATGAAGACAGCACCACGCCATGAGGGATCCTCTCCCATGATCCAAACACCTCTCACCAGGCTCCACCTTTGGCATTACAATTTAACATGAGATTTGGGGGTGGGCAAATATCCAAACTCTAAGTTATTTATCTCTTGGGAGTGTGTGAATGTCAAAAACTTCATAGCTATGAAATGATGATCCATAGAGGTTCCTGAAGTGGGATTCATGGACAGGGGGTTCAGTGTGGAGGCGCCCTCACCGGGCTTCCCAAGGTCGCTGCCCTTCCTGATCACTACATTAATTGGACAAACAACCATCTGTGACATCCACAGAGAGGACTGGACAGCAAAGAAGCATCCTGAAAGAAAGAGGAACAGAACCACAACAACAAAAAAGGGAGGGAGACCCTCTGAAGAACGGTTTTAGAAGACATGATAAGAGGCCGGGCGCGGTGGCTCAAGCCTGTAATCCCAGCACTTTGGGAGGCCGAGACGGGCAGATCACGAGGTCAGGAGATCGAGACCATCCTGGCTAACACGGTGAAACCCCGTCTTTACTAAAAAAAAAATACAAAAAACTACCGGGCGAGGTGGCGGGCGCCTGTAGTCCCAGCTACTCGGGAGGCTGAGGCAGGAGAATGGCGTAAACCCGGGAGGCGGAGCTTGCAGTGAGCTGAGATCCGGCCACTGCACTCCAGCTGGGGCGACAGGGACGAGACTCCGTCTCAAAAAAAAAAAAAAAAAAAAAAAAAAAAAGAAAGAAAAAAGAAGACATGATAAGAATTTAACATTCACATCATTGCAAGGGTCAAATGCCCTGGAAGGATGCATTTAAGTTTGGAAATGTAAGTTTGTGAACGTCCGATTGTCAGGAAAGAACGTCCAATTGTCAGGAAAAGATGAATGGGAAGCATCGTCCCATACCCACTAGATAAAGTCTTCAGGTGAGGTCCAGGCGCCTGCATTTGAAATGTCCACTCTCATAAGCAGCAGGTTGGAAGACAGTTCCCTGGATGCAGAAGGAGGCTTAGGAGGCTGACTGAGGAATCAGAGAGGCACCTTCTTATCTCAGAAGACCTTCAGGGACACATCATAGTTACTGAATAAAGTTTTAACTCTCTCAACACGATAGTGCCTACATACAATAAACTCTCATGAGTTTACTCTTACAGTTTTTTGCTTTATTAAAACTAATCAATCATGAGACTTTTGCTGGTACAGAGAAAGTACAAGAGAAAATTTTGGGGATTTGACTCCATCATTCTACACTGAGTTAGACATAAGCAAATTCTATCCAATTTTTGTTGTCCCCTTCGAAATGCTCAACGTGTACTATGACAGGAAAAATACTACGATATTGTGTTGCTTCCCCAAAGACATGACCAGAATGAAAAATATCCTTCTACCTTAATCAAAGCATTAGTGACTTTTGAACTGTCTATTACTGACATTTCCTTTAGCCTTCCAATTCATTGCCCCTTCGCTTGAGGGAAGGTAGGAAAAGGGAGTTAATGAAGATAAAACAAACCCAAGCTAATAAATATGTATACTTTTTAAGCAAGTGATATGGGTATAAAGTTTGAATGATTAAGAAGGATAAATGGGTTGTGTGCTGTAATTCTAGCACATTGGGAGGCCCAGGGGGAGATCACCTGAGGTCAGGAGTTTGAGACCAGCCTGGCCAACATGGTGAAACACCATCTCTACTGAAAATACAAAAGTTAGCCGGGTGGTGTGGGGTGGGAGTGGGCACCTGTAATCCCAGCTAGTTGGGAAGCCGAGGCAAGAGAATCACTTGAACCTGAGAGGCACAGGTTACAGTGAGCTGAGATTGTGCCACTGCACTCCAGCCTGGGAGACAGCGCAAAACTCCGTCTCAAAAAAAAAAAAAAAAAAAAAAAAGGAAGGATAAATGAATCTTATATGGATCCAACTTATTTTATTATTTCCTATTAAGTTACATAATTCTCAGTTTTTTGGAAGGTATGAAACATCTACAAAATACGTGATACCATATTACCACAAAGATAATTTATATAAATATTTTATATATTAATATTAATATATATTATATAACATATTATCTACAAAACCTGGCATAATGTAATTCACACGCAGTGCAATTATACACTAGAAAAATAAAATGTCTACGTTAGAAATCTAGATATTCTGGCTCTTAGTAAATGTTCATATTTTTCCTACAAAAACCTTTCTTGAAAATTGAAAATTTACTGTTAATACTTTAGCTCCATAAATGAAGTATAGTTTTGGTCAAGTGAAGAACTGGGTGTTCATTTTAAAGAGGATGGGCAACTGAGTAGAATGCTCTCCACACTAGTCAAAACTGAGAGTGGAAGTTTAATGGTGCCCATGTTTCCACCAGCATCAGCCATCAGTTTGTGTCTCCTTTGCCTGAGACTGTTGGCTTAGTGAGAAAAGTTGCCCACCTTAGAAAGAATTTGGATGACAAAGGTAAATTTGCAGGAAAATCTATTTCTATGGTTACTATATTTAAAAATGTAAAGGTAAGGATTGTGTAGACATGATCTTATCATTTCAATAAGATAACGAATATCTTGTTTCATTTATTTCATGAATCACTTCAGTGGGGATACCAAATAAAGGTGAAACATAGAGCAGAATCATTCTCAAAATAGAATTGGTTAAGAGAGAAACTAACTTAGCAATTTCTATTTTACAGAATAAAATTACACACAGTTAAAGAATATTGAGCATGTATATGTAGCTGTGGAAAAATGTTTTAAAACACAATAGTCTTACTATTCCAGCCATGCATTTTAATATTTAAAATATTTTTGCTCTTTTTAAAGAGATGATTCCTAAACCTACCATTCATTTTGTTTAAAGATATTGTAATATTCTTTTATCTACCACATATGTTGTGAAGTGTTAAGCATTATTTTCAGTAGGTATTTATTAAAATAAAAACTATTTAAGACATGCACAGTTATTACTCTCTCAAAGTTTAACATCTAGTAGACTAGCTAATAATTTAGAAAGTGCCTAAAAGGTAAGGGAGTGACAAATGACTTTGGAATATTTAAGAAAGCGAATTATTTCTTCTGGATAAGGCATTTAAGATACATGGTTTGGGGTGAATTTGAAATATAGGTAAAAGTTGGTCAGTTAAAATAAAGGCAGCAAAACCTACACACTTAATAAAGTAAATAAGGTTGGCAAACCCACCAAAATGCAGACACAGTGTATGAAAAACAGCAATAAAAATTGACTCACAAGTTTGGAAAAAGCAGCAAGGACCATCAAACAAGCAAAAAGGAAAAAAATCATGTAATTTTTAATACTACTAGTATTTTCCTCGTGAATAGATGGTCATTTTGTTCTGATAAAGATATAACTATTATAAAATAAAATAATTATGAATCTGTATGTACTATATAATATAGCATCAAAACCATAAAATCAAAGGCACTGTGTTAGTATAGACTCTGAAAGTATCATGCCTGTATAGTAGAAGAACGCAGTAAAAAGTGAAACAAAAATTTCTTCATAATGACTGAATGCACAAGATTCCAATGGTGGAGGGAGGGAGAGGAAGGGACAGAACACACGCTAGAGAAAAGCTTAACATTTTTTAAAAACCCAAAATCACACGAAGAAATACATACCATGATAGAGAATTAACAGAAATGAACAAAAAGTAAGCCCAGATAGATCTGTAAAATTATAGTACATGAAAAATGCATTTAATTTGCCATTCATGAATTTACAGATATTTATATAAAATTTTCAGCATAAAATATAACAGCACAAAAAGTTTTAAAACAAATCATAAAATGCTATACTTAATAACAAATAACAAATGCTAGACAGCAAAGAATTACTAATATCAGATCAAATACATATTAAGATAAAATAGCTATTACAATTGCTGAGGGATATTACATAATTGCATAGAAACTTTTTTTTCAGGAAAACACTACAATAATGTACCCAAGAATATGTGATAAATATTGATAAAATAGCTTCTAAATATATAAAGCTTTAATTGAGGAAATTACAATGTAGTATTTTAAATAAACAAAACCTAATGCAAAATTTTAAACACCTATAATAGAAAGTGATAGAATACATAGAACAAATGATAATAAAAACACTGTTTTTAAATATTTAAATGTTAAGAAGATTGAGTTAGTTAATATTCACAGATTCTTGAAACCAACAATTAGAGAATAATATATATTCGCTTCAAGTGTACACGAAATATTTACCAAAAAATCTTTATGTGGGACAATAAGAATTTATGTATTATAGTGATCATATCAGGTTCTCTGACCACACAGCAATAAAATTAAAAGCTGTCATCATAAAACCATCTTAAAAAAAAAGAAAGAAAAGAAAAAGGTACAAGGAAAGAGAGGAAAAAAAAGAAAGGAAAATATATGTGAAAAAGGCTTATTAATGAAATAAAAAATTTTAATGGAAACTATGCTATTTAACACTAAATAACAAGGAAAGCATTGCCTATTAAAATATGTACCATGCAAATAAATTTTTAATTATAGGCAAAATTCAGTATTAAATGCATATATCAGAAAAATACACCAAAATCAAGTAGCTCAGCATTCAAATTACAAAGCTAGTTAGGAAATAAAATAAATCTAGATATAAGAGGAACGAAATGATATTGACAAAATATTATAGGGGAAATATAACGAAATGGAGGACAAGGATACAAAAGTAAAATGTTTTTTTAAATATAATGAAATGGGGGAAAATGAAAAAACAAGACTTAGAAAGGCGAAATGGGTTCTTTAAAATACTCATATAATAATATCTCACAATATCGAGTTTATAAAAGGGAAGAAAATGGACAAACTTCCAGCTTATGAATTGTAAAGGAGACAAATGAAGGTGGAGATCTTAAAAAAAATTAAGAGTAAACTCTATACTAGTTTGAAACAAGCTGACCATTGTTGTTATTTATTGATGAAACTGAAAACTGTCCAGGTTCAACTGTTCCTGCACTATTTCTAGGTCCCCAATTAAACACCTTGTTTAATAAGTCTATTAGATCCTTTACACTATCAGCAAAATTGATTCCAGACTGATTAAAGAGCTAGATAAATAAAGGTAAGTTCAATACTTCTAAGAAAATTTCAGAAAATTTTCTTTGGCTTTGGGACAAAAGTGATTAATTCATAAAAAACACAACTCTTAAAACAGCACCAATAATAATAGTAAATAAAAAGATCTACAATGTAAAGCAACATAAATCAGATTTTGAAAAAACCCACAGACTTAGGAAAGATATTTATAACACAACTTTCAAATTGACTCACTATTTGAATAACTTTTACATTTCATAGGAATAAAAATCAACCAAAATATAAAAAAGGCAAAAGAAACGAACAATGTTAAGTGCTCATCTGAATGGTTAATAAACACATGGATAAAAGCTCAACTTCTTCAGTAAGCAGAAACCAAAAAATGCAAATCAAAGCAGCCAAGAGTTTCCACTTCATAATTATCACATTGGCAAAATCATAAAATCTGGCAATAAAACTTTTTGAGAAAAATATGGAAAAATGGAACTTTCATACACTGTTGGTAGGATTAAAAACTACTGGCAACATGATTAAATTGAAAATGAAGATGGCATACAACTCAACAATTCGCTTTCAAATCGTCCCCAACTAAACTGTCAAAAATGTACAAGAATTGCTATTGCAAAATTGCGTGTAATAAAAAACTAGAAAAAATTATTCAAAATACAAGAAAGATGATGTATTATGATTTATTCTTAAGAGGATATACCGCATGGTGGCTCATGCCTGTAATTCCAACATTTTGGGAAGCTGAGGCAGGAGGATTGCTTAAAGTCAGGAGTTTAAGACTAGCTTGGGCAATAAAGCGAGACGTCATCTCTACAAAAAATACAAAATAATAATTAGGGGCTCTGGTGGCACATGCCTGTGGTCCAGCTTCTCGGGAGGCTGAGGTGGGAGGATCTTTTGGGCCCAAGAGTTTGAGACTGTAATGAGCTATAATTGCACCACTGCACTCCAGCCTGGATGACAGAGTGAGACCCCACCTCTTAAAAAAAAAGAAAAAAAGAAAGAAAGAAATAGTTCAAAACACTCAAGATTAGAAGGTAGATTATGTCTAAATGTAACAGCTTGTTAAATCTGGGAGGCATAATATTGACAGAAAAAAAGTTGCAGGATGAAGAGATCTTTATGATGCTAATTATGCAAATGTTAAAAGTTAATAACATTTATATTATATGGATAAATAAATATGTTAAAGTATAAAACATGCTTGGATTGGTGCATGCCATCTTTAGAATAGGCACCTCCAAGAAAGGGGGGGAATAAATAGTAGAAGACACTCAAGGAAAACTGTCCATAACAACAATGCATCAAATATGGCAAATACATACATTTGTATCATGTGGATGATGAGTGTATGTGCACTTAATTATTTTTCTGTAATTCTGTGTATTTGAAATATTTGGTTAAATTATTAGATGAGACTTGAATTTCAACTGATACTAAGAAAACTCAAGTCAGCTAAAGCTAATAGAAAATCTGTTGACTCATGATCTTAAAATGTATAGGTAGCAGGCACAGATAGATTCAGTTGTTCAAATAATATCATGAGTAGTGATTCTCTTTCTCTTATTCTCGTTCTCTCCTTTGATCTTTACACCATGTCTTTTCTTTCTTCCCCTTTTACCTCAATTTCTTCATTATTTTATTCTGGCTAGCCCTCTCTACATGATGGGAAAGGTGGTCTCAAGTACCTTTCCCTTTACATGGCCTCTGCATTTTATTATAAAGAGATAAAGCATTATGACCAATCTCCCAAAATGGAACTGAGTGGTCTGACGTTGGACAAAGGTTAGGCAAAACTTCCCAAGGACTATGGGAGACTAAGACTGATACTTAGAAAATGTACATGAGTCAGACCCTATTGGTTCTTTATGGCTGGCATCTGTTCTCAGTGGTTGGCAACCTATTCAGAATGGTCAGTAGAGGCGCTACACTGGTTATTAACTACCTTTAATGATTTTTCTTGGAAAAAACTACCTTCATTGGTAGGCCTTAGTGAATGCTGGGTGAAACAGCAATCCTGATTAACAATCAAATGCAAAGGAAAATGAGAACCTCCTAGAAAGAAGTCAGGCAGGTTAATGTCATGCCATTTGTCCATTTTTGCTTGGATTGCCTGTGCTTTTGAGGTCTTACTCAAAAAATGTTTACCCAGACTGATGTCCTCAAGCATTTCCCCAATGTTTAATACTAGTTCTTTCAGAGTTTCAGGTCTTATATTTAAGTCTTTAATACATTTTTATTTGATTCTTTGATGTGGTGAGAGGAGTCTAGCTTCATTCTTTTACATATGGATATCCATTTTTCCCAGCACCATTTGTTTAAGAGACTGTTCTTTTCCTCATGTACGTTTCTGGCACCTTTATCAAAAATCAGTTGACTGTAAATGTTTGGATTTATTTCTGGACACTCTATGCTATTGGGATATGTGTCTGTTTTTTATGCTAATACCATGCTGTTTTGGTTACTATAACCTTGCAATGTCTTTTGAAGTTGGGAAATGTGATTCTTCCAGCTTTGTTCTCTTTGCTCATGATTTCTTTGGCTATTCTGGGTCTTTGGTGGTTCCACATAAATTTTAGGAGTTTTTTTAGTCCATTTCTGTGAAGAAATGTCATTAGTACTTTGAGAAGGATTATATTAAATCTATAGATCACTTTGAGTGGTATGGACATTTTAACAATATTGATTCTTCTAATTCATAAACATGGGATATATTTTCATTGATTTCGTGCATGTCCTCCTCAATTTCTTTTATCTATGTTTTATAGTTTTCATTGTAACAATCTTTCACCTTTTTGATTATGTTTATTTTTAGGTATTTTTTTCTGTAGCTATCGTAAATCAGATTGCTTTCTTCATTTCTTTTTCAGATGATTCACTATTGGCATACAGAAATATTACTGATTTTTATTTATTGATTTTGTATCTTGCAAACTTACTGAATTTATTAGTTCTAATAGTTTTTTGTGGAATATTTAGATTGTTCTAAAATTAAGATTACATCATCTGCATAGAAGGATAATCTGACTCCTTCCTTTCCACTATAAATGTCCTTTATTTTTTATTTTATTTATTTATTTATTTATTTATTCATTTATTTATTTATTTGAGACAGAGTCTCACTCTGTCACTCAGGCCTGGAGTGCAGTGGCATGATCTTGGCTCACTGCAACCTCTGCCTCCCAGGTTCAAGCAATTATCCTGTCTCAGCCTCCTGAATAGCTGGGATTACCGGCATGCACCACCACACCTGGCTGATTTTTGTATTTTTAGTAGATATGTGGTTTCAGCATGTTAGCCAAGCCGCTCTCGAACTTCTGACTTGATGATCAGCCCACCTCGGCCTCCCAAAGTGCTGGGATTACAGGCGTAAGCCAACACGTCTAGCCAAATGTCCTTTATTTCTTTCTCTTGTCTAATTGCTCTGGCTAGAACTTCCAGTAATTTGTAAATTTAAAGTTGTGAAAGTGTACATTATTGTCATGTTTCAGATCTTAAAGGAAAGGCTCTTAGGTTTTCCCCATTCAGTATTATACTAGCTATGAGTTTTTCATATATAACCTTTATCATGTTTAGGTATGTTCCTTCTACACTCAGTTTGTTGAGGGTTTTTAATCGTGGAGGGATGTTAAATTCTATTGAATCCTTTTTTGGCATCTATTAAAATGATTATATAGATTTTTTTCCTTCATTTAACATCATTGTTGATGTGATGTATCATGTTTATTGATGTGCATATGTTTAGCTGTCCTTGTATAGATAAAAATCGTGGATGCCGTCAAGGATATGGAGAAAGGAGAATGCTCATACAATGTTGGTGGGGATGTAAATTAGTACAACCACTATGTAAAACAGTATAGAGCTTTCTCAAAAAGACTAAAAGTAGAACTACTTTGTGACCTAGCAATCCTGCTGCTGGATATATATACAAACAATACGAAATCAGTATATCAAAGAGGTATCTGCCCTCCCATGTTTATCACAGGACTATACACAATAGCCAAGATGTTAAATCTACTAAGTGTTCACCAAGAGATGAATGGATAAAGAAAATGTTGTACAGATACGCAACGGAATATTATTCAACCATTTAAAGAAATGAAATCCTGTCATTTGCAAAAACATGGATGGACCTGGGGGACATTATGTTAAATGAAATAAGCCAGGCACAGAAAGACAAATATCATATGTTCTCACTCATATGTGGGTGCTAAAAATATGATCTTACTGAGGTAAGAAGTGGAATAATGGTTAGCAAAGGCAGGGCAGGGTAGTAGTGAGGGAACAAAAAATGGGTTGGATAACAAGTACAAAAATACAGTTAGATAGTAAAAATAATATGTGGTGTTTGGTAGCACAACAGGGCTACTATAGTTAAAAAATAAACTATTGTATATTTCAAAATAGACAAGTGGACTTGAAATTTTCCAAACACAATGAAATGATAAATATTTGAGGTAATGGATAACCCAGTTACCCTGATGTGATCATTACACATTCTATGCTTGTTTTAAAATATCACATATACCCTATAAAGATGTGCAACTGTTATATACTCACAAATATTAAAAATAAAAACAAACAGGGTAAACTTGAAGTCAAAGAAGTCAGGCAGGGAAGACAACTGATACCATCTAAATATGCAGAAAAGAAAGTTGACATAAATCCAATGTAAATATGAAACTTCAATATACGCCTCTCAGGTGTTGGTAGATTGGCAACAGAAAATAAGAACAAAGAAGATTTGAAAAACATAACAAATAAGATAGGACTAATATGTTTGTGTCCTGTGAAGAACACAACTGCTTCTCACACTTTCATAAATAATTAATCATGTAATGGATCAAAAAATACTCCAGACTAAAGACTGTGCAGGTTGCGACTTCTGATCACAATCCATTAAAACTGTACCTAACTAAAGAAACTAAACAACTCCCAAAGTTCTAATCCCCTATTTAATTGAAAATATCTTTTAAAAACTACTCTTCTCAATAACAATTAAATCCTGAGGAAATAAAGTCTACCTTTGAAAATAATAAAAATAAGAATAGTTGGGAGAACACATATTCCTGACTGTATATGGTTTGCCTCCAAATTATTACTCATTGTTCTAAAACTTTAATCATTAGCAGCTTATTATTATTCCTAGTCTTAACAAATGACCAGGGCTTCATGCTATTGTGAGCATATAGCAGAGAATCTAACTTTTGTATCATTAGAGTTTAAAAATGAGAAGAACAGGAGGTTAAGGTTGAAAATACTTGAAGAAATAATGACTTTTAAAATTTGCTGATCGATAAACACACAGATTCACAAAGTTGTGCAAATCCCAAAGGGAATTCAAACCAAGACACATCAAAATTAAACTTCCAAATATTAAAGACAATGAAAAAATCTTACGAACAGCTAGAGATAAAATAGTTCCATATCTGTAGAATGAAAATTTATATTTTCAGTGGATTTTTTTAAATCAGAAATTATGGAGGTCAAAAGGACTATTTCTAAAGTGCAGAAAGCAAAGAACTATCAAATCTAATGCTATACCCAGCAAAAATATCCTTCAGGAGTAAAATAAAAATCACAGCATTCTCAGACAAAGGATTAAAAAGATAATACCTTGTCGGAAGATTCACCCCAGAAGAATGGCTTCAGAATGTTCTACAAACGGAAAATACATAGTGAAAAGAGACATTGTAAAAAGGAAATAACACATTAAACAAAAACATGAGAAAATACATTGGATTTTTCTTCTTATTTTGTAAATTATGTTTGATGATTGAAGTAAAATTTATAGTATTGTCTGATGCGATTGTAAATGTATTTAGAAGGCACATTTAAGATAATTATGTCATAAACAACAGAGAGTAAAGGAATATAAAGGGAGGTAATGTTTTTAGACATCATAAGAACCAATAAAATAAGGATACTAGTAGACTGTGATAATTATGGCATATGTATGAATAATGTAATGACATGAGAAATGACTTTTAAAGGCTCTACAAAAAGATACATTCAAAAACATAATAGATAAATCAAAACAAATTTCTAAAAATTGTTCAAGTAATCTGCCCATAATTAAGGAAAAGAAAATAGTAAAATATATACCAGTAAGAACAAATAGAAAAGAAAGACTTTTAAAATGACAACATAAGCTTTAAAATGTCAGAAACTACATTAAATATAAATGGCCTAAATATTCCCTTTAAAATAAAGAGATTGGAAGAGTATATTTAAAAATATGATCCAACGGTATGCTGTCTATAAGAAATTTACTTAAAATGTAATTATATAGTCAAGTTGAATTAAAATAATAGGAAAAACATTACATAAATATTAATGAAAGGAAATCAACACTATCTTATTAACATCAGATAAGATTTTAGAGCAAAGAAAATTAAAGGGAAGAAGAGATAGATATAATGATAACAGAGTCAATCCACATAACAATTCTAGATGGGTAGGCATCACATAACAAAAAGCAAAATATTCACAACACAACTGATAGAATTGAAAGAAAAAAATCTGAAATTAAACTTATAGAATTCAAGACGTTCTTTTATCAATTTATATAACAACTAGAGAGAAATAAGCAAGAATATGTAAGAACTCTCTGACACCATCAACCAACAGGCTCTAATAGAAATTTGTAGAACATTTCACTTAACAACAGCAACACATACATTCTTTACAAGTACTCAAGAGCACATAGAAACACAGACCATAAGCTGGACCAAAACCAAAAATCTCAAAAATGTCTTTAAACAGTGAAACCAGACAGTGCGTGTTCTCTGACTACAATAGAATTAAACTAGAAATCAATCAAATAAATGATGTTTCCAAATACTTGGAAACTGAATAGCATATTTCTAAATAATTGATGGGCCAATAAAGAGTCTCAATAAAAAAAGTTTTAAATTAGAAAGAAAGTAAAAATATAACTAAAATATATAAAATATAAATGTTAAAATGTATATTTAATTTTAGTATATCTTAATTTAGTATAAATGTTAAAATTTATACTAAAAATATAAATGTTAAAATTTGTTGTATTCAACTAAAACACTTGTGAGAGGAAGACATACAGCATGAAATGTATACCTTAGGAAAGAGGAGCACCTTTAACCCATTAAGCTATATTCTCTCATTAAGAACTGCTAAAAAGAAGAGCAAAGTAAAACCAAAGCTAGCAGAAAAATAATATTATAAAAATTAATGCAATAATCCATAAAATAGAAAACAGAAAAACAATGTAGAAAATAAATTAAATTAAGAGCTGTTTCTTTTACAAGATTAATAAAATTGACAAACTTTTTGTAAGACTGACAAAGAAAACGAGAAAATATATAAATTACCAATATTAGAATGAAATAAAATATTACTACAGATCTTCGGTAATATGAAGAAAAGTACAGGTCAATATCCTCATAAATATTAACACAAAAGCATTTAATAAATGATTGCAGCAATACAGAGAAATAATTATATACCATGATAATGTGGGATTTATTTCAGGGTAGCAAGTCTGATTTTAATATTTGAAAATCAATAATTATAAGTCACCCACTAACAGGCTACAAAAGAGAAATATATCTCATCAATCAATATGGAAAAATAACTTATAAAAAAACTCAGGTATAATAAATACTCTCAGAAATATAAGAAGAGAGAGAACTTTATCAGCAACTTGATAAAGAACACTTACCAAAAAAAGTACAGCTAACATAGAACTTAGTGATGAAATATTGATATTTTGTGTAAATTTAATGAAATATGCACAGTTCTTACATCCTGAAAACTATACAGTATTAATGAAAGAAATCAAAGATCTAAATAAAGGGAGAGGCATACTATATTCATGGATTTGAAGACTGAACATAGTAAAGATGTTAGTTCTCCCCAGAGTGATACATAATTTTAATACAATTCCTTCAAGCCAAGCAGATTATAGAATTTATGATGGAAAAGCGAAGAAACTAGAATAATCAATACAATTTCAAAACAGAAGATCAAAGTGGAAGGAACTTGACTACATGACTTCAGAACTTATTACATAGCTACAATTATTGAAACTGTGTGATATTAGCAGAATGATAGTCAGACAGATAAAAGGAAAGGAGCAGAGAATCCAGAAACTGGCTCATACAATTATACTCACACAGTCATACTTTTGACAAATATGACAGAGATTTCAAAATAATTCAACAAGGAAATGATAGCATTTTTTAACAAATGGTCCTGAAACAATTGAATATCCACAAGGGTAAAAAAAAAAAAATGACTCATATTTTAGTCTCACACTTTATAAAAATGTAATTCAGGGTATTTTAAAGGTTTAAATGTAAAAAAAATAGAAATTTTTGGTATAGCACTGGAAAAAATATTCTTAGATTTTACACCAAAAGCACAATCTACGAAAGGAAAAATTGATAAACTAGACCTCATCAAAACCAGTTTCTCTGAAAAAAAAAAAAAAAAACACCCTGTTAAAAGGAATAAAAGAAAAGCTATAGATTGGAGCAACATATCTGTGAGCCACATATCTGACAAAGGACTCATATATACACTATATTAAGAACTCTAAAAACTTACTGCAGAGTAAAAGAACAATCAGAAAAAGAACAAAGGCACAAAGACAGATTTCACATAACAATGTAGAAGACAACTAAGTACACAAAATATGTTTACCATCATTAGTAATCAGGAAATGCAAATTAAATCCACAATGAGATATTACAATACGCTTATCAGAACAACTGAAAATTCTGACAACACCTAATGCTGCCAAATATGTGGAGAAACTGTTATTGAGTTGCTATTGAAATGCAACTCACTTAAGAACTCTGAAATATTAAGAACTAACATAGCTATTAATGTTGCATAAATATTAAAAATCTCATAGCTAGGAGAGATGCAAGTGTGTGTGTGTGTATAATTTTAAATCTAATGGATGTCAGGATGCTACAAATGATTATTCATACATTGCTAGTGGAAATATAAAATGATGCAATCACTCTGGAAAATAGTTTCTTACACATGTATGTGAATCTATAATTTTCTCAATAAAAAGGTTAATTAGAAAATATCTGTTTTTAGTGTTTAGTAATATATTGGTGCACAATGACTTGCAGTTCAATAGTTGTTGACATGCCAGTCAGTTAAAATTTCTCCTGGCATGACTAATAACTGTCCACTGATAATCATTTCTCAAATTTACTTAAATTTACTTCCTAATTCACTTTGTGCCTGCGTATATCAAAGCTAGGAGAGATGCAAGTGTGTGTGTGTATACTTTTAAATCTGATGGATGTCAGAATGCTATGTGGCCATTTGTCTCATACGTTCACAGAAGGAATTCAAATGTCTTGGGATTTTGGAGTCTATGTTCCTTTGTACAGTATCCTTATTACTATTACTATAGCTATTATTACTATTATTATTATTTGATGTCCATTATGTTATAGGCAAGGTATAAATTATTGAAATCATTTGCTTAAAAAAGCCACATCACTGGTGGATAGTAATGTGTTGCAGACTCTAAAGGCAATCCCAAATAATGAATTCCAATAATTAGCCTTCTTAAATTTTAGATTTGTTTTTATTTGTGTATGAGAGCTATATCAAAATAAATATGAAGAATCTCACCAAAGAGAAAGAAGATGTAACTAATAGGCATTTGATATGTACTGAAGCACCAGGTGGTATAGGCTCAGCACACCAGTCTTCAGTATACTCCACACCAGTCTTCAGTTGTAATGAGGACATTACCACTCCCATTTCATAGTAAGGACATTGAGTTTCAGTGAAACTGAATTTTTGTTTTAGGAAAAATGCTAAAATGAAAAAGCTAGTATTCCAAAATCCACACTCTTTCAGTATATTAAACTCCCTCTCAAATGGTGGGAAAAAAAATCACCAGGATGTTTAAATTATGGTATGTTTACTTTTAAGAATGGATATACATTTTTTGCCTTGACTATACACGCAGAAGAAATATTTAGAAAACTAAAACTGTGTCCGGTGTCATTTAATCCAATCTAATGATCTCATCTACTAAAAATGTAGTGGTACTTTCCCTATTCATTCATAAGCAACATCCCTTGAAATATTATCTGGCAGAGATGTCTTTTTTCTAGATTTTTCTCAATAGTGACCTTATTTTGTGGACATTGCTGGAAATAATCCTCCAGTCATTCTTCTGGCCCCTAAAATGCTTGGTTCCAGCGTGTCACTAGTGATTTATGACTACTCACTAGTTGGCTTCATCAAGGTAGTAGAATATATATTTGCCCTCAGGAAATGAGAAGGAAACATAAATAAAAATTGCATGGTTGATTGGCCTGTTTCTGGTGAGGTAAGCCACAGTTAGAAGAAATCACTTTTTTCCCCTCTCTTTTTCTAGCTTTCTCTATCACTAAAATAAATGGAATTTTTGTCTGGATGCCTTCCCTCACTCACTTTTAAAATATAATTAAGCGTTAAATTATGTGACGTGAACTAAAAGTACTGAAGCAGTACCGGTGGAAAAAAAGTTCAGTTGGGTCTTGTGTAGTCAGAAAAGACCAGATTAAGAGTGTCTCATGATCAGGGAAAGAGGAGACCACTCCTGGCAGGAAAGTGGCTGGGTCAAATGCAAGCAATTTTCCCTACATATATGTGGTGTAAGGAGGAGATGACTCCAGTCACAGCAGAGGCTGTGGGTTGAGATGAAAAAGAATATAAGGTTATGAAACACTATAAAATGATCCACAATGTGTCGGCAAAAATGAATATGCATATTGAAATTATTTTTTCAAATTATTTAATGATCATTGTGAATTCAGAATAATGTGATTGTTGCTGAATATACATTGATAATAGGTTCTGAACTTTCTGTAATGCTTTAGCGTTTTAAAGGTGTTTCTTTTACATTTTTACATTTGATGCAATCAGCACTCTGCAGTACAGGAAGCAAGCATTGAACATCTTTCTACAGGTTGTAAAATTCAGTCTCAGAAAGGTAAAGATCTGGTCTACTTTGTTCCAGGGAGAGTTGCTAACTGCTAGCTTATTTCCTTCTTCATGATTCTGTGTGGTGGAGAAATTCAGACTACATGCCTTCACCCCTTCATCTATCTCCACATTCCCATCATGGCAAAAGTCCACCGTATTGCAAATGAAGTAAACATCTTACTCACTTCTCCTTCAACAAACTTCTTGTCTCCTTCAGGGAGGCCAAATGGAAAGAAGATAAAGGAGAACTAATCTATTGAGCAGCTATGATTTGCTTCTAGCTTTAAATCACCATGAAATTTATATATAAAGTATTATGTATAAAGCACATATCTTTTACACATACATAAATGCATGCATTCGCATACACATGCACAATGAAATAACACTAAAAGAGGTCAAATAACTTCTGCAGGTATACACAGTCAGGTAATGGAAGAGAAATGGTGGTGGACTCAAATAACTTCTGCAGGTATACACAGTCAGGTAATGGAAGAGAAATGGTGGTGGACTCAAATATGCTATACTTTTCCAAATAGTTCTTCACAAAAGTATTCGTACACAGCTTTTTTCTATAGAAGAAGTGAGAATGAACAAAATTATTTTTATGCTATTTACGTAACATTGTCATAGAATCAGTATTATGAAGAGTCTAAAGCTGAGAGATGCTAATGCTTACACTCTTTTACATTATCACACATTACCTAAAACTTACAAGTTGCGGTCTGAGAATAGCACACACGTTTGCTAAAGCCTTAGATAACGTTAGTCTTCCAGGTACCAGTCATTTTGTATTTGCATAAGTAGCTACTTTTCTCAGAAGACATCTAATTGAGGTCCTAGAAAATCATATGAACAGATGATAGCATGATGTTTTTTAATGTTGAAATCACCAAAGAACTTACAGCATTTGTTTGAAGAAAATACGCATTGACATTAGCATGGTGCCTGTCTATTGGTGGGGATTGAATACATGGGACTTATAGCACAAGAGTTGGTGGTAATGATGGTAATGATGGTAATGGGTAAAGCTATAATGAAGTTTCTCTTTGAAGTAATCTCTTTGCAGGAGCATGAGTTTTGTTCTCTCCCAGAAAATCAGGTGTCAGGGCAATAAAAGGGTACAGAGACTGAAACTGACCTTTAGTTTCGAGTTAAATTTTGGTTTAATTTTCTCATTTGTGTGTTTGTATGTTCTTGATGAAAGAAAACATTAAGTCAGTGTAGTTTTAGAACACCTTAAGTTATTATTATAACTACACAGGAATATACAGATATTTAAGACCAAAAGCAAAATTTCATGAAGCATTCTATTAAATTTGTTAATGTCCCATATGTGGAAAGACATAAAGTCTTAGCAGTTATGCTTAACTATATTGACTCCCTTGGGAATCCATCCACAATGGTCACCCCCGTCTGTTCCCAATGTTTACATTAAGCCAGTTATGCAAACATCAAGATTGTGTATAATTTGCAGATCCAAGAAGAGTATTCTTTTTTTCTCTCTTCCTTATTTTTCCATATTCTTCAGCCATCCTTCCTTCTATCTCTTCTTTATTTTCTTCTGCATTGTCTTATTTTCCTCCATTTTACGATATGTGTGACTCTTCCTCTTCCTCTGGCTTTATCGTCGTAGAGGTCATAGTGGTCATTCAGCTACCCCCAAATGCCAGAGAAGGTGAAACATACCCAGAGTGTGTAACTAGGATCTCTGTGCAAGGGCCGGATTTACAAGGTGTATACAGAAGGCTCGCAGACACTCTCCTGCTACTGTCTATCTTCTTTTTGCTTGTTCTTCTTGGATTCCTGGATTTTCTTTTAAATTATTGGTATTACTATCTATAATGTTAAAAAATGCTGTAGTATGTAATACTCGCTAGCCTAGTTTGTATAGTCATTATTTACAGCTATAGGTTTTTGAGTCACAGACCTGGATGAATTCCTGGGTTCTCCTATTTACTAGCTGTATGAACTTTGCTGAGTTACTTAAATTCTGTAAACAGCTTATAGAGTTAATTAAACTAAAAAATGACATATAACAATGGTATGTAGCCCACAGGCTTATTTTCATGGTGCTGAGTATTGAACACTTTGTTACGTGTAGTTGGTGGACCGAATAATAGAACCTTCCCTTCAAAGATGTCCATGTCCTAATCCCCAGAACCAGTGAATACTTTATCTCACATAGCATAAAGGACTTTTCCCACGTGAACCAGTTAAAAATCTTGAGATGAAGAGGTTATCCCAGATTATTCAAGTTGACCCAATGTGATCATAAGGATCCTAATGAGAGGATGGTGTAAGGGCCAAAGCCATAAAGAGAGAAGAAATGGCAAAGGGAGCAGAAACTGGAGTGATACACTTTGTAATGGAAGAAGGGGCCACTAACCAAGGAATGTGAATGGCTTATAGAAACTGGAAAAGGCAAGGAAATAGAATGGTCCCTAGAGAGTGCACAATGAATGAAGCTCCCCAAACCCATAATTTTAGCCCATAAGACCCATTTCAGCCTTCTGTTCTCCAGAAGAGTAAGATAATATATTTAAAGTGTTTTAAGCCACTGAGTCCACGGTAATTTGTTATGCAAGCAACAGGGCACTAATACAATTCAAACATTCAGGACTCTGGAAGGAAGGATATAAGTAGAATGGCTCTCATCATTCTCTCCTTTCCCTTTCTCTCTGTTGTTCTCCATCCAGGGCTGCTTATTTATCTCCTTAGCTTACTCGCCTAAGGGAGAAATAGTGAGCAAAAGGTGGAATAGACTGAGGGAGAACAAAAACAGTATTTCATTTAGGTAGAGAATAGATTCTACAGTTGTCTTCATCTAAGAGAAGAGAGAAGAAATTAGAGACTTGAAATCAACAAATACATCAAGAAAATAATGTTTATAAAAACAAAAACAAGATATCCTTTGTTTTATTTTGTCATTACAAGATATCTAAACCTCACTCATTCCTCAACTCAGCACAACCAGGGTTCTACCCAGACCACTTCAACTGAAAAAAATGTTCTTGCCAACATCTAATAAATGTCATTTTCAAATCTAAAATTATCTTCTTTCTCACCTCTAAAATGATGTCAAACTAAATTGTACAAGACAAACAAGAAATAAATAACGTTGTCTCTGTCCTGTATTCACAATTTTGAAAAATTTAATTACCCTCAAACTATAAGCCTTGGTCTTTTCATCAACCATTTCCTCTCTTTCACCTTTCTTCAGGGTATTTTATCAGATATATGTATCTTGAGTCTATTCCCCAACTCATTTTCCTCATCACTTCTTGCTTTAATATTTGCATTAAATATTTCCCTGGGACTGGCCGATGGCAATCTCTGCTTCCCTGCTTTAATGATGCTGCTGTCACACTTATCCATCCAAAACACAAATTTGACCATATTTAAAGATGTGGATGATGAAAATGGTTGTTTAAACATGAGCAGCATAGGAAGAACAACCATGTGATAAGTAACAGGTACTGGTAGTAAACGAGGTGGGGATGGCAGAGCAGGGAAAGTTGAGGCACAGGGATGGTGTCAATGATTGAGTTGGATACAGGGGAGAGATTATATAAGTGTATTTTGGACAAGAGAAGCAGGTTCTTCATTGTTTGAAGAGAAAGGTACATGTACGAGTGAAAACTAGAATGTATCCTAGAATGTTAAATTGATAGAGATATCAATATTAATTCATTATTTTTGATATAGACAAATCGATTTAGATACATAGATATAGATATACATATGTTTATGTCTATACATGTATTTCTGTTCAGTGACAAGACCTGGAAGAAGTGTCACCCCAGTGTTAACGGGGTGACACTCCTAATATCTTTTATATATATATAGGGGTAACACTCCTAGCTTCTAGGTATTGATTTCTAAATACGATGCTACTGGCCAGGGCTCCTTGGAGAAATGATTACATCGAGGACTGAGGCAGAATAGGTGGAACATGAACTTGGAACATCTTACTGTGTCCCTAAGCAAAGCCGTGCTCAAAAGATGATTGTGACTTGTCAGAATCACAAGATAAAAACCCTTTTGAAAAGTCTGTTGCTGGTCAAATAGGGTGCAATTTGATTATCGAAATAAATAATGATCATAATAGGTTATAACCCTTTGATTAAATTAGGAATTGATTAGGCCATCTGGATATAAACAGATAGACATTTTAATAAGGAGATGTTTATATGGTATCAAAATATCTCCCCACAAAATACTTATTAAATTACACTGGGAAAAAGAGTTATTCTGCATTGAAGACATCTGGGAGAAACCACCTTAATCAGGTGATAAAAGACAACGTCAGTGGTATGGGAACAAATTGAAATTGGGTGCCACCTGACTGGATGCAACAAAAAGGACACTTGATCTCTTCTGCCAAAGTTGTACAACCTGAATCTAAACCTGAAGAAACATTAGACAAAGGCAAGTTGAGGGCATTCTACAAAATAACTAGCCTATCATGTGTGATTGTGTCAATTTCATGATAATCAAGGAGAGGGTGAGAAAATATTCCAGACTCAACAAAACTGAAAAGCATGACAACTGAATGCAGCACACATTTTTGGACTTGAGCCGTTTGTTAAAAGAAACATTTTGGGGACCACTGGTAAAACTTGAATGGGGCCTACCAATTAAATACTAATATCATATCAGTGTTACTTTCCTGATGTTGATGATGGTATTATAGTTAGGCAGAAGAATGTCCTTATTTATAGTGAATACACATTAAAATATTCTTTGGTAATGAGGCATCAAATCAGCATCTTATCCTTAAAAGATTCAGGGAAAAAGAATGTTCTTTGTACTGTACTTGAAATTTTACTGTATGTTTGACATTGTTTCAAAGAAAAACCTTTTAAAAATGTTTGATGGCCTTTTAATGCCCATGGACATAATTTCACTACGTTAATATGCCATTCTCATTCTGTCCATGCCTACCACTTTCTTTATGAAATATTTTATTTATCTTTATTCATGTTGGCTGTTTGTGAACTTCTAAGATGAGTATCTTTGTGTGAGGTCTCCACTTTTCCAGAGTTCTTAGAGGCAAAGTGAAGTGATGAAATCTGAATATGTTTAGCTTAAAACAAAGTTTAGATGACAAAAAAGAAAAGAATTGAAAAATCTTTCCCTGGGACAGAAACATTTTGTAGTTGGCTACTGTTTCTCGAAACCATCAGACAGTCCTATGTGCCCTGTGTACCAGTTTGATGAAACACCTACCCTTCTTCTAAACGTGCAATATCCCCTGGGACTTTATGTATTCATTCCTGCTTTTCCACGTCCCTGATTACTCGTGCTTGATGCCTCCGTGTTTTAATCCCCTAATAAATAATGTCTGCGCATCTTTCAAGATCATCAATCTCTCCAAGCCATAGAAAGTTTCTTTTGAATACTCCCATCGTGCTTTGGAGATAACTTTATTATAACTCTATTACGTACTAAATTATCAGTTTATCAATTTGTCTTCCTGCACCGGAATGTATGTCCTGGGAGATAAACTCATAAACATCCTGGTAACCCCCAGTGATACTACGGTACCTATCACATTGTAAACATTAACTGATAGTCACTGACTGAATGAACAAGGTCAATCCCAAGATAATTAATAAACAAAAAACATGAGTGACCGGGCAGAGGTTGAATTATAGTGAAAAATTATTAACTAATTTTGCTCTTTTTTTTTTTTTTTTTTTTTTTTGGTAAATGTGGGACCGTATGGTATTCCTGTGGTTTGTGAAAGAGTATCAATGTTGGAATTTTGTATGTTTTTGCTATGGTATCAGTGATTTGTTGTTTGTACAAAATGTCACATACTTAAATATTTTTATTTTGTTAGTATGTGAACAAAAATAATATGTAGTGGGAAGTTGGAAAGAATGAGAAAGGGGAGGCTGAAATATAAAGTGCTCATAAAATTTGAGAAACTACAAAATCAAACCAAGATGTTCACCCATCTCTATTTATAGTGGCAGTTAATATTCAATGAACTTTGTAACACTGGGAAGCAAAACATTCATAGTGTTGGCCTTTTGATAATTTGGGGTGAGGGGCAGGAAACTCACCAAAGATTTATGAGTTTATGCTACCCACGATATCTCAAAAAATTACAAAGGATTTGCTTAGTAAAACCATATTTGTATATGCAATTGCACAATCGTTATAAAAATATCCTCAGTGTTTTTGGAAAATTTTATAACTGTCTCAAGAACACCATGAAGACAGGATTTTATTTGTTCTCAGCTTAAGTCACACATTTTGGATATTCTAAGTGAAATAAGGCAGGCACAAAAAGACAAATACTGTATGATCTCACTTATACTGGAGTCTAAAAAAGCTGATTTCATCGAAACAGGGAGTAGAAAGGTGGCTACCAGAGGCTGGGAAGGAAGAGGTGGGGTGGGGTAGGGAAAGGGAAGGTGTTGACCAAAGGGTACAAAGTTTCAGTTAGACTGGAGGACTAATTTTTTGTGAACAATTGCGCTGCATGGTGACCACAGTAAATAATAATGTACCGTACATTTCAAAATTGCTAAAATAATATATTATTAATGTTCTCACCACAGAACAATGATAAGTTTGTGAAGTGATGAAGATGTTAATTAGCTTGATTGAACCTTTCTACAATGTATACATAGGTCAGAGTATCACATTGTACCAGATAAAATACACAACAGTTATTTGTCAAGTAAAAATTTTAAAAACTTGAGAAAAAATTGGACAATGTATTTGTTTAAAGTATATTTCTAACAGATAAAATTCCTACTTTTAAATATAAAATACTTTTTAAGCTCCTTTTTTAAAGGATTGAGTCTTTCTCATGTTTGTATATCTCTTTCTGATTCAAACACTGAACTTTGTAATTTCTGGGTTTTCATTCCAGAGTGACTAAATGAAAGTAAAACCACTTTTTTTTGACAACAGCACAACACTTAGCCAACAATTGTTTATGTGACTTGAACTATTTCTTTGAGTTTTGCAGCATTCCATTATTCCAGTGTTTTTATCCTATAGGCGTTAAAATACTAAAAAAGGTAAGCATATGTTGATGCATACATAGGATATATTGTTTATATAAAATTTCAAAATGTGTATGTGAAGACAGTGATTTTAGGTTTCCCTTTCTCTCTCATCTGAACCAGGTTCTAGATACTAGTGAATTACTATTATTATTATTTGCATCAGAAAAATGATGCGTTCCTAATCTTTTGAAGTGAGATTATTCAAGTCAAGTTTAAGTGTCTCCCAAAACCACACAGTGATGTTGAAAAAGCTTTATACACATGTAGACTTTTCTAATAAAGCTTTGAAAAATCTTTAACAGGATCGGTGCGTTGGCTCAAGCCTGTAATGTTAGCACTCTGAGAGGCCGAGGCGGGAGGATCACCAGGTCAGGAGATCAAGATCATCCTAGCCAATATGGTGAAACCCCGTCTCTACTAAAAATAAAAAAAATTAGCCGGGTGTGGTGGTGTGCGCCTGTAGTCCCAGCTACTCGGGAGGCTGAGGCAGGAGAATCGTTTCAACCCAGGAAACGGAGGTTGCATGCAGTGAGCCGAGATTGCGCCACTGCACTCCAGCCTAGCAACAGAGCAAGACTCCATCTCAAAAATAAATAAATAAATAAATAAAAATATTTAATAAACATTCTGTCATTAACCCCTTTACAAGGTTAAGCTTCAGAATGTGGAGATTGTAAACTAATAAATCTATCAAAATAAAGAGAAAATCTATTTCACAAGAAAGCGATCTCCTTCTGATACATCTTTTATGGGAAATTCATACTAATTAAATGTCAACTTGAATGTTATTAAACGGTAGAGAATTTTAAAAGTTTGAAATAGTGGGTCGAATCTCAGTTACTCCATAATTTGTCTGCTTTGTAGAGAATAACCATATCCAACCTGACCTCCTTATAGGGTTGTTATGAAGATCAAACACATAGAAACATTCTCTGTAAATTCTTACTTTAAAAAATCAACAGAAACCAGTTCAGAAAAATAGAGAAATATTCTATATAAGCTGCCAGTCAATGCTTAGCAGGAATTTGGAGGATTTGTGGTTATGTTTCGGCAATCTGAAGGCCTCCTTGTGTCCACCTTTGCTTTTTAAAATTATTCTTCCCACCTTGGTGGAGCAGCTTAATATCCCACCTAGAAAGCCCTTTAAGAGCTTTCCATCTCTCTTTGCACTTAAGAACAGTATATTGAAGAAGAAAGGGCTCCTGGGACACAGCTGGCCTCCCTTGTATACCGCTGGGGTTGCCTTCTACTCGGCTAGCCCTCACTGTACCCTAATCCCACCCCATTCATCTTCCTCCCGTCCTCAGAGGCTTTCCCACTGCACTACCTTGACCTGTGCAATGCCGCATTTCTCCCCTGCCTAAAGTGCTCTTCCTCTAACTCCCTTGTCACTCAAATGTAATAAACACATCCTTCCCTACATTCTTACTCACCTTGAGGATCCCATTACTTCATCAGATTATCCTTCACTCACTGTGACACCAGGTGTCAACCTATTCGCCTTTATAAAACCTCGTAGCCTGATTCTATTTGGTCCAGTGTAACACTTTTAAAAGCATAAGTCTACCTGTGGTTGTGTGATTATTTCATTCACATATATTTTCCCCTCTAAATTGTAACCTCCATGTAAACAATGACTTTGTTGTTCATCAGTACATCTCCAGTTACAAGTTACCTGACACTAAATAAGTATTAGTTGAACAAATAAATTTGAGACAAAAGTGGGATACCAAAGTGCGTAACACATTTCATCATGTTTCCTGATAAACTCTCAAGCTAAAGTTGAGGACCTATTGTTTACTTCTGAAAAGGCTCAGTCTACTACCAAAAAGGATAAAGTAGTGCCCACTCTCTATATTGCCTTGGGTTAGACAACTTTGAATTAAGGTGTGACAGGAGATGATCTAGCTAATTCATTAATTTTCCCAAATGCATGCTTTTGTGATACTTGGAACATTTCCTCTTTGATATTATTTTTAAAAGTGATAGAAAAATTTCACAGTATAATTTTATTGTGCAGATGGAGAAAGTGAGGAAGAATGAGTTAATTAAAATATTTTACTCTTAAAAATTAACGCAATATAGTGGCATTTACAATCAACTTCTGTAGATAAATGATAATAGAAAGAAATAATGTAGTTTATCAAATCTATAGATAACACAAATTAATTTAGTTACTTTTTCTTCTTTGAAATTTAGGATAGTTGTTTCAAAATTTTAGAAACCCTTATTTTGTTTTGCTAAAGAAAATATTAAAATCAGCTTATTTCTTGTTTGTACATCAACTACTAATAGCCTACTACTATTAGAAGGCATATTGGGTGTTAAAGAAATCCTACAATGAAAAATCCACTGAAATAACTGTCATATAATGCCTTACAAAGATACAAAATTCTTCTTGTATTAGAAAAAAATGACAGAGACCTGGAGTATGGTCCGGATTCTGAGCTTTAGGCAGATCACCCAGCTCCCTGAGCCACTGTTTCCTCATCTTTATTCCAGGATTGTATGAGCTGTTGGGTTGAGGTAATAAAAACCCACCAAACCAGAATAAAATAAGGCAAAATGACTATTCTACTGCCTGTGTTAGAAAGGAAATTATCATCACTCAGATTTCTCATTGATTTTACATAAAAAAAGAAGAAAAAGTCTATTGTGACAGATCATGTACATCTTTCCATATCTGATTTATTTTATTTCCCCCAAGCTTCAACTCCACACATTCACTCAGATCCCCAAGGAACTACCTTATTTCAGTCTCTGCTGAGATCAGATCAGCCCCTGCAGGACCCCTTTCAGTGAAACAGAAATAAGCGTACTTGATTTTCCCCTAGTTAGCTGCATATAGACATTTGAAAAGATTTAGTATTAGGATCCTGATTAACTTGGAGAGGAAAAATTTTGCCTTATTTGTATATTTGCATATTGTTGAAAAAACGATTCTATCAATTTATTGGTAATCAATATCAATACCATTTTTTTAATTTAAAAACTTTTAAATATTCTTTAAGAAATATCACTCTATCCATTTTAAACAACGACGATAAGAGTGATACCAATGTGGATAAGAGTGAGTCTCTCTTCATTTCCCTAAACAGGAACTTAAACTAATTCTCAAAAAAAGCCTGTCCTTTAAAAAAAGGGAAACTAAGCTGTTCAGAATAGGTAAATCATACGTGCATTTATATCTTTCCTTTACCAAAGAATTCAATGAATAGTGTGGAATGGTAAATCAAAATAATTATAGGTAGGACATGGTCCTCATAATACATTAAGAAACTTCAATACGTTTATCCATGATTTATATCCAGAATTGAACTTTAATATTTATTTTATTATAAACTAGAGCAAAGCACTTCTCAATAGCAAAGTTTAGTTGTATGTTACATTGGATGTAGGAAAATTCTTTAACTTACATTTTAATAATTTAAAACTCAAACCCATAGTATTCATATTTTTGTAGAAAAACAAGAAGGGATATACTTTTGATTCCAGTATTATGCTCAGTACATTTTCTTTCAAATAAGTTCCTGAACACATTTGGGGTTATTTGGGGTTACAAGCTGTTGTAAGAGGATGGGGGGAAACTGATACATTTTTAAGGTGCAATGGTGTGGCAAAGGGTATCACAAGCAGCTTTATTTGTGACACCATTGTTTCTGTCATCTGGGTGAGACATGTCATTAGTGTTGTTGTCATTGTTGTTGCCGTGGCTGCTGCTGTTTTTGTTGGTATTCCTATAGATAGGCCACTGTGCTGACCGTGCACTGAGTCCTATGGAAGGAAGTCCAGGATTATTTTGGGACAGCTCTTCAAGGTGCAAATGGAGTTGCCCCTGATCTTCCTTGTTCTAGCTACATGGACTTTGAATTCCATCCTGGCAGGGGCCGCCAGAGGAGGCGGGGGGAATGCCCTACTACATGTTGTTTATGATTTTGTTGCATTAGTTGGTTTCTTTTATTAAACCAGATACAAGTTGTGACATGCTGTTAATTCAATCACTAATAACTAGCTCAAATTGCAAATCTGTCAGCAGGTTGGTGTTGATTAAGATGCAGCCGTCACTAGCATATTGTTTTAAATGCTTGATAAATTTTATTTTCTGCAATGATGACTGGGTTGGTGTATTTTTTTCCCCCTTTCCTCTCTAAGCCAAAAGAATTACACAAATGTCCCTCTGTGGGTCCTCTGAAGATCTCGGCATTCCCTGTGCTGCAAGGCGGGCTGGTAACCACTAGAGGGGAGGAGACAGCCGGATTTATTGAAGGCTTCACCACAGAAACTGATGGTGGGGAAGCTGTCAGAGGACGAGATGCCAAGCAAAAGGGTTTAAGTATATTATAAAGGTCCCCAAAAATCAAAAAAAAAATAGGGTTCTTAAAGTATGCAAGAAAATTTGCTTCTAATAAATGTGAAATGACTGGGAAGGTAGTTAGAATGCTAGAATGTGCTTACCTGTTAACCTGTAGTCTTAAGCATTAGCAAGATGATCTATGAAATCAGAGTTAACCCTTATGAAAATAAATGGCTCTCTCCTTAGGCCTGTAGCTAATGCACATACATGTTAGGAAGAGTAGCTATCGGGGAAGGACGAGGGAGGGAATCAAAGATGATTTGGCTGTTCAGGGTAAAGTGGAAACTCAGCGTATAGCTCATATTCTAACACCTGCCCCCTCTTCCCATCACTTTAAATCCCTTCATTCCATTGGTAAAAGGGGAATAGAGAAGGAGACATCACAGATAGTAAAATATTGATGTAGTAAACAAGGAGAGTGGGGGCAGAGGAGAGAAACTTTATTTAACCTTCCTGATCATTCCAAACTACAAATCCTAATATGGGTAACTTAAATAAAAAATAGTCATCCAGCATTTATGAGGTAGCACATATACCACGTGAGCACTATTTTTGTTGATTTTTAAAATCCAGCTTGACCTTTTTCATATTTCATTTAAAAAATAAAATATATTTAATATTAGTATTGTTAAAGTGCTATAATGTAGAACCAGAGGTTGTTCTATGTACTCTCCTGAGTGTAATTGCACTAAGATCATTCAGTTTCCATTTGGAAAGCCAGTGGCAATTACTGGAATACAATGTATCATGCATTTGCTCACTGGATATAAAACGTATATACTAATTCGCAATAAAATGTAACAGCTGTCAGTGCATTTTCTGCTCTGTTACTTCAATAAATTGGAACTCTGACTAGAAAATGGGAATATTACATTTTTACACACTCTGTAATGTGTTTGCTTTTTGCAAATACAATTTATTTTTTTCATGACAAAAATTGTGGTTTGTTATTACTGCTAGTGGATAAATATTCCTCTATCAGAATGAATTACATATGGTATCTGTAAAGAAGTAGTAATATTTTCTGCTTTTTATTGTAGCCTGTCTCCAGTAAACAAAATACACTTAACCTACTTCTGTCACATACAGAGTGTGTGTGTGTTGTTTTTTCTTTCTTTTCTTTTTTTTTTTTTTTTTTTCTCTTCGTTGTAATGGGTGTGTGTTGGGGATAGGGAAAGAAAGTAGTTTATTTTTTACTGTACATTCTCAGGTGTCTGAGTTGATCATTAACATTTATTTCCAGATATTATCAATTTCCTTCAGAGTTTATTTTTGTTTAAGTTTCAAATCTCTTCTTTCATACATTTGCTAATCAGATTTTCTTTAGAACCAGAAGCAGTGTCTCTGAGTTTTATTTAAAATAAAATGCCTGCACATTTCTGTAATTTTGTTACTTGAGGTCAGACTTTTCACAGATAATTAGCCTTTTACACACTGTGAAATCAACCTGCATTGGTTATTTGGCTAGACTCTTTGCTTCTGTTCTTATTTCCCAGAAGGCTAACGTGCTGAAAATCTAGCTTCAAGCTCATAGTACTGTCTCTTTGTGTTGCTAATTATCCCGTTGCATAATTATTAATATCAGGAGCAGGAAGAGGAAACAAGCACACCAAATAGTCGTGAATGCTGGTGTTCTGGCAGGAAGCAAGTCCTGCATTAATAAAATGTGCCTGTGCCAATATCACAGGAGATAGGAGCGTTCCTTGTTAAGGATCATTTATTAACTGAGATCATCTTTTAGTTCGCCTTGGGGTAATGACTAATGTCAATGGCAAATTTCACAGTTGTCTAGAGAAATGAATTAAATTTGTAATAAAAAGCCCTTCGGCTTGTTGTACATGTTCATTTATTGGAGTAGTTGAACTAGGAGAACTGTAAGGCAACCAAGAACATCGGCTTAATTTTCCTTACATATAATAGTGACCTTTAGCTCCATATTGAAAAAGTTACCTATTATGGACTGGTAAATTAAATGAGAAGTTCCTCTAATGCAGAATAAACTAGATGACTGAGCTGAGTTAAACGGCCTTTGAGTCTATGAGATTCTTAGTAGAAAAATATTCTTTCTTTTTTTGATATGACTTTTCTATTTAAGCCATTATAAAATAAGCCACTTGACATATAAGCAAGAGAATAAGACAATTCCAAGTGAGATTTCATAAAGAGTTACACCTACTTACATTACTACAACTTCTTTGGGTGGTTTCATTTTGTGATCTGATGCAGAGTTTTTTAAAGTGTTGTTTTAACATTTTTTAATTCTAAATATACAGCGTGTTTTTTTATTTACTTGGCATAACATGTTGTTACTGTAATTATTTATAGAAGTTTTTGTGTTGCTTTATGTAGTTAAGGCAAAGCATATTTCCCAGGAGGAAGAACAATTACACCACTGTCTCTTTTTCTGTTTTAGAAAGACTAATTCCGGATTCCTTTTCTGAGAGTGAATTGGACTTGGAAAACGATAATTACTTTTAAAACAAGCATGATGACCAAGCATGGTATTCTCATTTTATAGTAGAAAATATAGAAGCTCCAGTCTTCTTATGCAATCTGTTATCTATACCGTAGTGTACTTGAAACAAATTATCCTAATCAAGGCACCAGCCCAGCTAAGGATAGCAAGTGAAAAATGGACACTATTTTCAGGGAGTACAGACAATTGCAATATTTATACAAATCAAAATGTAATATTTCCTTCAGAGAGGTAAATTCTCATCACATATTTTAAAACTTTAAGGTAATGTCTCAATATTTTCACCTTGAAATCATATTAGTGAAACATATTCACAGCAAAGCTTCATTCCCATTTACAATGGGACAGACCATACTCAGACAAATACACACACATGCGCTACCTACATAGCCTCCCACACTAGATGTGTTGCTGAAGATGAATAAAAATATCTGTGGGACTCGTGGGAGATAAAAACAATAATAAAAAGATGCAATCAGAAGTATGGTTAGTTTTAGTTGCCCTTGTTTTTAAACACGTATGAAAATGTCTGCTTGAAGCTTATGCCTTCCAAAATTACAGGCTTATGGAACTATGACAAAATGCTGATTTTTTTTCTCAATTTTAATTAATTTTCCAATTACTTATGTTTATGTGTCCTCTTTTGAACCTAATATTCTATCTATGTTATACCAGCCATTGTATCATCTAGAAATGGGTGGAGTTACACCCAAATTATTTTGTCTCTCTGGCTTATTAGGTGTGCTCTGGGGTGTACTATATGCTTATTCATGACGTAGGAGAACCTAAGAAATATGGACATCTTTTTCTCCTTAATGCAGATGCTCACAGCATTCTAATAAGGCCAGGAAAAGAGTTCCCAGTCCCCTTTTACCCACTCTCTCACCTCAGCCCTTTTCAGCACGTAACCTTATTCTCTGTGGGATTACTTGGATGAAAACCAATTAGGGAGCGGCTCGCAATATAAATGCATACAGATTACTGCAGATTGAACATTGCCCATGCCAACTCATCATAGAGTATATAATGCCCTGAATGGGATAAATATTAAAGAGTTGAGAGGAAATGGACACAAAATATTGAGAAAAGACTCTAAATGCCAAATCAGGTCTAATAAAATATATAACTAAAAGTATGGACTTCTCTCCACCCCACCTCCCACGGCCCTCCTGTTCTCTCCTCTTTGTGGAGATATGCCCACAGGCCTCCTGAAGTGTGTTCTCCTCCACTAATCCTTCCACAATGGTCCACATGAGTTTCTGAGGGGTCTCTCATGCCCTTCATTCTATGTCTGTCAATTTCTGTCTAATAAGCCAGTCTCCCTCCCTGCTTCTTCCAGAGGGCCTCATTCTCAAGCTGGGAGGGGACAGCTGTCTCAAAGGCCTGGACAGCTCTAAGAATTACTGAATGGGCAAATCAGTATTTAGCGACCATGCTTTTCAGCATGCTTATTGGAATAAGTGCAGTTAAAAAAAAAAAAACAGGCAGGGGAGGGAAATGTATAAAGATCCTCCAGTTAGGACTTTTGGGACGTGGTTTGGAAGGCTAACTTGGAGTCCCAGAGAAACTGCAACCAAAGTTAATGATAAATGTAACACTTTTGAATGATAGGGTGATGGCTATCAGCTTGGAAGCTTTGTTATGTTTTGTTTTGTTTTTTCAGTAACCAGAGGGAGCAAAGGGATTATCTCTCTTTCTCTTCACATCTTTCTCAGTATAATCATCTTTAGATGCTCTCTCTCTATCTTTCCACTTTCATTAGTTAGAATATATTGATAGTGTGCAAGCTAAACCCGTTAAAACATTAAGGTTGTACCCATACTTTTTGGTTACATATTCAGACCTTTTGTTTCCTCCCTTAGCTCTGTCTCCCTAATGATATCGCATATGCTAACTTCTTACTGAGATAGACAGAATCATTCCCAGACTTCATGTGGACTGTATGATTCCTGGGCATAAAGTTCCTGTTAAAGTTGGACCCAAGTTTCATGATCCTAGGTACAGAGTGAAATGAGTCACTGTGCATAATTAATCATCATAATTATTCACTCAGTTCTTTCCATTGACCCTTTGTGAGAAGTCCAGCGAGTCATAAATCCTAGAGTGTGGGGAGTTTATTCAAACGTGATTGAAAGGGTCTGCAGGCTTTGGCCAAAGACTGGCGTGGCCCCTTTGAGCTTCCACCTTTGTCTTCTCCATTTCTCAGTTTCCACCTATGGCTTCATTTGGTAGGTCCCAAGCTAAAATGCTTTTCATGGGATCAAAATCTGTGACCATTGCAAGTTAGAATACTGGAAGGAAGAGGCAAATATACTATTTTTTCCTTACACTATAGTATTAAAATGACATTTCTAAGTGTTTTAAATAACTAAGTGGGAAGATGTTACCTGAAAACGGAACTGTGCTTATGAAGTTGTATCTCAGGAGAATAGAGCTTTATGACTGATGAAACTGTATAAAGAAAATTCTGGGTTTAGAGACACAAAATATATGTTTTTCACACTCTTTTCTTTCACTATATACTCTTTTTTCCTATTACTCAGCATCACTCCTTTGACCACTGCCAGGAAGATCCACTGGGAAGGATCTGAACTCTAGAGTCAAACTTCCTGGACTCATGTCTGTAACTCTATCACTAACTCTCCATGTGAACTTGAGCAATTTACTAAACGTCTCTGTCTTAGTGTCCCTTTCATAAAAGATGGAAATGAAAGTAGTTTTGGCCGGACATTGTGACTCAGACCTGTAATCCCAGCACTTTGGGAGGCTTAGGCAGGTGGATCACGAGGTCAAGAGATAGAGACCATCCTGGCCAACATGGTGAAACCCCATCTCTACTAAAAATACAAAGATTAGCTGGGCGTGGTGGCACACGCCTATAGTCTCAGCTACTTGGGAGGCTGAGGGAGGAGAATCACTTGAACCTGGGAAGTGGAGGCTGCAGTGAGCCGAGATAGTACCACTGTACTCCAGCCTGGCGACAGGGTGAGACTCTGTCTTAAAAAAATTAATAAATAAATAAAAATAAATTTTAAAAAATAAAAAATAAAATAAAAAAGTAGTTTCTAATATATCAAGACTAAAGAAAGAGGGGCTCAGGGCAGTGCCAGGAACAAAATAAGTGTGTGATAAATGTCAACTCTTATTGTTTTTGTTGACAAAGATAGAAGCAAGGCACAGGTGCCTACAATTGTTATTTAAATTTTGGGATAACCTATAGACAATGCAATAACTCAATAAAAGTAAAGAAGTGTTCTATATAATAAAAGAGAAAAATAAAATTTATTGATTATCTGTATTTAATAGATATTACCAAGAGTGCTTAAGTAAATCAAGTAGAAACTATACAATCAGTTAATATTTTTACTGAGATGGAGTTGACACTAAATACACAAAATCAAAAACTGATTTATAGAAGTAGCAATAAAAGCATATAGTTTTGGGGAAGGGAAAATCACATTCATTCAGAAGCACATTTAATAACAAATAATTAAGTCTTATAGGAAGAACACTAAAAATATTGTCAGGACATCAAGAAGTCTTGAAAACATGGAGGTGTTAATAAAAAAATCCTGTATAAAATTGAACTTGTACAAAATTGAACTTATAAATACAATTATTTCTAAGTTAAATATGTAAGTACAATAAAATTTCAATAATAACAAAAATAGCTGATTCTTTTAAGATTAACCAAAAAATTTGGAAAAATAAATTAAGATAAAAAGGCGAATAAAAGTTAGAAATAGAAAATCATATGAGGTTTTAGCAGTATCAGCTACTAAAGTATGTTGTCAAGTTATAATAAGTTAAACAATGTGGTAGTAGAGTAAGTGGAACAAAGATAAATAAGTGCAAGAGAAAGTTCAGAAACATGATTAATGAATGTATTCAACTTAGTCATATTTTAAATTAACATAGACAGAAAGAGTTAATAACTACCACTGGAGTAATTGATTAATTTATTTCCCATAGGAGTAGGGTCAAATAATATGAATAACAATTCAAAATGAAGAAGTCAAAAATCAAAGGGCATGCAAAATAAAGCTACAATATCTACATTTTGCCTATCCAAAAAAAAAGTAATAAAAGAACATTAAAACTGTTTCAGGTTGCCCAGAGTATAAGGAAGCAAGGCCTGTCATATAGTTCTGATGTAAATGTTAATTAACAAAAAGGCTTTGATAGGGCAACTCAGCAATACATGTCAGCAATCTTAAAAATGCTTATTCTGCTTGGCAGAGTATTTCCACATTTAATAATTTATTCTGGGAAATTTACTAGAAATATGTTAATAAAAATATTATTTTTAATTATTTATATATTATTTATTATTTATAAATATTATTTATAATATTTATTTATAAACGATTATTTATAAATATACACACAAAATTTATGTAATAACATAAAATTAAGAAAACCATACAAATTACCAGCAAGAAGGTATTTTTTAAAGTATAGCATACTTGTAAGTTGGCTTGCCAGTTGTAGCATTTAAACAATGTCACTGCACAGTATTGAAAACATGGAAAATTATTATAATGAACTGATACTCCGAAATGTTTGTTTGTTTGTTTGTTTGTTTGTTTGTTTGTTTGTTTGTTTTGAGAGAGAGAGAGAGACTCTTGCTCTGTCACCAGGATGGAGTGCAGTGGCGCAATCTCAGCTCACTGCAACCTCCACCTCCCGGGTTCAAGCGATTCTCCTGCCTCAGCCTCCAAAGTAGCAGGGACTACAGGCATGTGCCACCACACCCAGCTAATTTTTGTATTTTTAGTAGAGACGGGGTTTCACCATGTTGACCAGGATAGTCTCGAGCTCTTGACCTCATGATCCACCCACCTCAGCATCCCAAAGTGCTGGGATTACAGGCCTAAGCCACAATGTCCGGCCAAAACTACTTTTATTTCCGTCTTTTATGAAAGAGACACTAAGGTCTATTATTTTTTAAGTGTATCGTTTGATCTCAATGTTTTATAAGCAAAAATCACAGATAGAGAAAAACTACTAGAAGACTGGAAACTAAAAAATTTGGCTTTTGTATAAAATGGGATTACTGATTATGGTTGCTTTTTTCTAGTGTTTTCTGACTTTTGTTGATTTTCCACAGTAATCCCTTTTATATTTAGGAGAAAATGTTCATAGGAGAAATTCTGTAGTGTTCTGGTTTGAGTGAAAGCAAGAAGTGTGATAATCCTATCAATAGTAAACCTGCTCTTCCAGATACTAATTCTTAGTAGTTTCTACAATAGCAAGAGAATTTTTGCCTTGGCATCATCACATAGTCTGTTTCCTCTGCCAGGAACATATTTTCATATCTCCCTCCACTCTCATGACCTCTGAGATTTTAATATCCTTTGCACCCCCATTTACATGTGAGTTCCTTAAAGAACCTACTTTGTCCACTTAACTAATAAAGACCCTGCCTTGTTTCATTTCCTTTATAAACTGACACTTAAATTGCACGTAAGTATGTTCCCTTGTATAGTATTTGTCTTTCAATAGAGACTGTAGCTTTCCTTGGAACATGGTCCCTGAAAATTTGCTCATCATCGTACACCTGGTGACTCCACAAGGACTGGCATCTGGCAGTTGCTTAAAAATAGTTGTCAACTTTAAGAATGACTAAATTAGCTGTGGTGCCGTGGTCAAATTCTGATTGCTCGTCCTCATTATTGTCATCTTGAGAATTAGACTACTGTTTTCCTCATGGGGTTGTTATAAAAAGAAAGTGAGATAATATTTACCAAGTGCTTAGACAACGGTGGTTGCTAGGATTAAACTTATATATGACTAATTTATTACATAATAGTGATTACAATAAGGGAAAGAAGAATGTTTAGAGGTTTAAAAATACACCATTTTAAAAGTGATTTAAAAACTATAAATTTCAGAAATAGCTTAGAATGGCCTGCCCTATGGCAGGGTGGGGACGAGGTTGGGGTGGTAATAGGCAAACTGGATTACTTTTTTGCTTTCTGAATCTTCCTACTCCGATAGTGAAAACTGTACTTCCCACGATTGTTCATTCACTTGTGTGATTGCTCAATTCCAGTATACATGCACAGTGGCATCAGAATTGTTAACCCATATATCCATGGGTAAAACACCTTATCAACAAGAGTATAACACCCGCATACAGTTCCTTTTCCATTTAATCTAATAAATTTCACTCACCTCCAAAGTTACTTAGGTTAATGCCATTTTCCCCACCGCCTTCAGTAAAATTCTTTCCCACATTCGTAACATAGTTAGACTCTCTTGTCACTCTCTTCATACCATCCTGGAAACCACTAATCTGTTTACCATCTCTGATGTGTTGCCTCTCTCAAACGTCATGTAATATACAATATATAACATTTACAGCCTAGCTTCTTTCACTTAGCAATATGTAGTTACGATTTATCCACATCTTTTTATGAATTGAAAGCTCATTTCCTTTTATTTCTAAACAACAAATATTCCATTGTATGTATGTACCACGTTTTGTTTACTCATTCATCTATAGAAGAAAATATTGGTTTCTCTCAGTTTTTGGTGATTATGAATAAAGAAGATATAAACATTTATGTGCAGGCTTTTGTATGGACATGCTTTCAAATCAGTTGGATAAATACCTAGGAATCCAATTGCTGGATCATATGGAAAGACTATGTTTAGATTTGTAAGAAATTGCCAAACTATCTTCTGAAGTGTCTATCCATTTTGCATTTCCACCAGCAAAGAATAATATCTCCACATCCTTGCTGTCATTTGATATTTTCAGTGTTTGGATTTTAGCGATTTTAATGTGTATTGCTATTTCATTGTTTTATTTGCACTTCTCTAAAGACCATTGATATTGAGCATATCTCATATGTATATTTACTATATTGTGTCTTTGGTAAGATGTCTGCTCAGATCTCTTACCCGTTTTTAAAATTGGTTTGGTGATTTTATATGTTGAGTCTTACATTTCCTTGTGTGTTATATATATATAAAGAACTTGCAAGTTCTTTATAAGATATATGTTTTGAAAATATTATTTTAGAGCTTATTGCTTGTCTTGATTCTTTTAACAATGTCTTTCACAGAATTCAGGTTTTCAATTTTAATAAAGTAGTCAAACCAAATTTCTTTTCATGGATTTTGTTTTGTGTGTTGTATGTAAAATATCATTATTAAACCCAAGGTCACATAGATCTTCTCCTATATTTTCTTTTAGAAGTTTCATAATTTGGTATTTTCCATTTAAATATATGTTCATTTTGAATTAACTTTGTGAAAGGTATAAGGTCTGTGTCTAGTTTCTTTTGTTTAAACATAAACGTCCAAAAGTTTCAGCAGCATTTACTAAAAATAAATGTTGGTTTTTTTTTTTTTTTTTTTTTTCATTTGTCAAAGATCAGGTAATATTTGCATGGGTCCATTTTGGGCTTTCTGTTCTTTCACGTTGATTCATGTATCTGATTTTCTGCAAATACTATACTGTCTTAATTATTGTAGCTTTTAATTATGTCTTCAAATTGGTTATTGCGAGTCCTCTTACTTTGTTCTTTAGTACTATATATTGGCTTTTCCAAATCTTTGGCTTTTTTTTACATAAAGTGTACAATCGGTTTTTGATATCTATAAAATAGCCTGCTGGGATGTTGATTGAGACAGTATTGAATCTGCAGATCAAGTTGGGAAGGACAGATGTGTCACCATATTACTGATTTTTGACCTTTTATTGAGTTTTTCAATTCATGAACTTGCAGTATCTCACAATTTATTTAGATCTTTGATTTCCTTTATGAGAGTTTTATAGTTTTGCACATTATAGATCCTGTACCTGTTTTGTTAGATATATGCCTATATTGGTCTTTCTTGCTCTCTCTTTCTTCCTTCCTTCCTTCCTTTCTTTCTTTCTCTTTGTTTTCTTTCTTTCTTTTTCTTTCTTTCTCTCTTTCTCTTCCTTCCTTCCTTCCTTCCTTCCTTTCCTTTCCTTTCCTATTATAAAGGATATTTTTTAAAAGTTCAAGCTCCATCTATTCATTGTTGGCATACAGAAAACAATTTACTTTTGTGTATTAACCTTGCATCCTGCACTTTACTACACTTGCTTATTAGTTCTTGGAGGCTTTTTCTTTTTATAAGTTTTTCAATCCATTCTTTGGGAATTTCTATAGAGATGATTATGTCATCTGTTAATGAACATAATATTATTTTTTCCCTCCCAATCTGTATATGTTTTATTTCATTTCCTGTCTTATTAAGCCAACTAGGACTTCCAGTACACTGTTGAATAGAAGTGGTGAAAGAGAACATCATTGCTTTGGTCATGATCTTGGAAGAATGTGCCCAGTTTTTCACCATTAATTATAATACTAGCTGCCAGTTTTGTTAGATGTTCTTTATGAAGTTGAAGAGGTTCCCTAGTAGTTTTTTATTGCTCCAACAGTTTATCAGATATGGATGTTGACTTTTTCAAATGCCGTATCTCTAATCACTGCATGATTTTTTTCTAATTTGTTTCTTTTATTGAGTTAAAATTTGTCAATTAGGAATCATCAGAGATAACAAGAGTATTTCCCATTCCAAATATTTCTGAAGGTTACCAGCCATTTAAAGTTTTATGTGAATTGCTTTATTGATTACTTTCCTTCTCATTTGCCATTTTTCTTGGAAGGCTTTTGTTCCCTCATCCATAAAATGGTACAAGAAAACTATGTATCTCATAAAATTATGGTAAGAAATAAGTGGGCAAATAGCTATGAAGCCTTCAGAAGAGTGAATATTCCATAGAAACGACTCAGTCAATATTTCTTATGGCTATCATTGTGATTGCAAACATTATAATAGTTTTCATTTAGTAAGTTTAAGGCTGGGCAGATTTTGATAGGTAATTAATGCTTAGATGACAGTCTACCCTGAGGGGCAGTACACTTGGTGGGAAATATAAAGACAGTGACCACCTGAGGTACTGAATAAGTAGTGGAAAAGTTCCTAACACAAATTTAATATTTTAAAAGTGCTCCCAGATTTGTCTCTGAACATGGAGACTCCCCACCTCTCTGTTGGTCCATTTGATCCCTGCTGACATGCCCTTGTACACAAATGACCTACAGTCACAATGAAGGTTTATGTTTTATCTGGTAGACTCCAAGTGCTTTTCATTATATTGTCTTTCCATGGAATGAGAATGATCTCAAGGTTCCAAACTCACTTGTGGGACATACTTTTTTTGTGTGTTTGTTTGTTTGTTTGTTTGTTTGTTTTTATTTATTTTGAGACAAAGTCTCACTCTGTTGTCCAGGTTGGAGTGCAGTGGTACGATCTCCGCTCACTGCAACCTCTGCCACCTGGGTTCAAGCAATTCTCATGTCTCAGCCTCCTGAGAAGCTGGAGCTATAGACACATGCCACCACACCTGGTTAATTTTTGTATTTTTGGTAGAGATGGGGTTTCACCATATTGGTCAGGTTAGTCTTGAACTCCTGACCTCAGGAGATCCACCTGCCTTGGCCTCCCAAAGTGTTGGAATTACAGGCATAAGCCACCATGCCCAGCCTGGAACATACATTTTCTAAAAGTCCCAGACTGAGGCCAAGGAAATGAAACTAAACCCCCACCAAGAACTGTCTCATCAAATGTCAAATGAAACAAATATTACACTTAGGTTGCAACCCTCTCATTCATATAACTTGTTTTCCTTTTGGGTTATGTCCTGCTTTTATATGATTTTTTTTTATCATTTGGTGGCTTTGGCTGTACTTTATGTGAATTTAATTCATTCAGGGACAGTCTATCAAATTTAAAATACAGAAAGCCAAGCAAGGACATAGGAAAGGCTTAAGGAAGAGCTTGAATGGTAAATAAATATAGATGCAGTTTATTTCTTTAATTCTGAGAAACAAATTATATTTTGGCAGACAATTATTTCTCAAACCATTTCAAATTTTACTAACCATTTTTCTCTCTTATGTGCTCAAACTATAGTGGAACTTACATTATTTCCACAATTCAGGTTCTTCCACTAGGGAAGTGCAACAATTACTGCATTGAGAAAAGGAAGAATGCCTTTCTGAAGAGAAGCTGCCGTCTGCAACCCAGCTATGATTTGTCTTGGATGCTATTACCATGTAGTAGACTTGTAATATCTTTCTAATTGGAGTTGCTGTTGACATATAGCAAAGCAGCAGAATACTTGCTGGCCATGGTCTATAAATGAAAGCAAAAAAAGACAGGAAAAATCAACTAGTGGTTAGTACAACAGAAACTGAAACATAGTATTATAAACTTTATGTTTTTCATAAATTTTTAGGTATCAATGGAAAACAGTTCTGCCAATCAGTTGATCCACTATTTTTTCCCAAATTTAATTTAGTCAGCCATTTGAACTATCCTACCAAAGCTGCTATAAAAGCCAAAGGAAGGGATTTAAACTTTCTTACCTTGCTCTATGCTAGATTTACTAGCCAGCATTTTACTGCAAAAGAGGCCACATATCTTACCCCAAATATCCAATAATCATTTAGGATTTTGAAATCTTGATTTGTCTATAATATTCGTAAATACTAAGCTTCTCTTATTGGCTAAATTAATATGTAAATATTAATTAAAATGGTTGAGTGCAGATGAAATTCGACTTGCCTGAATCTGAATGTTATACCACTTAGTCACTGAGTGAGAAAAATGTGTTGCGTAACCTCTCTGAGCCTTAAATCCTTACATCCATTGTAGCTCTGGGACACATAACACCTGCATTGTAGGATTGTTGTATAATTAGGTGAAATGATTCATGTAGGATGCTCAGAACCATGTCTTCTACATAGTAGGTCCTCATTAAACATTTTTTAAAAGATGGAGCCAAATTTTGCACCTTAAAGCTTTGTAATATTCTACATGCCCCACATTTTTTTTTCCCTTGAGGACACAAAAGAAATCCTGGTTCCTTTGTTTTTCTTCCTGAATTCTTGCTTGGATTTAATTTTCTTTTCAGACCAAATTAAGGTCTGTTTAGTACAGAACCATACAGCATCAGATGGATTTTCGTTGGAGCAATTGAAACTTCATGTGCAGCAGCCTTTGTTCTGAGTGTGATAATAAAATGTGAAGTTATGTTCAGGTGAAAGTAGGGCAGGCCTGCCTTTTAGAGATTTAAAAAAACAACAAAAAAATGCCCCAATTTTCTTTTCACTGTTATAGAGATAGCAAGAAACCTCAAAAATATCTAACTCAGATCATCTTAAAAACAGAAATTCTGTAAAGAATATGGATAATGCCACCTGCATGGTTTTCCTTCCAAAATCATGAAGGCCTAATTAATGCATTCCAGGTTTTGTAAACTAGCTGTATTTTATTCTATCAAGTCATGAACCAGCATACCACTGATTGATTATGATCTTGTTTTTACCATGATTATGATCTTGTTTTTACTACCCATAGATAGTTTAAAGGTTTAAAGACCCACGTGAAGACCTGTGTTTGTGTCTCATGTGATACACATTAGGAATTTTAAAAGAAAAATAAAAATTAAATGTTATGAAACATTTTATAGTTCACTATTGTTCACTAAGTGATTTATATGAGAACATGATTACTTTTACTTTAATTAAATCTGGTTACCTAAAAATAGAATATTAAAATCAAATTATTTTCACTAATGTTGAAAAAGATAGCTCTATTCAGAGCTGATACCCAAACCATTTTCCTATGCTATATACACAAAGGTAGACACACAGCTGCAACATACAGCATGTTGATAATGTACAAGAAATGATTAGAGACTTTGTGTTCAGTATGACAGTAGAAAAGCATATAGAAACAAAGGAGAAAAGGTTTATGCATTTTTTTAAATCTATGTGTGTGGGGGGGTGGTGTGTTTGGATACATACTTACATGCCTGCACACACATTCACATGCAGACACACACACAGTCATACACACACTCATCTGTATTCTCAGGAAGACACAAAGCTGGCTACTACATAACTGTTATTTAATGAACATTTTCTGAATGCACTGCATGCAATTATTATTGGTATTATGTTTCACATTTCTGTAAGCACCAACATCATGCTCTGAGCCATGCAGAGTGATGGAATAGTACATCACATCTGCCCTGTAGGCTCACAATCTGAAGTCAAGAAACTGACAAATATGCTAAGCCTGGGGAAAGGGGGAGAAAGACGGGGACTAGTATTGGGCAGAGATTAGGAATATATAATACCACAGAATTCGTTTCAATCATCTTCAGTTCTTTGTTGTGATTTAGCTTTAGTTTCAGACAAAAGAAATATATCATTAGTGGACCTTTGTGAAACAGAAACATAAATAAGGGAATGAGGAAATACCTCATTGTGTAATTAGTTGAATGTTCTTAGCAGTAAGGCTCACATATAAAATTATATGAATATAGGAGTGAAATAAATGAGTGGAAGTGACAAATTATATTGAAAATACACCAAAAGAATGTTAGAGTGGGGCGACTATAAGCAAGGAAGACCTGTGGCTATGTCTGAAAGATTATAGGGAATATATGCTTATTTATTTCTGGGATTCAAAGAAAGTCAGTCATTTTAGAAGATGATTTCCATATATGTGCTTGTGCATATATCTAAAGACTCATTTAGAATGTTCCTGAGAACTTATGACCTTACTGAGGGGTCCGTTTAGTTCACCATGCCTGTGTTCACCTTAGCTCAGATTGTTAAAATAAGTAAACATATTCAAGATATCTTGAGGCCATCTTACCTGCACCCATACCTTTTTGTTAAATGTGAACAGCTACCTAATCATTACGTGTGATATGTTTTTGCTCTGCTTTCAGGATGTTCAATTTTGCTAATCAAAATGAAGCTTTGTTTAACACGAGTCATAGACATGCTGTTGTGAGAAGAATTTATATTTTCAAAAAGACAGGTTATAACATGGAGGCACATTCAAATGCCTAATTTGTTTTTCTCTCTTTCATGCCCATTATGTTTTCTTTCTTTTCAAAGAAGAGAGAAACAAAAGCACCGGCCGAAATAATAGTAATAATAATAATAAAAAAGCTCTGTCATTTTTGCTAGCCATTAGCAAACTATCGACTCCATCATTATTCAATTTCAATCAGGTCACATTGAGTCAATAAGAGTTCTCGATTGTTGTGGGTGCTGTGGACAGCAACAAGAAACAAATTCTCTGAAAATCTAATCATTCAGGATGTAGTGTGTTGACTAAAGCCAGTCTGCTATTAGTTAAGCATTACATCAGCGATTAAAAGTCTTTTGGGGTGTGGAATCGGGCAGCGTCACTGGAGCTGAGAGC
This sequence comes from Rhinopithecus roxellana, assembly GCF_007565055.1. NCBI lineage: Eukaryota > Metazoa > Chordata > Mammalia > Primates > Cercopithecidae > Rhinopithecus > Rhinopithecus roxellana. The sequence continues at coordinate 29,904,609 of NC_044565.1, forward strand.
CAATCTGTGAGGGCTCCTAGGGCAGGCACGTTCATCCCTCACTGCTATTGCAACTTTGGCCCATGCTGCCCCATTAGTGCCTGCTGCTGTTTTAAGAGCATCAGAACCCATCGGCCAACCTCCAGGGAGGCACCCCTCTCCCTGGTTGCTTAGGGCCGAAAACCCCGACCCTCATGTTTTTAAAGAGAATTGGAGTCCTATGTGAATAAGGTGAGGAAAAGATGCAAATATATAAATATATATATTTCAAGCCTTGTTTTGGTTCTGTTTTGCTTGGAGGTTTTTCATTTGTTTTAATAAATTTTATTGTGTATATTTAAGGGATACAAAATGATGTTTTGAGATGCGTATATACAGTAAGATGATTACTATAGTGAAGTAAATGAACACATGGATCATCTCACCGAGTTGCCCATATTCCCCTCTGTGGCAAAAGCAGCTGTAATCTACTCATTTAGCAAAAATCCTGAATACAGTCCACTGTAACTATAAATAATAATGACAGTCCTTATGCTGTATGTTAGATCTTTAGAATGTTTATTCTACATATCTGTTACTTTTCCTTTAAGCTGTATCTTCTCATGTTCTCCAGCCACTCTCAACTCTGGAAACCATGGTTTTCTTACCCATCTCTGTATATTTGACTTAAAAATTCCATACAGAAAATTATGCAATATTTTTCTTTCTGTGTCTGACTTATTTCACTTAGCGTAATTTCTCCAGGTCACCCACGCTGTGGCAAATTAGAAGATCTCCTTCTTTTTTAAGGCTGAATAATATTCCACACACATACACACTATAGACACACACACACACACACACACACACACACACACACACACCCCACAGTTTATTTGTTCATTCTTCTGATGATGGGCACTTAGATTGATTTTATATCTTGGCTATTGTGAATAATGCTGCAATGAATACAGGAGTGCAGAGATCTGTACTTCTGGAAACTCCATTTTCTTTCAGTGTATACCAAAAAAGAAAATGATTTTTAACTTCTTTACGAACCTCCATATTATTTTCCATAATGGCTGTGTTTTATGTCTTTGTACCACGTAAAATTCTTTCTGGAAGAAAGGAGAGCTATAAAGCAATAACATTCATAGTCACCGTTGTATCATCCATAGCATCTTGCACAGGATTGTACTTGTTATTAACTTAATACATGTATGCTGAATAAATGGAAAACACTGGATGTGGCTTGTTGGAGCTCCAGACAAAGCCTTAATGATGTGATTGTAATCAATAACCATTTCACTAAGACTTTCTCTTCTTATTTCTTCCCTCGAAATCCATGATAATTCACAAAGTTATCGACAACAACAACGAAAGTTTCATTCATCACTTTTGATCAAATGAAATGTTTCTTCAATTAAAGGGAATGTTTTAAGTGTTTTTTTTTTTTTTGTCCTCTCATTCTCACTTCAATGATAAAATTTAAAGTTTTCAGTAACAATGAAGAAAATTGATTTTTAAATTTTTGTTTCTATCTAAAATGGAAATTAAATGCAATAAATAAATATGAAAATATTGATGACTGTATTTCACTAAATCTTATTGCATGCAGTTCTTTATCATTGGGGATTTTATTTTTAAATTGTAAGAAGACACAGATGTTGAGGGAAAATATTTCCTCAGAGGGTCCTTTTTTTTTCTTAATCTTAAATTGTTTAATGCTAAATTTGTTTGATATTTTGAGATTCATTCAGCATCAACAGAATCCTTGGGTCCATTTTATTTTTTTAACTTAAATATATGTAATGTTAAATTACTTGCCTTTGAAAGCTTCAAGACATTCAGCAACAGCACTCAAGCTGTTTAAATATGACCAAATAATCTTTTCACCATGTCATTATGTTTGCTGAGTTTATTTCTATAACTTTTTGCCTCTTGGTGTTTATCTTATTTTAGAAAAATTAATTTAGGAGTCTACACATGAAATTCCTTATAATCCATCTCATCGCGAGTAGATTGAAATTCAACCAGTGTCTTACTTAGGGTTTATTTTACAAAATAAGTGGAATTCACTGGTAATCTTCAGAGTGTTTCTCTATACTGTTAATCAGCTAAACATAACCATCAATTATAAATGCAAATTTTCAGGGTTAAATTGAGTGTTCAGATGCTCTAACGTAGCTTTTATTGGCTGTACATTGCCAAGTCTACACAACACAAAATAAAGTGTTGGGTTAATATTTATTCCTGAATTGGTGCTCTACAGAGATCTAATATGGGGGTAATTCAGGTCAAGAAAAAAGAAATAAGGATGTTACAAAGGCAATAAGAAGAGTTTTTTATTTGCGTATTTTTGCATGAATTATCTGGATTATGCCAACCGTGTAGACGTCTGTCTAGGAGTAGGTTCTGGGAAGTTTATTCAAATGTTGACATTTGCAGAGAATACTAACATGAAGACAGTCCAGAAATCAGGAAAACAAATTTTCACATGTGAGAAAAAGAAAAAAAATCATGAAAATTTTAGATTGTTTTTATGTAGATTCATTGTCCACAATTTTCTGGTGATAGTCTAATTAATAATCCATTTTCCTATTGAAATTTTATAAAGAAAAATAAGCAGAGCTTAATATACAGCTCAATGTTTTCCTTTTTTTATCAACATCTCCAGAATAAAAATCATTTGTAAGCTCTACTAGCAGTATACCATAGTGACAGGTTTCCAAACAAGGAGAAATAATTTATTAGCTCACAATGTTTTTCCAGCCTTCCCTACCACCCCACCCTGAGGTGGTGTATAGGTTGTGCAATGAATAAATTAAGTATATTTCCTGCCTTGTGCTTGGCATAAATCATTACTTTTCCAGGACCAAAGGGTGAGTGACTATTTGCAACACTATTCTGAGCTAAATAAGCTTTGTAATCAAGTGGAGTGGAGAATTTACTTGATTTTTAAAAAATATTTATTTGCAAGACAACTGTTATGATTAAAATCACACTTTCTATTGGGAAAATAAAATAGCCTTAAAAAGAACAAGAGAATCAATGCGAAATCAAATTGGCCTACTGAAATTTAACTTAATATAAAGATTTATTTCCCTTTGGTTAAAATTACAGCTTTTACGCAAATATAACATATCCATAATGTTATTTTTGTTATAATTATTGCAGTTAATATCTCAACTTACAAGGAGGATTTGCTTCACAAAGATAGTTACGCACATGTAAAATGTATCTTATTTCATAATGTGGTGTTTCATGTATTCCCAAGGAGACTGACTATTACTGAAGAATATATTTTAATGTGGGACCATTGAGTAAATGCTTTAAGGGAAGACAATTAAGCCACTAGTCAATGATGTATATTTACACATTACATTTTATAGCCGTTTTACATCTTAATAAACTGAAACAAATGACATTTTTCCCTTTAACAGAGATTTTAGGAAAAATAAAGATCACAGTCTCCTCTCCAGCTCCTTTCAAGCTCCAGGCATTAATGAGATTTTCAAATCAGAGCAACAGATGCAAGCAGTACGTTGCACCACAAGCAAGGCAAAAAGGGTCTAGAACTCGCTTTTTTCATACACACTAAATCTTGCATAAATGTGGAGCAGAATGATTCTCCAAAGTAGAATGTGTGTCATGGGGTGAATATTTATCAGAAATAATAATAATAATAACAATGACTAACTTAAAGCTGATTCAAAAATTAAGATAGTAACATAAATTCAATGACATGGCACCATTAAAAATGATGTCAATGATAAATTTATGAACATGGAAATGTGCCCATAATGTATTTTATCTGGACAAAACTAGTTACAAAAACCAGTACGTGCATTAGAATAAAACTTTTCTAAATTTTCACAGGCTTACAGAAGTAAATGTGGTAGGAGACATTCCAAGATTTCAACAATATTTATTTCGTAGATTTATTTGGATGACTATTACTTCTTGCATGCTGTATTTTCTGGTTGTCCTAAAGCAACTGGAGTAGAATTGCTTCAATAATAAAAGCTAAGTTACTTTGAAATTTTGAAGCACGTGTTAATTTTAGAATGTTTTCTTCACAGTTTAGCATCAGAAGGATTTTCCAAATTACCAATATTTTATTGGTAACATTAGCAAAGCATTCATTTACTTCTATATTAACATATTCATTTGTTTTGTCATCCATTTATTTGTTCTTCAAATATGCATGTTAACTGCTGTGCCAGGCAGCTGTGGAACAACATTGAAAATAAACAGGCATTGGTCATACCCTCATGGAGCTGTGGTCTAGTTTTGGTTAGTATATTATTCTCTAGTTCTATGGAATTTTATAGACACTACTCTGTATTTAATTTATGAATTCCACTCCTGAATTTTTATCTAGCATAATATGAGAGAATATTTTCCTTATTAGTCTAGCGTAGTGTCCTTGAGACTCAAATGATGTTAAGGAAAGAGTGTGTGCGTGTGTGTGTGTGTGTGTGTCTTTGTGTGTATTTGTGTGTCTGTTTATGCTTATCTGATGCATTCTCAAAGAAGAGCAAAAAGCTATAACAAAGAACTGCATATTAACAGTTCACAGGTACCGAAACTTAAAAACAAAATAAAATTTTAACTGAACCTAATGTTTAGATACTATTTCAGAATCTGTGAGGAGAAAAATAGAAATATGAGCAATGACATGACTAGAAATATTTTAATATTTAATCGGTCAACCCAAAACACTACAATTCCTTCACACGGATTTTGTGGAAACGAGTGAGATTAGTTCAAGGGCATATTGAATTAAATATTTTCAGGTGACTTATTAACCAACATATATTATGTTAAACATGCTTAATAAATAGGAAACATTATGAGGTTTTTTACTCTAAATGGTTTAACTACAATAATTATTTGTGATTTCTGTTATTACAACAAAGGATAAGCAGAGCTGAATTTCTGAAAAGCTTATGGTTTTTAAATTCTAATAAACATCTTCCCATTCAGAGGCCCCTGGAAGTTTTCCTTGGGTCATAGAGACATGCTGTGTTCAGCACACTTGTACCAGAAATAAAAATGAGAGTCACCGTGGGCGGAACCAAGAGGGGAGCTTGTCTGTGGCATGCTCAAAAGAGTGTGCTGCTGCTTCCGACTGTAATCTACCTGGAATTTTCAGTTTGGTAGTATTCAGAAAAGAGTTTAGAGTTTTGTGTGTTGTTGACTTTTTTCTTCTTTGGAGAAAAGATATGCTGTATGCTTAATCAATATTTATACATTGTAATAAATAATACAACACGCCTTGGACTAGGACAGTCTGGCAAACAGGTACAAATAATTTACCAGACCACAATTTTTTTCCTTTTTTTCCCCCAGGACCACCAGGTTGGTTAGGTTAGAATTTAAGAAAGTGAGAAGAAAATACTCACTGTTGCTGGATAAAAGAGTCATGTAAAAAAAAAAAAGGAAAAAAAAAGGGAACTAGCTCTGGCATCATAAGACTTGACCCTAATCCTCCCAGGATAACTTTAGTGCAGCACCTCCAGTCAACAATTGGCATCTTCTTTTTGCTTTGTTTTGTTTTGTAAATTTCTTGTTAGTCAGATGTTCCAGAGTAATTCTTTTGGCCCTCATATTTCTAGCTCCGAAAGAACTAGAAACAAGCTATTACCCGTCAAGGTGCTAATTTGACACACCAGGTTTAGTCTTTAACTAGAGTGCAGTTGAGCACAGAAATTTCAGAATGTATACATGACAAAGAAAAATTTTAGCAAAAACTACTTTTCCAATGGTGCGCACGAGATAGCAGAGTACATTTCAAAACTTTGTATCTAAATTAAAAAAAAAAACTCTCCATTCTGTATTCTAGAAAAATATTCTCTCTAGATATAGAGAGATACTCTCTTTACTGTACCACATTCACTTTTTTAAAAAAGTTAGAAGGAGGACTCACTTGATTACTGGTACTATGTCACTGAATGATGAAAGTTCTCAATTCTCTGTCCCAGGCATTCTGCTCTTGGTTAAAATACTATCCAGTGTATCATGTGTTCAGTGAACTCTGGATATAAAAGGAAAATAAAAAATAGAAACCAAAACTACGCTCCCCAAGATACTCCTGTCCTCCATTTCTACCAGATCCAAGAAGCTGCTATTGACCAGTATTCACCTACAGAGAATTTGGGTGAGAGATCTTAATAAAAATGAAATCCTAACCAGAGCTGACCTTCAATGAATCACCTGCACGTGAATGGAAAACAGAGAAGTCACTTCTACTTTTGTCTGGTCTCTGCAGATTCTTTTCTAGTTAAGAGCGGAAAGAAATGCTGAAATTAGGATACTGAGTCTGGAGGGTAGGCAGGCTGCAGGAATATCTTCAAAGGATCATGTATTTCACCCCTCATATCAGAGCCTTGAAGCGATTTAAAATAATAGGTTTCTTCTTGATTATATGTAATTTAAGTATCTCATTAAACAGTAAAAATTCAATATTGTGACTTCTCTCTTTTTACAAAAAGGACAATTTTTTCTCAATTGTTAACCTATATGTTATTTTCAACGTGCTACCAGACTTTCAATGATTCTCCTTGTTTTGAGGAAAAATTTTGGAATTTTACCACTGAGAGATAATATACAGAAAGAAACGGAAATATAGAAATGTTGCAACCAGTATGTTAAGTCTGTGCTTTGAAAAGCATTATCAATCAACTTTAGCACCAAATGAGAGACTGGACACTTTAATAAGATGGTGGTGAGCATGACAAACACGGGGTGCTGGTCCTGATTTTTTACAGCGTTCTATATATTGAAAAACTCACTCTCTTGGGAAAATAAGCAGTGGCATGCACTCATGGACATATTTGGGGCTTACTGTATGGAGTGCAGAACCAACCACTGTTGGGGTTTCAATCAGATTGGAACCAGAAGTGAGAACCAGAGGTGGAGTAAGTGGGGAGGTATGGAACACTATGTCCATGTGGGTTGTGTGACAGTGGCCAATTTGTGGGCCAGTGTTGATTCTGGAAGGGAAATGCAGGGCTTTATGTTCCTCCTTCCTCAATTTTACTAGTTGGGTTTGACCAGGTTTTTAATTTATCCATTACTCGTGTCTTTTTAAAAATTATTATTGGAAAGCAATACCATTACTGCCTAAATTTTAGAAAATGTTGGAAAGTAAAAGAAAAAATGAAAACTTAATCGCATCATTCAGAGACAGCATCTGAAATCATAGTATGTTTCCGTCCAGTCTTTTTTCCTCTGGGCTATATATTTATATGTACACACACGATATGTATACATATGGTTTTATCTTCCTTTAAAAAATGTCTTGGCACTAATCTTCAAAAGCAGGCTTTCATGGTGGCATAAGCTTCCCTTTATTAAGTCACAACATACATAAAACTTCGTTTGTTTGTTTGGTTTTGGGAACAATGTCACTAAGACTCTTTCAGAATATAGTTTTCTTACCCAGTATAAGCTCTTTATCTTAGGTTTTTCTATCTTCTAAAAATTAAACTACTGTCACTATCTAAAGGTTAACTTCAGTTGCCCTGTTGATAATATTATTGATCAAGACTGGGTCAAAGAGGGAATGTTGAGGAAAAAAACTAGAAATGGAATTCTTCTTTCTGCTTCTCACCAAGCAATTAATGAAGTCTTGGCAATTTTTATTCAAGTATTTTTGTATCACGCTGCTAACATTTACCTGTCATGTCCAAAAGAAAAGTCTGAGAGTCATTGCTTGCCCTAAATGCCTGACTGAAATCAAGTTATACTCTGTCAATGGCATTCTCCTCATCTACCACTCGTTAACCATATCAAAAATGGAAATGAGTTTAGTTTGGCATAACTCATAATGTCATTTGGGAAGAAGGCAGAGGGAGCTGCGCCAACATTAATGTGCACTGTGTGAATCATTTACTTTAATTTCAATTACCGCACCAGGATGAGATATAGGAAACTTTTCCTGTAACTGCTGTAAGCTCTGGGATTTAACTTGGTTAGCAGAACAATTTAGATAGCTTAGGGACCTAAATTTGGAGCCAAGATGTTATGGATAAGGATACAAAATAAATAATGGTCTATGGTATCTGCAGGCTTCACAATAGGAGAATTAAAAGCTAGGAGGAAAACGACAGGACAATTTGTATGTCTGGAGACTGTAAATTAGCAACTTTTATGAAGGGCATTTTATGAAGAATGGAGTGGATCAAGGATAGCACTGGAGACTAAGTGAAGAGGTCAGAAGAGTCTGCATTCATGGGAGATGGGGTAGGCAGCTGAGCACAAGACAATGTATGTTTTCTTTTTTTTTTTTTTTTATCTCAAAGATTTGGGGTTGTCTCTATTTGATCCAGACTCTTACCTTTGTTTGCCAATATCTGAAACTTTTGGCCAGTGTTTCATAACATCTCCTAGAAAATTAGCCACTATATTCTTGAATAACTAACTGAGTGTATCCTATTTCTCCTTTATAATTTCCCTGTTCCTCTTTAAGTGTTCTCCTGCTGGCTTTGCCTCTTCTCTCAGAAGTCTGAAATGTGTGTTTTAGCCACACTCTATTGGTCAACACTAATCCAACTGGACATTGACTGAGGTCCCTTCTGTCCCAGCACCTGCAGCACCTCCTCCTGTTTAGAGGATCATGATGGTTAATTTTAGGTGTCAACTTAACTGGGCTAAGAGATACACTGATAGCTGGTAAAGTATCATTTCTGGGTATAACTGTGAGGGTGTTTCCAGAACAGATGAGCATTTTAATCAGTAGGCTGAGTAAAGAACGTCTGCCCTCATCAACGTGAGCAGTCATCATCCCATCCACTGAGGGACTGAATAGAGCAAAAAGGTGGAGGAAGGGCAAATTATTTTTCTCTCTTCTGGGACATTCACCTTCTCCTGCCCTCGGGCATTGGATTTCTTGGTTTCCAGGCCTTCAGACTTCAGAACTTATGCCAGCGGTCCCTCAGTTTCTCGGGTCTGCAACTTTAGATTGAAACTTACACAATAAGCTCCCCCGGTTCTTACAGCCTCAGACTCAGACAGAAATTACATTACCAGCTTCCTGGAGTCTCCAGCTTATAAACCAAACATTGTGGGATCTCTTGGTCTCTATAATCTCATGAGCCAATCCCCACAATAAATCTCCATCTATATAGCTATGTATGTCTTACTGTTTCTCTTTCTTTGGAGAATCCTGACAAATACAGCACTTTTAAATCTATGGCATTCTACTGCCCACTTTCTTCCCCCGCCACCCCGCCCCCCATGCCCAAGACTTGCTCTGCCACTCAGGCTGGAGTGCAGTGGCACGATCTCGGCTCACTGCAACCTCCACCTCCTGGGTTCAAGCAGTTCTCCTGCCTCAGCCTCCCAAGTAAGTGGGATTACAGGCGCCCACCACCATGCCCGGCTGATTTTTGTATTTTTAGTAGAGATAGGATTTCACCAAGTTGGCCAAGCTAGTCTTGAACTCCTGACCTTGCAATCTGACCACCTTGGCCTCCCGAAGTGCTGGGATTACAGGCATGAGCCACTGCACCCGGCCTCTACTGGCCACTTTCTTCTATCCTGAAAATCCAATTTGATCTGAAAGTCATAAGCAATGCAAAGGCACCTAGCATAAGAATATGAGATCAGGGACCATGTGGATAGTGTTGCATCTGTTTTCAAGACTGTAGCGTGTAACTATTCTGTGATTTGCCAGAGACAATAAAGTAAAAAATGAGCTAGTAATAAAAACCATAGCTCCCAAATTTCCCCACTGCTTTTAGCCTTCTCAACTAATCTACCTACATTATTGAATAGCATAATATATGAATGATGCAAACTACACAGACATGCAATTTTATTTATTTAGGATATATTTTATGTGTAATGAACATCACTACCTAGTTAGGAAAACAAGAACAATATTAAATATAATTTCAAAATACTTAGAGAAACGGTTAATTCAAATTTCATATATTTAACAAAACAGCCTCACACTCATCAGCTATCACTGCGGTTGGCAAACTACAGCCATTGGACCAATTCTGCCCCACTGCCTGTTTTTGTGAATAAAGATTTATTGAAACATAGAAATATGCATTCCTTTTCACATTTTCTATGTCTGCTTTTGTGTTAAAATGGTAGGGTTGAGTGACTCATGGCCCTGGAAAGCCTGAAATATTTATGACGTGCTTCTCTACAGAAAAAGTTTGCCAAGCCCTGGTCTTCCCCATTAGGCTTTACACAAAAATGCAAGTAAGAGAAAATCTCACACAGAATGAAGAGAGAATACTTGTATTTGTCTAATTCCAATGGCTTTGTGAGTAGGAGGCTGCTCCCTTAGAAAAATGGGATTAGATGGGCCCATTAAAACGTTCAATTTATATATAGGGAAAATCTGTCCTTACTCTTTTGTTATGTTGTAACCACCTTTAAGGAGTCCCATAATTGCCCTCTTGCCTCCCTAGAACATTAGTTCTCAAGTGCAAACAATATGCTGCACACTGCGCATGGCTCTAGAAAAATAACCGTAAACAGAGATACTATTAATTTCTTTGAACAGTTACAATTTTACTTACTTTCATCAGATTCTTATTTTTGTGACATTTTCTTCATTATCACGTGAGCTTCTAAAAGATGTATTATTATTTCAATATTCCTCATTGTGTTGAGACATAATACACATCTTGATATTATTGAATTAATTTTATAAAGAGTCCACTAAATAATAGATAACATACCTTATCTAATCCAAAAGGCTTTCCCATTCTTAAAGAAAATGACCTGGTATCTTCTGCATTTTTGCAAAACAAAATGTGTGGGGAAAGGAATTAACACAAAGTTAATCTGCCAACATTCATTCAACCAGTGTTTACACAGTACCTGTTCTTAACTGAGGGAATAGAAAAACAGTGGAGTCAAGATCCCCATCTCTTAGTATAGGATCAATTGTACAAAAACATTGTATCCATAAACACTTCAATAAGAATAGATGGAGAAAGACAATGTATTTCTCTTTGCATGGTCAGAGGGGACATACAAGACCCGAAAGGCGAGAAGACTTCAGTTGATCTAGCAGAGGAAAACGTCTCATATCAAAGTCCTGTTGTGCTTATTTCATTGGCAGAATAGCTCAGCGAGGAGAATGTGGGAATTGGAAGCACCTTCCTAACAAGAGGCTGCTGCTGTCATGCTGGCACTGTTCCAGCCAGCAAAGCCAGGGGGACCAGGATCTTGGTGCTCTACTCTAGTTACCTAAGAATGTTAGGTTCCCTCAAATGCCTTCTCCACCTCTCTAGTTTTAAATATCTGTGATTCTATGATTCCGTCCAAGTGATCAAAAGGAATTGCCGAGGTTTAAAATAATACCAGGTCTCATCATTTCAAATATTAGTAAAGCGTCGAAGACAGTCATGCCCAGCTTTCCTTGTGCTGACGATTTATCATAGGTTTGTATGCCCTGTTGGTCTTGATGCATCTGTTTGACTTATGTTCATCAAATACTTTTGTTTAAAGAGGATTTAAAATCATCCAGTTATTTTCAAATGGCAAATGCATGCATGGTTTATTTACAAATGCTCTTAAGTTCAAATATTCAAAGGTTTCAAGTAAAAATCTTGAAGAAATAAGTTTCGCTGCCATTCGCTATGTTGAACGCACCTTCTCACGCAGTTTGCACTATGAAAATAAATGAATGTACAGCAACGGTAGTGGGTACATAAAGAATTTTTGCCTAGTTTCTTTTGTTCATTCATCTACTCAGTGAATACATAATTAATGATCTCCAATTTTGCTTCTCCACCTTCTCCAATAAAAATTTTCCCACTGATTTTTAAAACCTACCTTTAAAATAAATTAATCCATCCACGAATGTTGGATTCTCTACCTTTTCTTTTAAAATGCAGTTATTTGTGGGCAAAGAAACATAATCTTATAAGTGATTAATAAGTGTCTTAATTTTCTGATGGTACCAACTAGGTTTCAGAACTTTCCTTTCTCTTCCCTCTGCTACCTATGCCCAGCTGCCAAACCTAACAGGACTGTGCGGGGCCAGTTTATGTCTCCACTCTCTTATACTTTGGGGTTCTAAAATGTCGTCATTTCAAAACTGTTATATAAATGGTATAACACAGTATAGGGTTGGCTTTTGAGATTGGTTTTTTTCATGCACCACAATAACCCAAACATTTCTCCACATTGTTGCAAATAGTTTTTTCCTTTGTGTTACTGAGTAGTATTCGGTGACATGGATATACCATACCCTTCATCTGTTGAAAGAAATCTGGAGTATTTCTACTTTGGAACTATTCTGAATAAAGCTGCTAAAAATTGTGTATTTGACATAAACATATGTTTTTAAATTTTTTTCTGGGGTAAATGACTTAGAGTGCAAATGCTGGGTCATGTGGTAATTGCGTCTTCAGTTTTATAAGAAATTGCCAAAATGGTTTTCAGAGTCGCTATATTATTTACTGTCCCATGAACAATGTATGAATAATCCAGTTTCACTGCATCCTCACTAGGAACTGATGTTGTAACTATTTATGTTGGCTGTATTTTAGTCATTGTGAGTTAGGTAGAGATATCCTATGGTGATTTGCATTTGCATTTGGTGATGGCTAATTACTGGGCATCTTTTTATGTGCTTACTTGTCATGTGTTTGTCCTCCTCCTTAGTGAAATGTCTCTTCATGCCCTTTGGTCATTTTCTAATAGGACTGCTTTTTTTTTTTTTTTTCTGTTGACGTTTTATAATGTTTTATATTTTCTAGATGCAAATCTTATGTCAGCTACATGGTGTGCAATATTTTCTCCCACTTTGTAGGTTGCCTTTCCATCCTCTTCCTAGGGCCTTTGACACAGCAAAATCATTTACTTTTACTGAATCTCAATTCATCAATTGCTGCTTTCATGGATTGTGTTTTTGGCGTCAAGTCCAAGAATGCTGAGCCAAGTGCCAGATCTTAGAGATTTACTTCTATGTTTTTGTCTAAAAGGTTTATAGTTTTACATTCACTTTTAATCCATGTTCCATTTTTAGTTCATTTTTAGATCAGATATGAGGTTCAACTCAAAGCTTATTTTTTGCTATGGACATCTAATTGATCCAGTACCACTTGTTGAAATCAGGTTTTCCTTCCTCCACTGAATTCCTTTTTGCACTGATTTCTCAAAAAATCAGTTGAACATATTGGCGTGGGTCATTTTCTAGTTGTCTATTGGATTACACTAATCTATGTGTCTATCCCTGTGCTATACTACACTTGATTACTACAGCTACCTAATAAGGTAGCTTGTATCTACTTTGATATGAGCTAGAGGGATTTCTTGTACTTTATGCTCATTTGTCAAAGTCATTTTAGCTATTCTAGGGCCAGTCCTTATTCTATTATTTTAGAATAAGCTTGTCTATGTCTACATAAAACTATGTTGGAATTTTTAAATAAGCATGACATTTGTCTCTCTTTCTCTCTCTGTGTGGGTATGTATACATATATGTGTGTGTGTGTGTGAGATATGCACATGCACATATATAACTATATATAATTAATTAAATATATTTAATAATTATATCCCCTGTTTCATTCATGACATTGGTGACTTTTCTCTTCTCTCTATTTATCTTAGAAGTTTATCAATTTTATGAGATGTTTCAAAGAATAATTTATTTCATTGATTTTTCTTTATGTTTTCCTATTTTCCGTTTTATTGATTTGGTTTTGATTTTTATTATTGTCTTCCTGTTGCTTTGTGCTTATCTTGTTCTTCTTACCTAGTCTTGAAGTAGAAACTCAAATGGCTCAAGCAAATATTGAGTCTTGGAATACCAAAACTTGCAGGGTGGACTGGCAGCTTGAGACCAGAAGAGCTGATCATCATGATGAAGTCTATAGACAGCCTGCTAGGAAATTCCCTCTTGCTTGTGAAGGCCAGGATTTTTATTCTATTTGGCCTTTAGTCAGTGGAATAAGACCTGACCACATTATGAATGGCAATCTGCTTAATCAATGTTCATTAATTTAAATATTAATTTCACTCCAAACACCTTGCAAATTAGCATCTGAAATTAATCATTACAATCGTGTAATTTTTCTCTCAGCACTGCTTCAGCAGCATTCTACATATTTTGAGATCATATGTTTTTATTTTCATTCAATTCTACGTCTCTCTAACGCCTTAGCGATTTACTATTTCACCTACAGGTTATTTAGAGTGTATTGTTTAATCTCTTTGTGTCTAGAAATTATCCTCTTTTCCCTCTGTTTCTGATTTCTGGTTTGATTCCATTATGGTCAGAGAATATACCATATGATTTCAATTCATTTAAATTTGTTGCGGTTTGTTTATGATCCAGGTTATGGTCTTTCTTGATAAATATTCTGGGAGCACTTGAAAAAAGTGGCATATTTGTTCCAGTAGAGCGTTCTACATTTCCTCCTGCCTTTCACTGTTTTAGAAGAGAAGTTTGCTATCCTGATAATTTATGTTTTTATAGGTAATTTGTTATTGCTCTTTAGCTACCATTAATATTTTTTTCTGTGTCTTTAGTTTTCAGCAATTTCATTATGGTGTGTCATTGTGTGGATGTTTTCTTTTTTTTTTTTTAGTTTATTCTTTTGGGTGTTTGCTCTTTTTCATAAATCTGTAGAGTTGTGTTTTTCATCACATTTGGAACATTTTCAAAGAATATTTCTTTAAATATTTTTCAGCTTCACTCCATTTCTCCTCTCATTGTGAGATTCCAAGTGGCCCATTAATAGTCTTGCTCATTTTTATTTCAGTCTATTTTCTCCCTGTTGTTCAAGATGGATGCATTCTATTGATCTGTCCTCAAGTGAGCTGATCCTATTCCCTGTCATATCCACACTTCTGCTGGGCCCATCAGAGAGGTTGTGTATGTATGTGTGTGTTGTGTCTGTGGGGGTGGGAAGCAGTGTCATTAAGTTTCAGTTCCCTAATTTTCATTTGGTTCTTTTATAAAACATTTATTTCTTTGCAGGTTGTTTTTAATTTGTTTCCAGAGAATTTGAAACTGCTGGTTGAGGCATTTTTATTATGTCTGCTGTAAGATCCTTGTTATATGATTCCAACATTGATTTCGTCATAGGGTTGACATCAGATAATTGAATTTTCTCATTCACAGTAGGATTTTTCATGTTTCTTGGTATAATGGGTGATTTTCAGCTGTATCTTGTACATTTGGTCTATCATGTTATGATTCTCTGGATCCTATTTACATCATTTAACAGTTAATTATTCTGTCATGTTTAGCACATGTTTGTGGGATGGAGTTCCAATGACAGTGTCAATTTTAGTGTCTTTATGGTGTTACTTTGGTCTGCTTGGTTTGTCTGATACTGCTCAGATTCCCACTGTTCCCTGATGGTGCCTTCTAAGGGGACAGAAGGGGCTTCCTGCCATGTTTCTGAGTGTCTCTCAGTGGGGAAGGCAGCAGGCCTGCCTGGACAAAGAGGCTTTTCAAGCCAGCCTGCTTATTTTAGCCTTGTCTGCCAGCTCTGAAGCTTCCTGGTGGGGGAGTGAAGTCTCAGATTCATGGAAACAGAGGGTCTGTACCCACCACTGCCCATTAGGAGCAGAGAGTGTCACCGATCCAGGCCTTGCTATGGTTGGTTGCCATCTCTCTGTTTGTTTCTAGGGAGGAGACAGGAGTCTCAGGTCTGTGGTCACAAAGGGGTTTCCTTGTCTGGTCCTCTTGTTGTACATGTTCATGGCAAACACTATGTTAAAATAGTAAATATTTCAATATTTCGATATTTGTAGTAGCACTAAGCCAGGTTGTTTGATCTTGGAAACTCACATTTAGAAGCCTATCCAATCACTTGCTGTTGGTTTTAGGTGTCTGTTAACCTTTACAAAGGTGAAGATGATTACATCTAATTTTGGAAACAGAATGTGATTGTGTCACTAAGAAATTCTGTGAAATCCAGGGAAAGGAGGCTGAGTTGTTTGGGACTTTTTCACTCTAGAATTCCGCCCCCATTCTTGGTCAAAATGATTGTATCTATTCAAAATGCTATGAAGAGTAAAGGAGAAATAATGAACAGCCTTGCAAAATCACCATTATATTGCAGGAGACAGAAACTGCCAAATACCTCTTCTGGAAACTGCAGGGAGATACTGAGCATTGGTGGTTCAAACAAAGAATGAGGCAAGTGAGTATCTTATTAAAAGTCATGAAAGAGCAAGTCTGCCCCTAGCCCAGAAGAAACTCCCCACCCTGTCTACCCCTAAGACTCACCCACACTGTTTCTCTGTTTGCCATCATAATACAATATATGTCATAAAAGCAAAGAGGGCAAGTTAAGTTCTTTTTTTTTCATTTATCAAGGAAAGGACATCCTTTGAAGATCTAGGCCTATCTGATTTTAGGCAAATATTGTTAAGACCTTTTTGTAAGAAGCTTATGATGAAAGGCAAGCCATCAGTAAGGTCAGAGCAGGTCAATGCAGCCACCAAAGTTAATTACTAAGTAGTCACTATGAACAAGTATTTAATATTGGCCTGTATTACAAAAAGAATATACTTGTAAATGCCAGTGTGGGAAGAAATTTATATGAAGTGTGTATAAAAAGACAGTGATTAGGGAAGTGGAACTTATAATAGTTCCATTTTTCTTTGATATGCTCTTTAAACACAAACACACACACACATATACACACTCCACAAACTCTATTTAAGTGAATAGGAAATCCCTCACTATAATATTTTAATGTTGTCTTAAAACACTTACCTTTTTGCATAACACATATTCGGTCTTAGTAAATTAAACACAATAATCACTTAGTAAGATTACTTTCTGCAATCTATTTGGCTACTCTGAAAACACATTGTGGTATCGATAAAGTGCTAAAAATCTTCACACTCTTACTTTTCTTCTCAACCTCCCCCCCATTTCTTTTACTCTTCTCAATTTAATATGTCGAGATGAAATCACATCACTGCCCTATCCCACCCTGTGTTATATTAATGAATATTTTATTTCTAAGCCATCTTTGCTGCATTATAAAAAGAAAACAAAATGTAATGCAATAGCCACAGGTGAAAATCACTATGTATCCAGATCTTCTGTGATAAGAGGGCATGGTAAACTTCTTTTAGGCAAAGTTTAAAACCTACAGCAGGTCTAGATTTCACTATTACATTTTGAAGTCAAATACTTTCATTTCCTATAAAATTAGTATCCTTCAGAGCTGTATCTCGTTTGTGTTGTTTAAGGCAACTTTCTCTTCGATTGCTGAAGCATTTCACCCTCTCTGACATGTTATACCCAATTGACATATGTTTTCTTTTCCATCTTTTCTTCTGAGAACAGTCAGCAAAAATTGTGTTCCAAAGTGCCCTGAGAACAAGGGCATTGATCTCCAGTTGGAGTTTGAGGCCACCTTCCTCTAGTCACTCTCAGCTGTAATTTAAGCCATCAGCTCTAAATTATTTAGTGGTGTATAAGTATAAATAATTCACCAGTCAACAACTGAAGTGACAGCCCATTAATCAGCCTGTGAACGTGGGCACAGGTGTCAGGCGTTGGGCTGAGTCCTGATGAGGTCAACATGCTCAGAGCCCTTCTCCTTTCCTTTCCTTCCCTAAAATGTGACCCATCTTGCTTGCGGATTGAATTAATTGGGGCTCACATTGAGAGATATGCTCAAGAACTCTAACCTTCAGAGATGGAACCAAACTGTTACCAATGTAGATGCAGTATAGACTTTTTTGATACTGACCAGTTACTACTGTATTATGATATCACCAAAGGAGATGTGTGGAAAAAAATAAATTGAGGGATAACACTTTACAAGAAAGTTGTGATTTCTTAAATAAAATATGTATGGTAATGTTGAGTGTTTACATTTATTTTTATCTTCTTGTCTAGGCAGTTGGTTTGTAAGTGTTGACTGATTATTTTTTGAGTAGCTACGTTCCCTTCTTTCATCCATGAGTTCTAGTGAAAACATGACAGTTTATTTCCATAACTTTTGGGTGTTTTGTTTATCATTCAGATTGTTGATAGACTTTTCCTCTACAATAAGGTTAGTGCCTCTCCTAAGTCTATTTAGCTTGGTAAGAATGTACAGCACTTCCTATAAAAATAATAATTTACATTAGCTTAAAATTTACTCAAAATTTTTACACAGACTGATGAGGATATGCCTTTAATAGAATCGCAGACTGTTTGCAAAAGGTGAACTGGTAAATTCCAAATGATTGCATTATTATAGACACTTCTTTCAGATAGTAAGATGGAAAGAAGAGAATAATCCACAGAACAGGTATTTACAAAGAACATTCTAATAGTCTCTAACCGCTCCTTGCTTCCAGGTTCTTCTCCATTAAGTCTCTAAAGGCACAAAGTAAGCCCCAAAGTTTGGTTCTGCTCTCCTTCCCCAACAGAACACTTCAACCCTGTCTCAGCTTCGGGTGTCTCCATGAGAAGGAGCCCCCAAGGGCATGGCGTCTCTCTGCCAATGAGCCTTCATGGGCCAGAGCTTCACTCCGACCTTTAAGGACCGGAAAACGATCTTCCTTCCCCAACTCAGTTGCATTTAGATAGGTGGGCCATAAATTGCACAGTTGGTTTCCAAAGTCTTTCAGCGCTGATATGAATTGGCCCCATTAGCTTATGTAATCACCGATGCTGGTTTTGAGGTGATGTCCAAAGTTCACACTGAAATTTTATTTCGATCATTATCCAAGCAGCAACATGAGCCCCCAACTTGGGACAAGTCTCTTCCATGGTCATGTTGCATTCATCTTTGCCCTTGCTCAAGAATTCTCATTTAAAGTAAAGCTTTCTTTTTCTTTTTTTTTCTTTTGAGCGGAGTCTTGCGCTCTGACACCCAAGGCTGGAGTGCCGTGGAGCGATCTTGGCTCCCTGAAAGCTCCACCTCCCGGGTTCACGCCATTCTCCTGCCTCATCCTTCCAAATAGCTCTTTACTCAAGCTCTGCACAGACGCAAATTTTAGTCTATAGAGTTCACCTGTAGTTTCTTCAGGCATAATGATTAGTCATCTGTTAGTTGTCTAGTCTACATAACTATCCTTATAAGAACTGATTATGTGCCAAGCAACAAGGGAATTACTTTGCATGCGTTTTATCACTTAATTCCCCGCGTAACACAAACATGTTAGCCAAAATGCTCTAGATTACTGAACTAAGTAGTATCAGAGTGGGAATTCAATTTAGGTCTGTTGACTCCAATGCTTATGCCCATAAACACCAACGTGTTGCTTCTAGTTCAGTCTAAACACCAGCAACGCTTCCTGACTTCCATCTGAGATGCCCCCCTCCTCCCACTTTATTCTTACTGTCCCTCAATTTCCTTCTCCAATGGAGTCACTTATTTGAGCCAAAGCTGATTACTCCAGCCTAAAAATGCCTTTATCTCTGAAATCTGATAATAATTAATGTAGTGATTTATTTGTCTCTTATTAAATATATTTGTGAATCCTTACATGAGAGAGGTCAGGTGCTATTCTGCTCCCTATTCAATAGTTCATTTTAGTATAATTTGAAGTAAGAGTGTTCTGCACCTAAGTCTGAATTAGACTGTATAACAAATTGCTTTCCTGTATCCCTTGACTCCAAAAGGTAGCTGCTGGTTCCTGCAGCTCTTCTCTTCCTCTGGGCCTCTGTTTCCCTGGGGCAGACACTGCTCCTTTAAGATGTCACTGTGCATCAGATTTTTCCTAAAAGTTTTGAGTAACAGGGGAAATCAGTTTGAAGGGTAGCACAGCACAGCAAAACCAGAAGTGTAAAACATATGTTGGGCCTCTTCAACATAAGGATTTCCTTGTGGCAAGTTTCCTTTAGGTTCTTGTTTCTTGCCAACTTCCTGGACCTCTTCTCTCTCCTAATTTTCCCTGTACTTTTCTTCTCCTTGAACTTCTCTGCCCTAGTCCCTCTTTCTCTCTCAATCCCTGGTTGCCCATGAAAAGCCTGACATTTCCATTTTAGTGAGCTTTCACATCAGATCTCTCTCTCTCTCTTTTTTTTTTTTTTTTTTTTTTTTTGGCCTGTTTTGCCCCAGCTTTGCCCAGAACCAGAGCCCTTTCAACCAAAATCATCTGTCAAGGACCATACATGCAGGGCCAAGGCAGGTCGATCACTTGAGATCAGGATTTTGAGACCAGCCAGGCCAATGTGGTGAAACCTTGTCTCTACTAAAAATACAAAAATTAGCCAGACGTGGTGGTGGGCGCCTGTAATCCCAGCTACTCAGAAGGGATTACAGGCACCCACCACCATGCCTGAGGCAGGAGAATCACTTGAACCAGGAGGCAGAGGTTGCAGTGAGCTGAGATTGTGCTATTGCACTCCAGCCTGGGCAATAAGTGAGACTCCATCTCAAAAAAAAAAAAAAAAAAGACCATATATGTGTTTTCAAGCATAAAATCAGCCATCTTCATAAAGGATGAATTATGCTGTGCCTCTAAAAAGCAGTTATTCATACATTATGGTCAATCAATTATTTGTTGAGTAAAGAAAGGTGTTTTCTTGTACTTACCATTAATTTCGGTATGTAACTAATAATGACTTGACTTGTATTGTAAAGGTATAAAATCTCTCTAACTAGCCCATATCCTTTCTAAAATTACCAATTTTAGAGTTGAGCAATGAGAACACATGGACACAGGGAGGGGAACATCACACACCGGGACTGTCGGGGAGTGGGGGGCTAAGGGAGGGATAGCATTAGGAGAAATACCTAATGTAGATGACAGGTTGATGGTTGCCGCAAATCTCCATGGCACGTGTATACCTATGTAACAAACTTGCACATTCTGCACATGTATCCTAGGACTTAAAGTATAATTTTAAAATAAAATAAATTAAAATAAAATAAAATAAAATAAAATAACCTACTTTATACCCATTTGGAGACTTCCAGGACAACTGACTGAAATGGCAGACCCAGGGTCAAGCAACAGTAGGTTATGTAGATAGTTACTGAATTTTGCTCAGCAAACAGTTGCAGTCACCTATTATGCTAAAAGCATTACTGAAGTAAGCGCAGAGACACTCATGCCGTTCTTTACATGGGAAGCCTCCCACACCACAAGTTTTCCACCCAAATAAGTCCCAGCTCTCATTAAGCTTCACCTCATGAGCAAGCCTTCTCCTAGGCTTATTTCCATGCCGAGCACGGTGCTACCTCAATTTCTCTATGTCCAGTGCATAGCATAGTCATCTAGCATAGAATGAACAATCACCATGTACTTGTTCAATGAATTAAAATAATGATTCTATCTTTCATGAGTTTACTGCTGTAAATGAAAGAACAGTGGTCTTATCCAAAGAGAAAGCAATAGCAGTCAATTGTATATTTCTAAAAAAAACATAGCAGTCAATCTTAGCTCTTAGTCAAGCAGACATTGAATGTTTTGGCCAATATAAACTATTGATAGTGTATTTTAAAAAGTACTTTGGTTTGTTCTATCGTTAAAATAGGTCTCTTGTTTTTTCATTAATTATTCACATCACATATTCAGCAAATTCGGGACATTTATGCCTGAATAGTTGTAAGAAAATATGGTTTATGAATGAAATAAATGGTTATCTGTCCAGATTATGTGGTGATTGGTGATAGAGTAGCTGGAGAGAAGCTCTTGCCATATAAGAAAAACTATAAGGATATGTAGAATACAAAGGGATCCATTTCTGGAAAGTGTTAAAACACAGATAGTCACACTACCAAAACTCAAAGAGAGGCAAAATTTTGCACCCAATAACAAGATAAACATCTTAGCAACATTTCTGGTTTTTGTAATTATGGCTTTTTTAACCTATTATTCAAACAAATGAAGAATAACCTTTGTAAATGCATATTAACCTTTGTGAAATGCATATGCTAAATCAGCATTTTTACAAATACATGCCAAGAAGCCTGGACCTTTAACTCTAAAACTTTATTGTGTAATATTTGGGAACATATAAATGTATTGGGTTAGAATCTATTCAGTTAATAGGTTTATATTTGAAATGGTGGTTTCAGTAATCTGAGTTCTCCCACAGCTACGTAATTCCCCTTGCAATTTTTTTGGCAGGGGTAGTAGCAATTTCTAAGTGTCCATGTATTAGAAATGTCCTCATAGAAATGCTTAGGACTCCCAGAAATGTCCACTTCAATCTTGGGTTTGGTGCTTTACCCTCGGTTCTACATGAAAACATGTCATTTTATTCAAGGGGAACTTTATCTTAATGAACACGTAATATCTCTTAATGAGCATTCATAGTCTCAGTATAAAGCTGAAGGATTTTCTCCCTGTTTTCTCTTCTCCTTCTTTAAAATATTTTTACTGGCAATTAGCAGTGAATGGATAAGAAAAGGAAATCCAACAACTTCTGAGTTCAATCTTGTCAGGCTTCATAAAAACTTAACAGCAGGTATTTTTTAAATGTGGAACTTATCAGACACCTGAGGACTTATTAATAATCATAGGTAGAGGTAACTAAAATTGATGATATTATATAATACATATTATAGACACAATATTGGAGGTCAGTTTGAAATACTGAAAACTCAGGATTTTAGAGTTTTGGAATAGAATCTCAATGTGAAGAGGACTCTGAAGACAGAAAAGGCAGGTGAGGTACAGAGGTAGAACCTAAATTCCCCTTTTCTAGAACATAGAGTCACTTGAACCCCTACAAACACATTCAATCCATTTGATGAAGCGATAACAACATCTAGTCACAGATACGTAATTTTTCTCAGAAGTTATCTTTTCTCAAAAAAGCTGACCAAGTACTTGGAATTCTATTTACACCATCAATTTACCTCACATTTATGTTTCTACAAATACTATGATGGGTGGATATCACCACAGGCAGGCAAAGTTGTCGCACATTCTATGTCACTGGCATCAAATGAATACAGTTTGGTCATTTTATGGTCATAGCCATGAAAACATAAGCCTTCGTGCCATTCATCAATCCTACAAAATGTAAAAGTTACTTTTATTCTGTGGTGAAAACTTAGCATGCATTAAACAAAAGGCGTTCCAGGGAATTCTGAGGCTAGTCTTACTTCTAACCATTTTTTTTTTTTTTTTGTAAACTTTCATTGAATAGATTTCATGAGTAATAATGAATTTCTCATTGTTTCGGGGACAAGATTGCATGATATTTCAATAGTACTGCTCCAGACTTAAATAATGCAGTGTAAATGTTGTGATACTGACACGTTAGCATGTGAAACGCAGGAGCCATGAAAGAGTGGAGATACGTAATGAGTGGTTTCTACTTTGGAATACTGGGAATAGAAAATATTTCTCCTGTACTTGTAGAACCTAACTCTTTTACAGAATTTATAAGTTTTACAACCCTATTATTAGTTTATAAAATTTTAAATTATTTCTGTCATCCAGTAAGTACTCCCCAAATTGTCTAAATAAATAAATGGAATGCACAATTAAAATGGTTTACATAAAGACCTCAACTCCTACTTCAAACAAGATAGAGAGGAAGTTATAGCTATCTTTCTTTTCGTATACATGCATGTATATGTAAACAGATAAATAAGCAAAGAGCTATATTAGAAAATTCAAGAATATAAGAAGTGAATTAAAAGACAAGTTTGCCAAAGACTGTTGAAGCATATATCTCATTAGTATAGTAGCTCTCCATTGGATTTGACTTCCTGAAAGGAGTATACCATTTATTTTTCTTGGAGTATGCAGGTAAGTACATTATATAACTTAAAAATGAGCACAGTATTCCAAACAATAAAAGAAGTCTGTTTTACCCTATAGCATAACGTTTCAGATTTGGAGGTCTGAAAAAAGTTTTAAAGGCACATGTTAATGTGTACATAAAATGTAACAAAAGGAGTGGCAATATAAAATAAAAAAGCAAATGTTTATTTTTTATTTATTTATTTATTTTTGAGACGGAGTTTCGCTCTTGTCACCCAGGCTAGAGTGCAATGGCTCAACCTCGGCTCACTGTAGTCTCCACCTCCCAGGTTCAAGTGATTCTCCGGCCTCAGCCTCTGGAGCAGCTGGGATTACAGGCTCTCACCACCATGCTACTAGAAATACAAAACAGTATTTCTAAATGAAGTTGTGTTTTCTAGGGGGTTTTGAAACTCACTGGGGTCATTTTCATAACAAAAAGGTTGGCATGTATGGAAGGTAAAAATCAGCGAAGAGTTTAAGAAAAAGCAAAGTTGAAAGGGTGGCAAATGCGATCTAATACCCTTCCCGTTGCTGTAAAATTATACATTGACAGTGAAGAGCCAGGAAGAATGCAACAATGCAAAAAACTTCTGAAACAGAGAGTGTCCTGCATCTCTACTCTCAATCACGAGGTTGGAAAATAATCAGGATCAAGTGTCCTTAATGTAAATGTCATGTCTATATATTCTATAAAGGAAGTAAGTTCCTTGAGTATGTGGTGCATTAAAAAAAATCCCAAACATTAATAAGGTGCTAGCATCATTCAGGTACAGTGAGAGAGAGCAGGCAAGGGAAAGGAAGAGATAGAGGGTTTCGGGGAGAGAAAGAGAAAAAATGTCTCCTATTCCAAGAAGAAAGTATCAGAAGTATAAAATAGCTTCATGAAGCTACAATTAATTCTTAAAATTCAAGAATCAGCTCTGTGATCGGGTGTGGTGGCTCATGCCTGTAATCCCAGCACTTCGAGAGGCCAAGTCAGGCAGATCACCTGAGGTCAGGAGTTCAAGACGAGCCTGGCCAACATGGTGAAACCGTGTCTCTAACAAAAAATACAAAAATTAGCTGGGCATGGTGGCGCCTGTAATCCCAGCTACTTGGGAGGCTGAGGAAGGACAATTGCTTGAAATCAGGAGATGGAGAACGCAGGGAGCTGAGATCATGACACTTCACTCTAGCCTGAGTGACAGAGACCCTGTCAAAAAAAAAAAAAAAAAAAAAAAAGAAGCATCAGCTTTGTGAGAGAAAGACACTGTTATAAGTCAGGAGTTTGGGAGCATATTTTTAGATAAAAAAATAGGGAAATAAAAAATCTATTAGCAAAAACTGAAAAAGTAAAACCATCCTGATTTTGACCCTTGTGCTTAGACTAGCCATCTGGTTAGAGAAAACATGGTCCTTATGCTGAATTTAGAGGATATTTTCTGTCTTAATGAAAGACAAATCTTTTTTCATGCATAGGTCTGTTTGTGGCTTTAATTGGCTCTGCTTTTCTTAGACTACATTTTTTGTAGGCTACCTTTGTGATCTAGGCAATGTCAATGTATCAAAAATGAAGCTACATCATTCATCAAACCTTAAAATGGAGAATGTCTCAAAATCCATCCTTTCATTACCATAGTGTGTGAAAAGATGTAGCAGTTACGTTCATGTTGGGAAATACTCATTTATAAACAGAGTAAATACTCTCTTGCCAAGAATTCATATTTATTAGTGAATAACAAATATGAATTTATTTTTAGGACACCTAGAAAATAATGTGTGTGTGACTATAATAGAAGTAATAATAACTTTAAAACAAATGAACAATAACTGCTGCCTGTTGTCCTTCAAGAGACTGTTAGCAAAATTCAGAAAGGGACACATGATGTTTGCCATTTGTAAAAATTGTGGCCTCTTTTTTAGACGTATAGCATAAGCTAAATGTAGTGGAAATTATTTTCAAGAGTCTCTAGGCCCTTAGACCTCTCTGTGCTAGGGCTGATAGAGTGGGGATTCCATGTTGTGGTTTGCAGTCAAGCTCAATCAGCTAATGTACACTAGTCCCACCCCAGGGTTTGAGGGAGGCAGCAAAGTGCTCTCTAAAGGAACAGAATATCCTAACATACTCCTTAAAGACATGATGATCTCCAAAAAAAAAAGAAAGTATTAAATGGTAGGAAGAATACATGATCCTATTGTTGACTTCATTTATGGTTAATATCAGACAAGGAGAGGGCCTTGTGGACTTGGCCTTCAAATGAGACGTGGTCCCATGTGATACCTTTCAGCTCATAGACCTGGCACCACTCTAAAACTGTATCAGCTACTTCTCCAGCAGAAAATAAGCAGCTTAAAGAGAGTACCAACCAGATGCTTACGGAGGCCATTTTGCAAAGGTGTGAAAAGGGCTAAGAGGAGTGGTGAATCACCCAGGAGCCAGCAGGAATAGGAGCTGGTGCCATGCACAGGTCTGGAGGTGCAAAGGCAGGACCAGTGTGATTAGAATTCAGAGACAGCTGACCTGGAGAAGAGGGTATCTGGGGCAACAGCTGTCAGATCAGATCGCTATCATCATCATGCCCTGCTCAGCAAGTGTAAGAAGGGCAGGAAAAAGTGCCCTCCCTTCAGTCTCTAGACTTCTGCCAGTGCCTCCTGTTGGCCAAAACCTAACTATTGTGTCTCTCTTCGAATGCCTCTCCACTCTCCCTGAAATACAATCTAAAAGTCTAAATATCTGTCAAAGGTCTGCATGAACGAGATTGTATCTACCTTTCCAACCATGCCTCTCACACTCCACCCCTGTTGTTCATGATCCTGCAGCTGCATTTCGTGTTCCTGCTGTTTCCAGAATAACCGAACCATCTTCTGTCTAGGGACCTTTCCTGCATATGCTGTTTTCTGTGCCTGAACCAGAACTCTCATAGAAATTACCTCGGTTGGCTTTTTCTCTTCCAAATGCAACCTTGGAGAGGCCACCTCCACACATTGACCAAAATGGACTTGCCTTATGTATGTCCAATCAGACTACCTGAATTATTCTCTTCCTGCACCAAAATTACCTTGTTTATCTGTTAACCTGGTTATTGTCTGCCTTTCCTCATTCTAATGTTAGCTCCCTGAAAGCAGAGACTTTGCCTTTCTTGTTCACAGAGTCTACAACATGATCTAATAGAGAGTAGGAACTCAATAAATGTTTGTTGATATATGTAATTGAATGAAGTGCATTCAGACCAGCTTACCTAGCTTGAAAATGCTTTTAAAGGCCAGATGTGGTGGCACAGGCCTGGAGCCCTAGCTATTCAAGAGGCTCAGGCAGGAGGATCACTTGAGCCTAATATTTCAAGGTTGCAGTGAGCCCTGGCCATGCCACTGCTCTCCAGACTGGGCAACAGAGTGAGACCCTGTCTCAACCAAAAAAAGAAAAGAAAGAAAGAAAGAAGAAGGAAGGAAAGAAGGGAGGGAGGGAGGGAGGGAGGGAAATTCTTATAGACATGCAAAACAAGATTATAAATTTTTAAATTTTTTGAAAGGCAGACTCTCACTCTGTCACCCAGGCTGGAGCGCAGTGGTACCATCATAGCTCCTTGAAGTCTCAACCTAATGGACTCAAGCAATCTTCCTGCCTCAGCCTCCAAAGTAGCTAAAACTACGGGCATTTACCATCATGTCTGCCTAGTTTTAAAATTTTTTGTGTAGAAACAGGATATCACTATGTTCCGTAGGCTGGTTGTGAATTCCTGGGCTCAAGCAATCTTCCTGCATAGGACTCCCAAAGTACCAGGATTACAGGCATGAGCCACCATACCCAACACATAGCACAGATTATTTTAAAATCTTTTCAGACACTACCTTTAAATTATTATTTTATTTTGCTTATTATTTTGTTTCAAATATATGCTCTAGACTGTGAGAGGATTAAAAATATGTGTAATAATTATTTCACTGTAATGGCAAACACCACAATTACTTTTGCACCAATGCAATATTGTATGTCAATTACAATTAAAAATAATTAAATAAATGGGGAAACTAGATGGAGGCATACAAAGAAAATCCCTTGAATACAAGACTGCGAACTTGTTTCTTAATCTAGAAAATGAAGGGAATTGACTACATTTTCATGGAAAGTCTATATAGAAACAGTAGAAAATGATACATGTGTTATATATACATATAATTTACATACACATAAACTTGAAGAAAATACCAACTAAAGGTCTGGAGCATTTATCTATAATTATGTAAATTAGAAAAAAGTGTACTTCTTTGTACTTTCTGGATTCAACTGAAATTTTATGATTTCAATATACATAATTTTAAACATCAGAAAATTGATTTTGCCACCTATGCTTAGATCAGAGACTATGAAGGTCTACAGTAGGATAATCTTCATGGTAATGGGGAAAATGTGATGAACCTCAGAGCAACTATGGAATTCAAACTTTAAAAAGCAAACTGGGCATCCTTCAAAGAGTATGTTAGAGTCAAGGCAAAGAATTTCCTTGCTAAGTGAACAGGTGCAGGTCCTACTATCCTACAAAAACCAGGTGAAAATTTATACTGTGTGTGCCAGAGCTTGAATTCCTTTTTATATGTGAACACATTTCCATTTCTGTAGAGAAAGTTGGAGGTGACTTAGAATATCATATACAATTTTTGTACATATAACTTCTCAAAAATGGGTTTCTAATGTATACAAAGGCATGTTCTTTAAAGCATACTTTAGTTTTAGCTTAAGCCAAACACCAAATAATCCTTGAGTGTACAGAGAGAAGAGCTGCTTGGTGATTCTTATTGTCATCATCATTCAATCATTAGCAGAATTGTCTTTATCTTAGAAGGATGAAGGAAATAAAAGGGACAGAAGTCTTCCCTCTCTGCAAGTGTGTGATGTACACCTTTTGCTATTGATATAGCAGTTTTATTTTATTACTAATAAAATTTGGAAAGCAATTACAACAGTAATAGTTGTTCAATGTATAAAAATTTGAAAATACTGGCCAGGCGCGGTGGCTCACGCCTGTAATCCCAACACTTTGGGAGGCCAAGGCGGACAGATCACAAGATCAGGAGATCGAGACCATCCTGGCTAACACAGTGAAACCTCATTTCTACTAAAAATACAAAAAATTAACCGGGCATGGTGTCATGCGCCTGTAGTCTCAGATGCTGGGGAGACTGAGGCAGGAGAATGGCATAAACCCGGGAGGTGGAGCTTGCAGTGAGCCAAGATTGTGCCACTGCACTCCAGCCTGGGCAACAGAGTGAGACTCCATGTCAAAAAAATGAAAATACTGAAACAAGCTAGAATGGAGAAAATGTATATTCTCAGCATTACTACATGGAAAATCACTAAAAATTTTATAGCATTCTTTTTATTTAAAAAAAATCATGTAGTTGTGGTGACAAAATATATAGTTTCATTGTCTAATTTTTCAATTTACCATAATAATCTAAAAATTTCCTGTAGTATAAATAAATTAATGGCTACCTTATATCCCACCATATGGAAGTACCATAATTTGACTATTTCCCTATGATTCAGTACCTAATTACAATAATATCTTCATGAATAAATTTATTTTCTCATTTGTCTTCATCATATTCTAGAGATAATGTGTGCTAAATTGTATTTTTGGGTGGCTAAAGTAACCCAATTTCATTATATCAAAATTTGATAACATGAAAAAACGAGAAAGTATCACCAGTACCTGTGCCATCTCACCAATGTGGTGAGGTTCATGTAGTCCCTCACCCTTGTAGAGGTTATATTTAAATTTTCTTTATATTTTTATAGAAGTGGAACCACATATTTTGCATTCAATGATAAATACATGTCCATATAATCCTTAATATTGTATTATATAGATTTATCACTGTTAATCAGTCCACTATTGTTGGATAAGTATATATAAACAATTTTGCAATAGAAATCCTAGTCCTCATCCTAAGGGTATTGTTGTATTCTTCTCCAATTATATCCTAGAAGTAAAACAGCAGAGTGTGTACTTTAAATGTTTTATTGTAAACATTGTCAGACTGCCCTGAAGTCTATACTCAGCAGAGTCTCGGCATGCTGTTTTTCCCTCACTCTTTGCTACTGTCATCATTCTATTTAATCTTCAATCATCTGAAAGGCAAAAAAGTTGGGTGTGTACATGTATGTATATTTCACTTCATTTGAATATCATTAGGGTCAACTTCTTAATTATTTATTATGTTTTTATATTTTTTTAAATGTATGTATTGATATGGTTTGGCTGTGTCCCCACCCAAATCTCATCTTGAATTCCCACATGTTGTGGGAGGGACAGAGTGGGAGGTAATTGAATCACATGGGCAGGTCTTTCCCATGCTGTTCTCATGATAGTGAATAAGTCTCATGAGCTCTGATCTGATGGTTTTAAGAAGGGGATTTTCCCTGCACAAGCTCTCTTCTCGTCTGCCATCATGTAAGATGTGCCTTTCATCTTCTGCCATGATTGTGAGGCCTCCCCAGCCACAAGGAGCTGTAAGTCCAATAAACCTTTTTCTTTTGTAAAATGCTCATTCTTGGGTATGTCTTAACAGTATAAAAATGGACTAATACAGTAACTTGGTACCAATAGAGTGGGTGCTGCTTTTGAAAAGATACCTAAAAATGTGGAATCAACTTTGGAACTGGGTAATAGGCAGAGGTTGGAGCAGTTTGGAGGGCTCAGAAGAAGACAGGAAAATGTGGGAAAATGTGGAACACCCCAGAGACTTGTTGAATTACTTTGACCAAAATTCTGATAATGATAGGAACAATAAGGTCCAGGCTAAGGTAGTCTCAGATGGAGATGAGAAAATTGTTGAGAACTGGAGCAAAGGTAACTCTTGTTATGTTTCAGCAAAGAGACTGGTGGCAGTTTTCCCATGCCCTAGAGCTTCGTGGAACTTTGAACGTGAGAGAGGTGATTTAGGGTATCTGGCAGAAAAAATTTCTAAGCAGCAAAGCATTCAAGAGGTGACTTGGATGCTGTTAAAGGCATTCAGTTTTAAAAGGGAAACAGAGCATAAAAGTTTGGAAAATTTGCAGCCTGATAATTCAATAGAAATGAAAATCACTTTTCTGAGGAGAAATTAAAGCCAGCTGCAGAAATTTGCTTAAGTAACAAGGAGTCAAATGTTAATCCCCAAGACAATGGGGAAAATGTCTCCAGGGCATGTCAGAGGTCTTCATGGCAGCACCTCCCATCACAGGCCCAGAGGGCTGAGAGGAGAAGATGGTTTCCTGGGCCAGGCCCAGGGTCCCCTATTCTATGCAACCTAGGGACTTGGTATCCTGTGTTCCAGTGGCTCCAGCCATGGCTAAAAGGGGCCAAGGCTGTTGCTTCAGGGGGTGGAAGCCGGTGGAAGCCCCAAGCCTAGGCAGCTTCCACATGATATTGAGCCTGCAGGTGCACAGAACTCAAGAATTGAGGTTCAGGAACCTCCACCTAGATTTCACAGGATATATGGAAATGCCTGGATGCCCAGGCAGAAGTTTGCTGCAGGAGCAGGGCCCTCATGGAGAGCCTCTGCTTGGGTAACACAGAAGGGAAATGTGGGGTCAGAGCCCCCACACAAAGTCCCTCCTAAGGCACCACCTAGTGGAGCTGTGAGAAGAGAGCCACTGTCCCAAGCTAGATTTCAGACTTTCATGGGACCTGTAGCCCCTTGGTTTTGGTCAATTTCTACCATTTGGAATGGCTGTATTTACCCAATGCCTGCACCCCCATTGTATCTAGAAGGTAATTAACTTGCTTTTGATTTTACATGCTCATAGGCAGAGGGGACTTGCCTTGTCTCAGATGAGACTATGGACTGTGGACTTTTGAGTTAATGCTGAAATGAGTCAAGACATTGAGGGACTGTTGGGAAGGCATGATTGGTTTTGAAATACAAGGGCATGAGATTTGGGTGGGGACAGGGTGGAATGATGTGGTTTGACTGTGTCACCACTCAAATCTCATCTTGAATTCTCACATGTTCTCAGAGGGACACAGTGGGAGGTAAATGAATCACAGAGGCAGGTCTTTCCCGTGCTGTTCTCGTGATCTGATCTGAAGAAGTCTCATGAGATCTGATCTGATGGTTTTAAAAGTGGGAGTTTCCCTACCCAAGCTCTCTTCTCTCGTCTGCCACCATCTGAGACGTGCCCTTCACCTTCTTCCATGATTGTGAGGACTCCCCAGCCATGGGGAACTGTACATCTAATAAACCTTTTTCTTTTGTAAATTGCCTAGTCTTGGGTAACGCTTTATCAGCAGGGTGGAAACAGGCTAATAAACGTATGTTGTCAATTTTTATAATGGGATGCTTGAACTTATTATTATGGATCTGAAATAACTTTTTATATTACGTGGATTAAACCTTTCCTACATATTTTTAGTATGTGAAAGAAGGTATTCCACATAGGTACTTTTGTCTGTATAACTTAATATATTTTTATATCATAAAGCTTTCACAATTTTATATAGTCAAATTAATGTTTTCATTTATAGATTCACCTGGGTAGAATGCTTAAGAAGCCCTCCCTCACAATAGGAGCATATTAATATTCACCTGTGTTTTTTAGTTTGTATTGTTTATTTTTACTTTTCATACTTAGTCCATGTGCTCTATTATTTACTTACATTTAACACAGCTGCTTCTACATTGTTTCATTTGTTTTATTCTAGGATAGGCTCAATTATTGCATTGTAATGTGTGTCTTCCATTCAATATTCAACATTTCCTCAATATCTAAGACTGTCTTTCTGATGGCTAAGCTAAGACTCCTGTGAGAAATGACAAAAACTGGTCTACTTTTAAGAATTAACCAATTTATTAATAGTTTTAGGGAAATATAGATTGACCAGTATAACAACTACACTATAAATGTGGATTCATCAAAGCATTGAACTGGATCTTAATTACATGTAGTATTTCAAGAGGAAAAAAATGTAGTAGTAGACATTCTAGGCAGAGGAAAGATACTCTTTTAGAGTTTTTTTTATTTTTTAAGGCAAACCATGATTTCTAACATAATTTAATGTACTGACATTCGGGGGAAAGTTTTCTAGTTTTAAAATTATGACCCTCTGATATGATGTCTCTGTCTCATGATATCCCATCTGTGTTTGTATTCATGTATGTATTCATTACATAAATACTCACCCAATATGGATTTGCCCCATCTCATAATTTTTTTAATAAATCACTTTGCTTTAAAATGTTATCCCAAGAATTCTGAGACAGTACATTTCAATGTTTCTCTTCATTTGTCTCCATTGTTACTATATTTGACTCTCATTCAGTCCTCAAACCTCCTTACTGACTTAGTCTGTAGGGTTCACAATGAGATTTCACAGAGTAAGGATCTATCTTGGGTCACTAACACGAAGTTGGCTATAAAGTCTTCTGAGTTTTTTTCATGATCAAAAAGTTGTACTGGCTGCAAGATTATAAGGCAGCAAGAAAGCTATGCTGACAACTGCAGAAAGTATTTCATAGAGAGGAAAAAAAAACTCATCATTTTTCGCAAGCTGACTCTCTTTTGCTCAACCTATATTGTAAGCTTGTATTGTTCTCACGCCCAAGCGATGAATGTATGTTGATGCCTTTTTCTCCTTTAAGAAATACATTCCCATCTGAGTTCTGTTTGTCACAAATGTTTAGACACACAGCTGTCTATCTGTAGTGGTTCTGCATACTTGTACATTGGAGAATGCATTCCAGTAAATGTTCTTTATAAGCCAACAGTACAGCCTGTTCCTTTGTTCCTGACTTGAGTCCCAAGATTTCTTAACTTTAAGGAATTGTTACTTCTGCATATGCCTAATGGAAAACAGCAATCCTAAGATGACTTGGAAATCATAACCTAGAGCTAAAAAAAAATTGTCATTTTAACACCCTAAAATTTCCAATACTCCTTCACTGGTTGCTCCTGCAAAGACAGTACTTCTGTAACGAATAGTACATGGTTGAGGGTGTGGGGAAAGAACAGATGTTCTGTAACAAAGGGTAAGGGGAAATCAAAGTGTATAAAAGCTCTAATGCTTTATGTAATACTGCACACTTTCAAAGTAGGAGGAAAGTCAGTGAGCCTATTGCACATGCTAAATATCCATACAGTATCCCAGGAGACCTGTCAGCAGAGGTTCAGGTAAATGTGCGGCGAAGGCTTTCATGCCTAGAATGAAATAAGAGGAAAAATATTATAATTTAAACTTTTAAAATTTGATACGATGGCTGTAAAAAGAAACCACTTTAGAGTTCTTGTTTTCAGGGAACAGAAATCACTTTGGGTCATGGCTGGCTGTCTTCAAATAAATTAGTTGAAGGAAAACAGTAGGATAAAGCGATGTACAGAAGATTGGATACTAAGTGTGGGAAATGGTCAGGATACAAAGACTGTATTGATGGGCAGGCAGGAAGAATCCAGTAGAGACAGGAGCAGAGGTCTGCACTGGTGCTGCAGAGCCATGCCACCCAGCTACCTCCTCCCACTCACTCTATGCCCAGGACTTCAGTGATGCCTGTCCAACAAGCCTCTTCTATTCCTCTGTGCAGTTCCATGCTCACATTCTCAACAGAAGTTATTTCTCATCTTATCTATTCTCCTAAGCTCAGTAATGCTGCAAGAGTTTTAGCCACCTCTGCAGGTTGAGGGAACACAGTCCACACAAGGCCAGTCTTAATTCTGACACCAAGTCCAAGTTCAAGGAGCTCCTGAGAAATCCCAAGCTTCAGTAATTCACTAGAGGGGCTCACAGAACTCACAGAAACTTGTAAGCCTAATGGTTACGGTTCTCTTGGGGAAAAGATACAGATTACAATCAGTCAAGGGAAGAATTGCATAGGGCATGGACTGGGAAAGAACCAACATGGAGCTTCCATTGTCCTCTCCCCCATGGAATTGAGACATGGTACTTTTCCAGTAGTGATGTGTGATAATACGCACAGATACTGCCAACCAAGGAAGCTCACCTCAACTCTAGAATTTTTAACAGGCCCCTATCATGTCAGTGTGACTGATTGTTCCATTGTTCATGTGTTTGATCTCAGTCTACAGGATAGACTAACACCATATGACCCAAAGAACCCACCATCCTAACTCACACTTTCAGTCTCTCTGGCATTGCCAGTCCCTACTCTAAATCATATTGTTAGACTATCTAATGTGGGTCAAGGCCCCAGGCAAACAAAGACATTTCTGCCAGTCATTGAGATTCCAAAGGTCTAAAGATTACCATCCAAGGCCAAGAGCAAATGTCAGACCTGTTTGGGGTCTAAGATTAAATTATTTACAACACAGATGCCATCTTTGACCTTAGTTTCTGTGGTTTTCTTCATTTTCTAACTCAAAGAGGACAGAAGCAATAAGACAGAAGGGTCTTCAAGCCTCACTCATCAAAAAGACCCCATTATTTGCACTTGCACACACCCTGTTCTCTGAACCTCCTCTGAAAACAGAAGAGAATCTTTCTTCCTTTCTAAAACTAATCTCTATACTTGTGCTCTCAATTCTATTCCCTGATGCTTTTTCAGGAACTTCATTCTTATGACAAATGCCTTCTCTTTCCTTTATGCTCAGTCTTCCTCTCTGTATTCACACTTTTCATTGACATTTAAATATGCTCTTGTCTTCCAACATAAATATAAAATTTTCCCAGTCCCCACTACCATCTTCTGCTAGCGTCTTCAGCTGTTGCCCTCTGCACCACTACTGCCTTTTCTTTTCCTTTTTTACTTTTTTATTTCCATAGGTTATTGGAAAACAGGTGGTGTTTGTTTACAAGAGTAAGTTCATTAGTGGTGATTTGTGAGATTTTGGGACTGCCTTTTCTAAGGTTACCAGTGCCTTCCTTAGTGCAAATCTAAAGGCACTTCTCAGTTTTATCCATGCAAATCTCTTAGCAACATCTGAAAGTGTTTTCACATTCTAGAAACACTGCTTTATCTTCTTCCCTAGAAAATGCTCTGTCTTCAGTTTTCTGGCTCTTTCTCCTCAAATTTGTGACCACTCCCCGCGCCCTCCTCCTTTTCTTTTAGCATCCCTCTAATGCCAGAGTAGTGACTGCTCTGTACATTCGGTTGGACTCCCTCTGCTCTCTGTTCTGGGCAATCTCATCTATTTTCACAGCTTCCATTCCCATTCAAACTTCCACCCTCAAATATTTCTCAAGCTCTAGATTTGCTCAGCTTCTTGAATCTCTCTTCCTGGGTAACAGATAAGCTATTCAAACTTACTGTTCCAAACTAAATCATAATCTCCATTCTCTCTTCTGCAACTCATGCCAATTCTGTTACTCTTCTTATGCAGTCAGCCTTAGAGATGGATACCAACAAACTTCATTGCCCAGAGTAGAAACCTGGGAATCCTGTTTGATGAGCCCCTCTCCCTCCATAGAAAACGACTCATGTCACGCTGTTGATTGTATGCCTTTGAAAGAACAGGAGAACTCATCTCCATTCCCAATCCCACCATGCTGGGTCAGTCCTACATTTTATGTCTGCGTATTGCAACAACAATCACTTTCCTGCACTACCTGCCTCCTGTCTTACCAGGAACTGTTTTCCTCTCTTCTTGCTCCCAAGTCAGACAAAGTTTCCTTGCTAAAATGCAAATTTTATGTCATTTTGCTGCTTCATTTCTTCAATCATTTCAGTGACATTTCTCTTAGGATGAAGTCTAAGCTGCTTGGTGTGACCCAAAAGACAGTTGTGTTTCTTTCCTACCTCCTCAATGTTCCCATCCCACTTTGTGCCTCTTTCTAAATCTACACTCTGCCCTATGCCCCCCATGCTGCCACCTCTTCAGCTTTGAGTATTCCATGCCCCCTCTTCAGGCCTTTGTCTATGCCTGCCTAACACCCATTCAGTTGTCAGCTCTAAACTTGGGTATCAATTATTCTGGGAAGCAGTCTTCACTTCCCTGAGCCTGAATTGAGCTAGGTACTCACAAATCTCTGTCTCATTCCCTTAGCCTTTATTTACTGTATTGGAATTGCTTGCCTTGTCTGTTACATTGGATATTTTAAGATGATAGAGGCACTGTAACTTTTGAGCACTACTGTATTTTCATTACTTTAGCATATTGTTTAACACACAGTAGCTACTTGAGAAGGTGAGTGGACAGAAATAGACTGGAAATGAAAACTAAGGCTTAGTTGTGGAAGAACTCACATGCCAGCCTACTGATTTTCTCCATGGAAGCATCCAAGAAGGAAAGTCCATGAAAACCTTTGGAAAAACTGTAGCATCATGAGATCTTACATGTTCAAAATAACCACAGTGTCAAATCCAGAAAGCGCATACCTATTTTTTTCTAACTTTTCTCTATAATTTTTGCTGGCTTATGCATTATAAAGTGCCTTTTGCACCCTTTAGTTACAGAGATTCCAGGTAGATCCACTGAACTGCGTTCCATGAAATCCACTGATCCACTGAAATCCACGAATGCTTTCCTCTGCAAGATTTCTCTAGCCGTAGTTTAGTCTCTGCTTGAACAACTTGAGCATTACGTTACGTTAGAGTTTACAAAGCACTTCCAAATGAAAGTTTTGTGTCATCATTGTGACAGTTCTGAGAATGTCCATTGGAAGATAAAATGAGTGAGGCCCAAAGAGTTTAGAGACATGCCGGCCCATAGACAAATGCTAATGGAAGTGAATCTTAACAGGGCACACACATTATTAAGTTGGACCCTATGAAATTGCCACTTTTGTATGTAAAAAAATGATTGAATATTGGCAGTTTCATACCCTTCAACCTAATACATCTTGAAATAATTAAGTGACAAAATAAGACAATGTACACATAACCAATTGTCAAAATGAGTGACAAATGTAATAAATGTTATGGACAGACAATAATTACATCAGCTGAGGATGAGCCTAGAAAAGACTGAGTTATCAATCTTTCCTCCATGACTGTTCACTTAACTTCTCCCTTGTCATGGTACCAACTTTTCTTTGTGTCCTGAGTCATGTATATGTTTCATTTGAAGATCCTGCCATAACACCAAATACTTTATATAGTACATTGAAATAAACATCTCCCTATTCACACTTTCACCCTGTCCTTCACTCTATGGCTTCTAAATCAGAAACTCTAGATTTCTCTGGGCCACATTCTTCTCTTTTTTTTCCCCTATGCAAGTCTGAGATCAAGTCCAAATGAAGTAACTTTGAAATAATTAACACATCAATTTCTTCTTTAAAAATGCCTACAGTTTGCATAATTAACCACACCTTACGCCAATCAGCAGTAAAGTCACAGTTTTTAAAATAGCTTCTTCGTTGTAGTACAAATGCATGGAAAAAATGTATACATTATGACTATATAGCTCAATACAAAGTTGGCTCAATGCTAACAAAGTTAGCAGACACATTAAACAATACCTAAAGAAGAAAACAAAATATTGCTTATCCTCTGGAATCCCTCTCATGTCTACTCTCAGTCACTAACCTACCTCAGATCATCACTGTCCTATCACCATGAAGTTACTTTGCCTTTTTTGAACTGTATATCAAGATGATTATAGATTATGTACTTTTTGTGCAGAATTGGTCTTTTTGCTCAACATGTTTGTAAAATTTATTCCCAGTATTAAGTATTGCAGTGGTGTATCTATTTTTACAGCTTTAGAGTATCCCATTCAATTAATCTACTGGCTTGTTTCCAGTTTCTGGCACTTAGACATCTTCCTGCTATTAACATTTTTGTGCATGTTTTGTGGTACACATATATATGCATTTCTATTGGGTACAAAATCAATAACGGATGATGTAATTCTGCTACCATAGATAATGCACTTTTTCCAAAGTATTTGAAATAATTGAACTATTTTTGCTGACAGTAAGTGTTGCTCATCTTATTAATATTAGATATTTTCATGGGAGTAAAATAATATCTCATTATGGTTTTCATTTGTAGTATTCTGACATGAATGAGGTAGGGCTATTCATATGTTTATTAGTCATTTTGATATCATCTTTATGAAATGCCAATTTAAGTATTTCATCTTTAAAAAAATTATCTGACTATTCCTTGTCAATAAATGAGAGTTACATGTTCTGGATGCAAGTCTTTTTTGTTATGTATATATATGTGTGTTGCTAATATTTTCAATCACTCTCTAGTTTTTAAACTCTCTTGTTATTGTCTTTTGATGAATTGAATTTATCAATTCTAATATAACCTTGCTTACCAAACTCTTCATTATGATTAATGGGATGTGTATCTTATGCAAAAAATAGTTGTATATCCTCAAGACTTTGAAGTCTTTTCCTATGACATTTTCAAGAAGTTTTATGATTATTCCATTGCATAATTAAGTCTGTATTTAACCAGAGTTAATTTGTGTTTGGTGTGAGTCAGGGTCAAGATTTATTTTTCCCATAAGAATAGCAAATTGACCTAGTAAAACCCATTGAGAAAACTATCAGAGCTTTGCCCACTACACTGTAGTGTCAATTTTGTGATATATTAATTGGCCATACATATTTAGGAATATATTTCTGGACTCCTTATTCTATTCCATTGGCTTGTTTGTGTACAGTTAAGCTAATATTAAGTTATCTTAATTACCTTTTCTTAATTATTTATTTATTTTTTGTTTTGAGACAGAGTCTCGCTCTGTCACCCAGGCTGGAGTGCAGTGGCACGATCTCAGCTCACTGCAAGCTCTGCCTCCCGGGTTCACGCCATTCTCCTGCCTCAGCCTCCCGAGTAACTGGGACTACACGCACCTGCCAGCACACCTGGCTAATTTTTTGTATTTTTAGTAGAGACGGGGTTTCACCGTATTAGCCAGGATGGTCTCGATCTCCTGACCTCGTGATCCGCCCACTTCGGCCTCCCAAAGTGCTGGGATTACAGGCGTGAGCCACTGCGCCCGGCCAAATATCGTTTGTTTTTATCTGGAAATGAAATTCATGAAATGTCCTTCATGATTGCCTTAGCTACTTTTGACCAAATACATTTCCATATAAGGGTTAGGGTCATCTTTAGAAGTGTTCAAAAAAATTAAACTACTATAAATACACTTGCTGTAGTTTTTATTGGTATTGTATTTAAAAAGTGACTATAGAACATGTGGTGTTTGGTTTTCTGTTCTTGCGATAGTAACAAACCTGCACGTTGTGCACATGTACCCTAGAACTTAAAGTGTAATTTAAAAAAAAAAAAGTGACTATAGAGAGAATTAACATCTTTATAATATTCACGGAACTCATGTGTCACAGTCTTGCCTATATTTTGGTTAATATATTTGTAGATATTGTTTGTTTTTATCTGGAAATGAAATTCATAAAATGTCCTTCATGATTGCCTTAGCTACTTTTGACCAAATACATTTCCATATAAGTGTTAGGGTCATCTTTAGAAGCATTCAAAAAAATTAAACTACTATAAATACACTTGCTAGAGTTTTTATTGGTATTGTATTTAAAAAGTGACTATAGAGAGAATTAACATCTTTATA
Organism: Rhinopithecus roxellana; assembly: GCF_007565055.1. NCBI lineage: Eukaryota > Metazoa > Chordata > Mammalia > Primates > Cercopithecidae > Rhinopithecus > Rhinopithecus roxellana. Next base: position 29,944,681 of record NC_044565.1, read on the forward strand.
ATATTCACGGAACTCATGTGCCATGGTCTTGCCTATATTTTGGTTAATGTATCTGTAGACATTTCATATTAGTAATAATCTGAATAGTACTCAAAAATATTTCAACTAATTTCTTATTAAAATAGAGAAATGCAATTGATTTTCTTGGATATTGGCTGTGTATCCACTGACTTTACTAAATTCACTGAAGACATAGGTTATAGACGAAAAAATGTTGTTTATACACAATAATGCCATCTGCAAAAGTTCATATTTTTATTTTATTTTTTCAAAATTATACATGTCTCTGGTCAATTACACTGAATAGAACCTCCAACATAATGTTGAACAAAAATGTTGATTCTGAGCTTTTCTTTTTCTTTTCTTTTTTTTTTTTTTTTTTTTTTTTTTGAGACGAACTCTCACCCTGTCACCAGGCTGGAGTGCAGTGCAGTGGTGCAATCTCAGCTCACTGCAATCTCCGCCTCCTGGGTTCAAGCGATTCTCCTGCCTCAGCCTCCTGAGTAGCTGGGACTACAGGTGCATGCCACCACACCTAGCTAATTTTTGTGTTTTTGGTAGAGACGGGATTTCACCATGTTGACCAGGATGGTCTTGATCTATTGACCTCATGGCCTCCCAAAGTGCTGGGATTACAGGCATGAGCCACCGTGCCTAGTGGATTCTGAGCTTTTTTGTCTTTTGCCCAATTTAATTTGGGAAAAGCCATTCATATTCTAGTATAAAGAATAATGTTTGTTTTTCTTAGATACCATTTATTAATTTCATAAATGGTATCATTATTAGTAAAGACATTCTAAGATACCTAACTTCCTCAGTTTACTAAAACATATTTTTGGTTTTTTAAAATTAAATTGTAGATATGCAATGAAGGTTTTTCATTTACTTTCCATTGTCTTTCTATCCTTCTCCCTCTGTCTCTTACTTTCTCCTTCTCCCTCTCCTAACCTCTTCTTCTCCTCTCCCTCCAGCCACTATATCTATTGAAAAGATAGTATAATTTATCGCCTCTCACTGTTCTTTGGTAGATTACATGAATGTGTGTTTATAAAGTTAAATTAACCTAATATTCCCATCTTGATGATGATATATTTTTATTTATTTATAGATCCCTGAATTCAAATTTGAATATTTCTGGGATTTGTTTTGAATATTTTGTTTCAAATATTTGTTTAGGAGTTTTTCATCTATGTTAGTGAGATCAAATTGTAATTTTCTTATTTGTTAATGTTCTGGAGAGTTTCAAAGCATCTCATAAAATGAGTTTCAAAGGACTCTCCTTTTGCTATTGTCTTTAAAAAGTATAAGATTCATGATATTTCTTCCTTAAATCTTGAGAAGAATTCACCAGTAAAGCTATTTGAGCTTACATTGGTTATTTTGGGGGATACTTTAAATTACCAATTTAATTTATTTAATAAATGTGGTTTCTCTACATTTTGTATTTCTTCTTTTATCAGTTTTGGCACATAATTTTTCTAGGAATGTATCTATTTTATGTAAATTATCAGATTTATTGGCATAGAGATTTTAATAATATTTTCCTTTTATCATTTTAATAACTGCAGGATCTGTAATGAGAGCCTCTTTTGGATCTCAAAAATTTTATTTGGATTCTTTCCTAGATCTACGTGCTATTTAAAAGTTACCAAATATTTGTAGAATTCATTAAGTGCCTGTATTAGTCCATTTTCACACTGCTGATGAAAACATACCTGAGACTGGGAAGAAAAATAGGTTTAATGGACTTACAGTTCCACATGGCTGGGGAGGCCTCACAATCATGGCAGAAGGTGAGGAGGAGCAAGTCACATCTTACATGGATGGTGGCAGGCAAAGAGACAGAGCTTGGGCAGGGGAACTCCTGTGTTTTTAAAACCATCAGATCTTGTGAGACTTATTCACTATCACGAGAGCAGCGTAGGAAAGACCTGCCCCCATGATTCTATTACCTCCTACTGGGTCCCTACCAGGGAATTGTGGGAGTTGCAATTCAAGATGAGATTTGGGTAGGGACACAGCCAAACCATATCAGTACCTTTTTACTCTTGTTTAATCCTGCTCTTGTAAGAGAATATACCTCCATATAATTTTCATCCTTGTATATCTAATAACTTTTGCTTGTTTTGTCAATATTATGGTCAATTTTTAGAAAGATTCCATGTTCAACTGAAAAAACGATAGGCTGCAATTGTTGGTTGCAGTGTTCTATGTAAGATGATTAGGTCCATTTCATGAATTGTGTTATGTGTGTCCTCTGTATCTCCACTGATTTTTCTCCTGTGATTCCACCAGTCAATTAGGAAAATGTGTCAAAGTTCTTCACAATGTTGTTAAATTTCCTTTGTCCTTTTATTTCTCCATTTGATTGATATATCTATAAATATATAGATAGCTACATATAGATATTGATACATCTATATCTTTATACACATCAATATCTATATAAATATCTATATCTACATAATACATATTTTTAATGTAAATTATCACTTATTGGCATAGACTTTTTAATAATATTTTCCTACTGTCATTTTAGTAACTGCAGGATCTGTAATGATAGCCTCTTTTGCATCCTGATTATTAGTAATTTATGCCTTCTCTTCTTTTATTTAATAGTCTGAATATTATTTTCTCAGCTTACTGAGAAACAAGAAAAACTCTATGTATTTTGATTAGGTCCATTTCATGAATTACGTTATTTGTGTTCTCTATATCTTTACTAATTTGCTCCTGTGATTCTGCCAGTTAGTTAGAACAATGTGTCAAAATTTTACAGGGAGATATTCTCTGACAATATATATATATATATCTTTATGTATCTATATAAATATATAGATCTATATCTTTATAGGTATTTATAGATCTCTATCTAGATATATATATATTTATATAGAAACATCTTATCTCCCTATCCAAAAGCTCTGATCAATTTCTATATAGTTATTTATATCTCTATATCTAGGTATACATATAGATATCTATGTATATAGATACATTGATATTTATAGATATGTATTTATAGATATACATTTATAGATATATATTTGTATTTATCAGTCTATAAATATATATCTATAAATATGTAGCTACATATTATATTTATATAATTTCTATATATAGAAAGATACATGGATGCTATATCTCTATTTTATTAATATTATTATATAAATAGAATACTATAAATATAAATATATATAAATATAATATAAATATATATTTTCATATAAATATAAATATAATAGAATATTATAAATATAATTATAAATATAAAACTATACATTTACTATATATTATATCTATATCTATATTAGATATATCAGCTATCTATATTATATTTATATTATATCTATATTATATAGATGTATATAAAATGCAGATAGATATTTAGCCTGTGTTACCAGCATATACAAAGTAAGGATTATTATCTCTTCCTGGTGATGGAATCATGAATATACTAGTATTATATCTTTCTTTAAAGTCTAGTCAGTTTTATATCAATATTTCTAGTTAATGTCATATCAGGTTTCTTAGGGACAGGGATTTTAGGGTCTTTTTTTCTACATTTAAAGTGTTGATCTCATAAACAGCATAGAGTTGTTGTCAATCAAGTCTGATAAATTTTAATTCTAATTTTGAATTATTTAGTTCATTGGCATTTAATTAATTACATATTTCTGTTTAAGTCTAATATCTTATTATTAGTTTTGTATTTGTTCTGTCTGTACTCTGTTGCTTTTGGCCACTTCTTTCCTTTTCTTTTTTGATTACTCACTTATTTACTGTTTCATCATTCCTTTGTCTCTCTTTATAAGTTTTTACTTATACAGTTTCTTGTTTTGTTAGCTATCTTAAAACATCAGCATGTATATTTGAAATATTACAGTATGTGTTATATTAGAATTATTTTCCAATTTCAGGACAGTACAAAGACTTAAACAATACATTACTGCAATGTATCTCCTTTTGTCATTTGTGGATTTTGATAATTTATTTTAGTAGTATATGTATTAAACCACATAAGACATTTTTCCATAGTACATATTCATCTAGATTTACTGTAACTTTTTTCTTTGTTTCTTCTTGTATTCTGATGTTTCCATCTGTGATAATTTTACTTCTGCTTGAGGAATTCTTTCTGTCATTTTTCAGGTCTGCTGTTTGAAAAGTCCTTCTTTTACTAAAAATAATTTTATTTCATTTTTGAAGGATGATATTTTAGCTGGTTATAGAATTCTAGGTTAAATTATATTATTTTAGATTTTTGAAAAATATCATTATATCATCTTCTCAATTTAGTTTTTGAGTTGAGAAGTTCATTATTATCCTTATTGTTGCTCTTTTGAAAGTGATCTGATTTTTCCCTCCTCTGGAAGCTTTTAGTATATACTTGGATTTCAACTGCTTTGCTATGATTTGTATCTTTTATAATCTTGTTTCTGATTGGTAGTGCTTCTAGAATCTATTTTTAATTATTTAATTGTTTGTGAAAATGCTTCCAAATCATCCCTTAAATATTACTCTGTTGCATTTGCCTGTAATTTTCTCCTGGAACTTCCGTAACATGTATATTTTCATGCTCTATGAATTTGTTCTTGTTTTAATATTTCCCATGAGTTTTTCTCTATGCATTTCAGTGTATATGCTCTACTAAACTATATGTGAGTCAACTAATCCTAATCAGTAGTGTTCTATCTACTATTAAACTCATTTTTTTTCAGTTTACACTCTTCCTTCTTTATATATGTTCCATTTTCCTTTTCTATGTTTACATCTGTCATATATTTTTATTGTATTGATCACAGAATATTTTTCATCTGTGTTTCATAAGAGTAGTTCTTAGATCATCTGTACATCTATTTCTATTGTCTCTTTTTTTTTCTTTTGTTTTTGGTCCTATCTCCATCAATTTTTTAAATAAAATTTTGTAGAAAAAACTTTATATTAAATATAGCAAAGGTTCAAAATAATGTTTTCCTTATGTAGAAAACATTTATTTTTGCTTTTCAAGCCTGTTAGAGTGGAAATATTTTACTTTAATCCAGTTTGTGATTGAGCTGATTTGACAGTGAATTTTAGTCTTTGTGAGTGCTGGTTCATTTTAAAACTAGCCTTACCTTTAAGGTGTCGCTCTTCAGTGATCCCAAGTAAAAGTCTACATTGTTTTCAGTTCCTTCCCCATTGATAGCCCCTGGACTCTAATTCTTGTCTCCCTAGCCAAAAGCTTTGATCAATTTCTCACCACCGCTTATAAACAGGTACATGCTATCAAAAAAAAGCGGTCTAGATGTTGCACTCTTGTCCTTCTGGAATCCTGATTTCTCAATCTTGGCTATAATGACAGATCTGATATATATTCTTTTCTCAACCCCATGGGACTACCTGGAGCTTTGCTCAGCATCTTTGCTGCTATTCTGTCATAGATTCTCAGTCTAAGAAGTAAATGCCTCCAGAGCAAATGTAGAGCAGAATGTTAATTCACTTTAATGCATTTTCAATTCCGAGACCTTGGCCCCTTAAGCCTTGGCTGCCTACGTAACTCTCCGATTCCATATTTTATCCAGATGTTCTAGTTATTCTTGGCAGGAAAGTTGGTTACATCTAAGCCACAGTTTTAATACTTTTTTGTGCCAGAAGTAGATTCTAAATTTTAGAGTCACAAGTGGGCTTAGAGATTATTGACTTCTATGCCCTTTGTGAACTTCTAACCCGTATTTTTCCAATATCATTCAGCTCTGACATGAGCACTGTAATGGTAGAAAACATACTTAGGTTCAAATCCTAGTTCTGTAGTTTACTAGCTCTGCTACTTTTGACTTATTATCTAATTAAGAATCAGTTTTCTCATCTGTAAATTAGGGATAATACAAAGGACCTATCACATAATGCTGCTTTAAGAATTAAATGTAAAAATGCACGTAAACTGGTTTAGAAATTACCTTCATGAACATCTTGGTATAAACGTTTGATCTCTGAGTTTAGGATTTCACTTGAGCATTACAGGGTTGTGAATTTCAGATAACCAACGAATATATTTTTAGTATAATTACACAATATTCAGGACATATTTACACCTCCCAAAAATCATTTATCTAAAATTCAAATTTAACTGGGCGTCCTATATTTTATCTGACAACCTTATGTTAATTTGAACTGGAATTGTCTTTTTCATTTGCACCCATATGTCTAACTACAACCCCCACCCATCTTCCCTTGTTTCTACTCAAGTCCTTCTTTTCCTATGATTCAAAGACTTTGTAAGATCTCCCTCCCCCAGCCAATAAAAGGTGTAAAAAGTCATTAAGAATGATTTATGTTGATTACATGTTAGATGATTAAATTAATTTTAGCTCTATTTATTTTCCTTTTTATATAACTACAAAAAATACAAAAATTATACACACCACTTACATCATATTGCTATAAGGCAGTGTTGTTCTGGAACACCCTGGGCTCCTTCACATAGGCTTTTGAACATGAATCCTCACAATCTGATGAAATTTAGACCATTTATGAATCCAAAGATGAAGTTGCCATATCTATGAAGTGGCAGCCCCTTAAGTCCCCAAAAGAATTATTCTCTCCCCATCTCTGTTCCTAGAGCATAGCTATGCCTACTAAACACGTTATTACAGGTGGATAACCAGAGAATAGTTTGTTTCCGCCACTAGGTTGAGCTTCTCTATATAAATGAATACATCCTTTAATGGTGCTGATTAATTAGTGGATTATGTAATTGAATTGTCTGTTACCTTTGGCTCAACATTTGGAAAATTCATTTGATTAATAAATGCTTCCGTGTATCTTATGAAAGAATATTTTGCTTTACCCCCCTCTTTTCCTTTTGACTCTGTAACCTTTGGTATTGTCTTAAAATAGACTCTGACCTGGATGATTGAAACATTTCCCTTCTGTGCTTGCTTCCTGTCCCTAGAACTAGTCTTCTGTGCTTCGAATGTTATTTTCTTCATTTTATTTTGGCTCCTTGCCTGAATTTTGTTTTACTTTTTTTTTTTTTTTTTTTTTTTTTGTGATGGAGTCTCGCTGTGTTGCTCAAGCTGGAGTGCAGTGGCGTGATCTCGGCTCACTGCAACTTCTGCCTCCTGGGTTTAAGTGATTCTCGTGCCTCAGCCTCCTGAGTAGCAGGGATTACAGGCATGTGCCACCACACCCGGCTTTTTTTTTTCTTTCTTTCTTTTTTTGACAGAGTCTAGCTCTGTCGCCCAGGCTGGAGTGCAGTGGTGCAATCTCGGCTGATGGCAAGCTCCGCCTCCTGGGTTCACGCCATTCTCCTGCCTCAAACTTTCTAGTAGCTGGGACTACAGGTGCCCGCCATAGGCCACGCCCATCTAATTTTTTGTATTTTTTTTAGTAGAGGCGGGGTTTCACCGTGTTAGCCAGGATGGTCTCGATCTGCTGACCTCGTGATCCGCCCACCTCTGCCTCCCTAGTAGAGATGAGATTTCACCGTGTTCGCTAGGCTGGTCTCAAACTCCTGACCTCAAGTGATCCACCCACATCAGTCTCCCAAAGTGCTGGGATTACAGGCGTGAGCCACTGCGCCCAGCCATCCTCAATTTTCACAGGCACTTTCCTGTGCCTTATGCCTTAGGCCCTTGCTCAACGGAGTTCGTCAAAATACCCCTTTCACGTAGCTGGTTCCTAATACTTGGATTATCTAAATTACACAAGATTAAGTTGTCCTTCTATTATTTTTATCTGCTGGGCTGCTACTCCCAGACTATATTCCTTTATCCTCCCTGCCTCTGACTCCTTGATCAACATAGAAAGTCTCACACACACACACACACACACACACACACACACACACACACACTTTTAACTTCAAATCTATGAGACATACCTATTTTAGTAATCATCTACAGTACCATCAAACTTTAAATTATTTCATAAAGAATTTTAGCTTTGTGGATTTAATTTAACTTATATTTGTTTTCTCATATTTGGGACATTTGTGTAATAGAAGTACTTTAAAAGTCAGATGGAGTAATATATAATGGATTTTTATTAGTAAAGCCAATGAAAGAAAATCATAAGAAATTAATTTGTAAGAAAAAAATGCATTTAAAATGTTCAATTATTTGTTTATGTTTTGATAGGCAAGATTTTTTGTTTTTATGGTTTTTTATTTTAAAATGAGATTCTTCCACGTCTTTATGGGTGGGGACAAGGGGATAGGAATGCAAATATATGTAAAAAAAATAAGACCTAGTTCTTGTGTTCTGCAAGATGATAATTCATTTGGTGAGATATTAAACAAATAAAAATGAAATATCACCATGTGGAATGGAATGGGCGTTATGGAAAATAGTGCTCTGACCACAAATAAGGGTAGAAAATGAAGCTTCATCTAGCGGAAACTATTCAGAAAGGCTTTGTGGAAGATGAGGCGTTTGAGTGGGGTGTTTCTGTAACTAAGGGTAAGGAAGGCATTCTAAGAAGAGAAATAGCACACAAAGGAGGCAGGAAGGCCATTGAAACAACACATATTTGGGAGCAGGAAAGAGTAAGGTGAGTTGGGTATGTGCAAGGACAGGAAGGATCTAGAGACAGAATTAGGGAGCTGCTGAGAATGCAAGGTCTGGGAGTTTGAACTTGATCCTGTGTGCAGGCAGTGGAGAACTGCCGGGGAATATTGATCAGGGATGTGACACAAGAAGGAGTGTAGGAGGAACCGACCGGAGGGAGACACAGCTTGGAGGGAGCTGAGGTCAACTGGGTCTACCCCATGTGGCAAGGGATTCAGAGAACAAGTGCCAGCACTGTGTCTGGACACAGTGAAGACTTACGAATCTCAAAGTTTATTGTGGTCGTATTTGTTGAACAGACGTAAGTTGAATTAGTAATCAATAATTAATCTGAAAAATCAACAGTCGAATGGAAAATAATCAGCACAATATTCCAGCACTATTTTTGGAGGAGATGAATAAAAGAATACAAGAGTGGCTCTACATGACTATTTGGTATCTGAAACTTCATAAATGTTTTTGTATAAAGAGCTGGATATTCAATATACAGATTTCATCTTATTTGAGAGCATTTTATTCCCTTGAATGTGAATGGAAGGTGGCCAGATCTGCAGGCAGAAACTAGAGGTTTTATCCACAGAGACTACATTCATAGGTAAACAGTTCTATACCAAATGAAAGTAGGTAGAGCACTGAATCTGTAAAAATCTCCTGGTGTTATATAAATTCAGTCGGCTGATTTCTTAAGTTTCAGAAAAATCAATGGAACCAAAGAGTTCTTGTCCAGATCAAAACTCAAGTCAGCTTCTGGTTCCCTGAGAACTACAAGTAGATACACTGTCCAGGCCTGCTTGGTATTTCATGCATGTTAGGCAGCCAAGAAGCAGTTAAAAGCGCTGTCCACTAGCTGACAGTTAGTATGTATATCTTATCACTCTTTTGGCCCTTTTTTCCTATTGTGAAAAAAGGCACAGGGCATTTCATTATGTTAATGGGGCATCAGAGACACAAATAAAAAAGCACTTGGTTCATACTGAGTACCTGTGAGAAGAGAATATTTTTAAATATCTGTAGGTGGTTCACTAACACAGGTAATTGAGTTTCAACATATTTCTCCTTGGAGCCTTTCTCCTGGATGTTCTGTCATCCTGTTAAGTAAGGTGGGAAATAACAAGTGAAACCTTTTAAGGAAGTATTACCTTCCTTAGCTTGATCCTCTAAAAAAGTACTTTGTTAACTTGCTTAATGCTCCCTTTTATAGAAATCTCTCTCTCTCTTTTTTTTTTTTTTAACTCAAAAAGAAGCAAACCTCATTTTTAGAGAAATGGCAAAGGTGTTAACACTCCCACTTAAATTAAGTGACACGGATTTCCCACAAAAGACCTGAGTGCTTGCTCAACGCAGCGTGCACCGTGATGATACAAGTGCCCCTCCGTGCGCATTATGAGGACAAATAGCTCTCTGGATAATTCTAAACATGTGTAAGTTATAACTTTCCCTCCTGAAGAAAGATGTTCTTCCCTCCCTTTATTGTAATCATATGCCTTTCAGTGTGGACTTTCATCTACATTAAGAATAGTTGGCATTAAGGGATGCATTTAAAATTCAGGGTTTTTTTTCTTATTCTTTTCTTGATTTAACAAATCTGTAGATGTTCTTCATTAAAAAAAAAAAAATGGCCGGGGGGGGGGGGCGGAGGGAGGCGGGATATGGGAATATGGATGGGCCACAGGCTCTAGGGACTGCCACAGTCTCTTGGTTTTATTTCCTAGTACTTGTTTTCTCTCATATCTTCCAGTGATCAGGGTAGCTACAAAAGCTATTAATGCACCAGAACTCACGTTTTACCATAGAATGGAATTAGACATAATATGTGGTGGATCCGGGCCGGGCGCAGTGGGCTCATGCCCGTAATTCTAGCACTTTGTGAGACCGAAGCGGGCAGATCACGAGGTCAGGAGATAGAGACCATCCTGGCTAACACGGTGAAACTCCACCTTTACCAAAACAAACAAACAAACAAAAAAATTATCAGGGCGAGGTGGCGGGCGCCTGTAGTCCCAGCTACTCGGGAGGCTGAGGCAGGAGAATGGTGTGAACCCGGGAGGCGGAGCTTGCAGTGAGCCGAGATCGCGCCAGGGCACTCCAGCCTGGGCCATAGAGCGAGACTCTGTCTCAAAACAACAACAACAATAACAACAAAAAAGAGATGTGGTGGATCTGTCCTTTACCTTATCTAGTTTGTTCTTTACCTTATCTAGTTCATGGGGTCCAACATGAAATGCCAAAATTTTCAGAGTAGTTTAGTACCAGACTGGACACTAAATCAGTGCACGTATTTTGTAAATGAGGAAATGGAAGTCCTGATGATTCACCAGCTTGTTCAAAACAGGCAGAGACTAGGAGGTGGTTTCTAGGCTTAGTGACTTAGTGCAACGGGCTAGGTCACTGTGCCACACTGCAGGGTCATCGACTAGGTGGACAGCATAGTGCAGTTTTTCCACCTGGCTGTCCAACTTCAATAAGGGAGACATTTTGTCGAGTGGATAAAGGGTTGCCTTCCATGCTAGATTTAAAGTCAGATGTGTCTTGGGAAACATGCTTTAAAAAATACAGACTTTGCTTTGTACATTTGGAAGAAAATATTCTATTTGGCCCCGGAAAGGTTTAGGAAAAGATATTTTCAATAAATTCATTGGCAGAGAATCCCATGTAACTCCACAGGATGGAAAAGAGATATTTTAAATAAATCTAGGCTTTCCATTCGTTTATTAATGTAAAAAATTTATTTATCCACTCAACTAATCCATATTTACAGAGCTGGAAATATAATTTGGATCAGAGTGTGCAATGGGCCTGGAGTAATAAACAGAACAGTCAGAAACTCTTGCTCTGGTGAATTCATATTCTAGTAAGAGAAAGACAGACAAGAAATGAAGCAAACAGGGAAATCTTGGAGTTCAAGGGTAGACAGTATTCCAGAGAAAAATAAAGCTAAGAAGCTGGAGAGACTGTTCCTTGGGAATGGGAGAGGGGATGGATAATGAGTACCCAGGAATTTTACGTGAAGACTTGAAGGGGAGGGCTGTTAGATGCCAGCAGATATAAGAAGCAGATCTCATGGAGACCTCCCCAAAGCTATACGGCAATTTTTATTTTACCACATTTTATGAATTATGAGGTTCAAAGAGGTTTGGCGACTTGTTCATGGTCCCAAAGCCAAGATACAGATGCATAGGAACTTTGCACACAGGTAGCTTTTTGTTAACACAGTATCAGTAATTTCATATTCACTCAGCTCTCATTTATCACCCGATGATACGCTGTGTGTCTGTGTGGCATCGTGCAATAGAGAACCGTAAATTCCCTCTAATATGTTCAGGAAAAAAAAAAAAAAAAAGAATAAAAGATAATTCAATGCCTTTCTTTAATAACACAAATAAAGTATGCCAAATTTGCTTTTCCTAATTCCTCTAAGAAATATTATCAAAGGCATTGCTGCAGTTGCCTGTTGCCACTGAGGCACTGAGTAATCGAACACGGAGCACACACCCCTGTTTGGCATCTCAGCATGTGGAAAATCAGCCTGCACAGTCCCTCTGAAACAGAAGGTTATAGCCAATATGTCTGTGCAAGGAATGCAATGAACAAAAACACATCTGTTTGAGATGAGCACAATAAGGAAATAGTTCAAGAGCCACTGTATCATCCTTTGCATTGTGAAGAATCTTCACATAAATTTCCATGCCAGGTAGTTCTCAAAAAGTTCTTAAGTCCCCGTAGGCGAATATCAATTTGGTGTGACTTAGTTCGGGGAGCCCTATCCTTCTACATTCCATATGCTGAAAAATCACACTTGCATGAAGACTACATCAGAAAAATAGTGCACTTTGGGATCCTTGGAGCAGCAACAGCCAATTTCTATGCCAACCAATCTTTCCTTATCACTTGAACTTGCCTCTATCACTGTGATCATTTCCTTTCATATGTATATGTCCTCTATTAAATTCTTAAAGGGATTCATTCATTATTTAATCCATGTATTTTTTTTTCTTGCTTGTGTTTCCTTTTCTTTTTTTGAAAGAAAACAAACTAAAAGCTAGACTTTGCATTTCAAATCCAGACATTGGAGGAAGACGTGGAGGTGTGGGTATGTGGGCTGGTTTAATTGCACGTGTCGAGGTGCCAGGGTCTGTGATGTACTGGGAGAGATGGTCTTCTGCAAGCTGATTATGCTTCAGACCCTGTGTTTAGACAGCAGATGTTCTGGGTTCTCGGTGGGGATGGAAATGACCCACTAGCACACTGAGGGTGCTGCTGGATCTGCTGTCGCTATTCCAGTTACTTCCTGCAACATTTGGCAGGCAGCGCCCAGGCAGCAGGGAATGATGGAGGTGGAAGGGGACCCAATCAGACATCCCACAATTGATATCTGATTGATGAATGCATGAAATTTTGGAAACAACCCATTAAAAATAGAGCTTTGAGAGTGAAAGCATTGAGCTGCACTTTTATGTGACTATAAAAGCTTGACAATGATTTTACTTTTTGAGGCGGGGAGGAAAACCGTTTTCTAGCTAACTTACCTGCTAAAAAGAGAAATGCAAATTGTGTTTTCATATCAAGGAAACTAAACAAAAGGAAAACAGGTTTAAATTATTCACAGAGGAAATGAATTAAGAATCTCGAATTAGACTGAAATATTTAAAGCATTAGCATTATTGGTCTTGCAACCTTCTTCATGTACAGTAAAATAAAGATAAATAAACATTGCCGTGAGCTCAAGGGAGACACAGAAAAAAGAACAACTTCTTTTAGTTGAAAAGTAAAATAAACTTAATTCTTTTTCACCTGGAGAAATGTTAGTTTTGAAATCCAAGGTTAAAAAAAGCATCACATTGCATTTTGACTCATGTTTATTTTTATTCCTCATTTAAATATAGTAATGAATATCCCCTCACCACATAGTCTCACACCCTCATGTATTTCCTTTAAAAAAAAAAATAGATTGAATCAAACATTTGAAATCTTCCAAATTTGCTTTTCCTATAAAACGTGAGCTATCATTCACAGCTCGAAAGGAGAATTCATTCTGATATTGATTATGTTGTGTTAGAGTTTAGATTTTTCTCTAAGTGTGTAAAGGCTGCAAACATCAGCAATCCCTGATGGTCTAACAGAATCATTCCTCCTCTGACTACATAATTGCTAAATTGTGCATGTCAAATGGCTTCAGGATACTCTGTCCCCTCTCCAGCAGGTTATCAAGGGAAACTTGCTGGAGAATGGTGCTGTTTGTATGTCCTTTAAGTTAGGAACTCAAAGGTCAAGAGTTGCCAAAAGCATTTTCACTGGGTAACTGCTCCTTTCCCCAAGCTCTGTAAGGTGCCTCTCCAGTGATCCCTATCATTTACTATTAAATGCGTGTTTTTAGTTTCTAAGGCAAAGCCAACTTTTACACCCAAGCTTTATTATAATTAATCATAATGATTAGTCATCTAATACATGTTTTTACATGTCTATATGCCAAATTTACATGATAATATGGATTTTCTTCGTAATTATTTTTGAAGACATTTAAGAAAAAATAAATGTGCATTTTTTCAATGATTTAAATTCCAGTACAAACAATAATTAAATATTTAGTGTATAATAGTGTTTAGTATAAGTACAATCTAAGAACCCTTATTTGTAGTGGGATAGAAATGTCTCTTCTTAATGAGAGTGGTTTTGTCTGATTTCAGTGCTAACTTAGGAGTAGAGAGATTCTATTAATACACTGTGAGTAATGCTAGAATTGAGTTGTTAGAATCCATTTAGCGTTAGTTCGGAATCTCTGCTCTCTTCCTAAGTGTTTTCTATGAGTCATACTCCTCAACAATCGCCATTGGTTGTTCTTCTGGTTAAACTGCTATTGCAAGATTAATCTTTAGTTTTGACAGTTAAAACAGTTGCAGCAATTAATTACTAGGGAATAATTTCTCATCCCAAAGGTTCAGACCATGAAAGCATGTTTATAAATATGCTGCAATACTTAACTGTTTTCCTCAAAGTATAACCTAAGACATTTTTGCGATGACAAGTCCTAAAACTCACAAATTCCATATTCCTATAAGTTAAAAGAGTTGAGGGGGACATTTTGATATTTTTTTTTCAAATGATACGTGGAAACATTTGTCATTCACATCTGATCAGAATTCTATGATTACACTGCATATGTAAACTTCACTTCAATCTTCTATGTATTTTTTCTCTATTCCTCTTTGCTTAATGGTGGCGATATAATTTCAAGAAATGTAGTTTATGAATGTAAAAGCACAGAGAACAAAAGAAAACAAATGATGAACATGACAAGACACTATATTCAAAATGTAGACAAAAAACCTAACCAGCAGATGAAATCTCCTGCAGCATCTGAAACAAATGAAAGGAAAACAGACTGTCATCAAATCTTCACTTTTTTCAAAAGTTTGATACATATTTCTTTGGGGAATAGTTTGCAAATGATATATAGAATATGTGAAATACAATTGTAAACAGACATGCAGTTTACCTAGGTTAAAATCTGTTCCATGATCTTTGTTCATTCTTAAGAAAAAAGACAGGGCATACCACTTGGAACAGGATTGTAGCAAAATAAATCTGAGATTGAGTTATTAGAACTGACATTATTAATATTTTTTTAATATTCTATGGCTTACTCGTGATTCTTTGCATGCCACATCTTTAGCAAACTCCAGTGCCTTAATCATTTTAAGATTTGCTGTGTTCTCAATAGCTGTTTGCTGGTATGCAGGCACAATGTCTTTGAATGGCAATAAATATGCATGGCTAAAAAGAAAGCCATAGTCAGAAACTCGTACGTCTAAAGAATTAACTGCTATATTCAGTGTTTCTTACACTCTTGTTCGCTGAACACATGTTGCCCTGGGGTCTGAAACTGAGCTACCCTTGCCCTTTTGTGGCACTTTGGTCTCTTTCTTTCACCAAAGGCAGGGCCCGGTGGGGGTGAGGTGGACAGGGAGGGGTGAGGGCGGAAAGGGCAGGAGGGGAAGGTGGATACACAGGAAAAGAAAAGGAAAGCTCTCCGTGGGTTGCTGGTTGTCAGATCATGGGAAAACCAAATGCTATCACTTGAAAGTGGCTCCTTCTACCCTGCTGAACCCACACTGGTAGCGCAGCCCCGCCACCAGTCACTGACCACAGCCCAGTCGCGACTTCTTTCACCCTTTGAGGTTGCACATGTGCCAGGGCGCTGACTGACACCACATTTTGAAACTGATTGTACAACATTGTCCGGCACAAGCCATGCAGAAACCTCTGCCGGCTGTGCACAGGGCCAGGACTCACAACAGAGAACATTTCTTTCTAGGTGGTCAGCCGTGGAGCACGGGCTCTGACAATTGTTATTGTGTATGTATCTTGCTACAGAATCACTGGAGTAGAAATGCAGGAGACAAGACTGGCAGGGGAATGAAAAGGCAAAAGATCAGATATATATGTTTTATCGTGTATCTTGGGTTTTGCACGATTTTTCCCATGTAGGAAGACCCCAGTAGAAGTACAGTTCATCAGTCCTTCTCCTTACCGGTGCTGTATAATGTTCCAAGTCAGTCCGTTTTTATGGAGTTATTAAAAGGTGTAGTTTGGATAAGCCATATGCTGATCTTATTCAAACGGAGAAGAGTTTTTAGGAAAAATAAGAAATTGCAGCTGGTAGCTACGGTAGTTTACTATTTTTGAACGGCTCTTTAGTATATGGTATTTTAATTCATCCCACAGATTCAAATTGGACTTTGACTGTGTACACTAGGATATACTGTATGGTGTTCTGAGTAATGCTGCTTTGCTAAAATTGCAATGTAGATTGATGCTAAAGAGGCAGCTTTGCCATTTCTAAAATCTTCTCAGGCATTTTGTACAGAATGAAAATGCTGACAGGCTAGCTACCTCTGCAAACATGGATGCTGTAAATGCAGAGAGTCTTGATCCTTCTACTTTCTAAGTACAGAATGGGTAATTAGTACTGCTCAGGCTGTTAGAAAGATATGCAGGATTCCCATTATACCAAGAATGCTGATTTTCAGGGGTTTATAATCAGTCTAGGAAAAAAAAATGCTGTAGATAAAATTGGTACCCAAGTTTCAGTTATGGACAGTTTTATTTTTCTTTTAAAAAAAAATTGAAGTAAAGTAAAATAATCAGTGCTACTTCCAGGCTACAGAAATCCAATAAGTGGACAATATCTAAATGTTCTGTATTTCTGTCTGATGCCTTGCATTCGCTTTGTTTTCCACTTGGCACTTGGAACATAACCTTTTTTGCACTGTGTGTTTAAATCTCACAAATGCATAAGGACGAAGTCTTTGTTGCTTCAAGTTAGTAGACCACATCAGGGTAAAATACTTCTGTGCTTTGCATATCCGATGGTCCCTCAATAATAGAGCTTTCCCATTGGCCGTTGGCTGCCTTAGCCTGCCAGAGTTCTCTGTCTCTAATATTGGTGGTCACGTTGTGTTGGGTTTCCTTATTAATACTCTGCTAAGCCAAGGAAAACCTTCGTCAGGCTATTCCACCACTGAAAGCAATTAACCTGTAACATGAGCTCTAACATCGCTGTGCACTGCAGAGAACCAACAAAGATTTGTTATTTGGCTTAATGACAAGTTTTAATCCTCTCCCAGTAGAACTCTCTAGAGGATTTTTAGCACATGGACATTACAGAACAGACATGTTCCAACTGCCCTGGTATGATGCATTGGATTTGTTCCAAACAGGGGAAGTCTACCAAAAAGCCAGTGCATAATATTAACAATAGACCATAAAACATCCATTATAAACTTCATTTTCCTCAAAACTCTCTAATAAATAAAGCAAGTCCTAACAATAATTTATACAACTTATGCATGAAAACATACCATGATTGAATGTGTTGAGCTACAAAAACTTTGCCATTATTTAGAGCCTTATCACAAACATTTTTTTTAAATTTTTACTTATTTATTTTTTTAATAATCAATATGGCCACACCCTGGCTATGGTGGCAATCTGTGTATCTCTGCCTGCCCTGATGGAATCCCTGGCTAAGGCGTCTTTCATTCATTCATTCAGGAACCCCACAAACACCGATTGTATGCCTGCTCTGTTTTAGGTTTTGCGTTACATTTTCAAAAGAGAATTAAGTGTATTAACATTTACTTCCTTCTCTATCTCCCAACTGCATTTCCTGTGCATTGTATACATAAAGTCTTTCCCTACTGCCTACTCAACATGATGAAGCTAATTTTGTCTAAATATGCCATTATTTACTTCTAATAGTTTCTCTATATTACGCTATTAGATACTAGTTGCTCTAAGTGCTTTCCAGTTTAAAGTTTGTATGTGTTAGATAACCTACTTGAATTAATGTAACAAAATCCAATCATAATACAATCCAAGTGTTTTACATGTCAGCTCATTTGCCCCATCATTTCACAGATTCTTCCTCCTTCTTTCACTTCTCCATCTTAATCCCCATCAAAGCCAGAGCAAAACAAAATTGACAGTGAAGTAATGCCTCTAGAGTTGTTATCCCTGTCTCTTACAGAGGAGGAAATATAGGCTTAATTTTACTCGTATTTAACTTCTAAGCTAGCAAACTATCTGATCAAGTTGTTCTGAAGACTGAGTGTTTCCTTTGATTAATATTCTCCTTCTAACTAAATTGCTTTACTTAGCAATTTGTGTTGCAACTAAAGTACTGATTTGGTATTTTTCCGTATGGGAATAAGTGGATCATCCAGTGGTTAGGTCCAATCTCTGCATCACAGTGTTTTTTACAGTAATATTGAGAATATTTATCAATAGCATATCTTCAGTATAACAACTCGTTTAGAAGGTACAAAATATTAAAAATTGGGTAGTTGAAGTGGCTCACTTAATCCCAGCACTTTGGGATGCCAAGGCGAGTGGATTGCTTGAGCCTAGGAGATCTAGATCAGCCTGGACAACAGGGCAAAACTCCATCTCTACAAAAAAAAATACCAAAAAATTAGCTGACAGGGTGGTGGGTCCCTGTAGTCCTAGCTACTTAGAAGTCTAGGGTGAGAGAATCACTCCAGCCCAGGAGATCAAGGTTGCAGTGAGCCTTGATCACATCATCGCACTCTAGCTTGGGTGATAGAGTGAGATTCTGTCTCAAAAAACTACACAAGGACACAAGGGGAAAGAGGTGAAATGGAAACACAACAGGTGAGATCGATGGGACTGAGTAAGGGGAAGCCTAGAAGAGCCATGGGGTGAGATGAGACCCAGCAAAGCAGGATGTTATGTAGATGAATTCTGTATCTTAGGCATGACTTCAACAAATGTGTAACACAAATGTTATTATGAACAAATGCTGTCCAAAGAGAGTGTTTTGGAATTGTTAATACCTAATTGTGCTCCGTTAAAGTAAGTAGCATTCAAATGTCAAGCTGAGATCTTCTAAGCTTCTCTGGCTTGGATTTAAGTACGATTAGCTCTATTTTTTATTCATTCAATAATATATGCATTTAAGAATATTGCTTATGATGTCAATAATGGGCCTGTCAAACCCCAACTACCAGGATTTTTTAAAGCAATCAAAGAGAGAAAAGGGTTTATCTTCCTTTGTCCAGCAAGCAATGCTGTGTAATCTCCTCACCCCAAGCAGAGCATGCTGTTTCATTTTCTCTGTGATTACAAGGATATGTTCTGGACTCTAGTTGGCATATTTATCCACTTCTCCAAAGGCAACCAGACAGAAAAGTTTCACATCTCCTATGTTTTGAGCAACAGTTGCTGAAGATACTGTGACATGCATGAAATGAGAAGAGCAGGCAAACCTGAATGCTGAAACACCAGTTTCCTGATTCTTCTGGCATATTTTGCCATGCAAGAGGCAGAATCAGATCTTGTTGTACCAACAGCAGCTTCAGAAAGAGAAATGATTCAGCCATTAATACTTTGACAGAAGCATTCTCTACAATAAGATTTATTTTAGGGATTAGAAAAAAATATTTTACAAATTGAAGCTATTTTCAAGTGTAGACAAGAAAAATCATATTGAATATTTACTCAGTATTCAATAATATCAAAAATTAGCCAGACACAGAATTTTCTATGGTGAAAGTGGAGTTCATTAATTCTGTAAATAGTAGAACATATTTAAATATTATATCACTGCAGTGAACTCTTTTGCCCAATTCTATCAAAACTGGCCATTTGGTCAACAGCACAAAGCCTTTGCAGATAGTGGTGACTGATGAGGATTACTTATAGTTCTCCTGTTCCCTGGACCTACACAAAGTGTGTGCATGCACTGTGGGAACACGTTGATTCCCACAACTCTTCCTGGTTAGCTAACTCTGTATCCATCAATTCCAATGACGACACATGCCCTTTATTTGCATGTATGTGTGTATATTTTAATTCCCACTTTGTTTTAGATGCGATTGATAATCATCACATATTATTATGTACGATCTGTTTCAAGATATGTATTAAGATATATACCTTAATATCACTAGATGTGCTTTATGTAAAGCCCCTTACAATTGCTCAAAATATCACTCTTAAATGAAAATGTACAGGCTTATTTTTGGAAAGTTTTCTGGAGACTAATTGAAATGGTATGTTTCGGTGCCAAGGTACATCTGGGTTATAAATCTAGCCATCCTATGCTTCAGTGTTTGACCTGAAGTTATGTTTGTTTTCCCACCTTTAAAATAGTAATAATTCCTTTTTATATGTTACAACCAAGTGACTTTTCCTTTACAAGAGACTGCTTCAAAGTACTGTCGGTCATATCTAATGAAGTACTGCCACTGCACACTTTGTATTTCCATGTGAAAACTAAGGCTGTCATTACCAGTTTGCTTTTAAAAACAAGGGCTTTGTCTAATGAATCAGATCTTTCTGCCTTTTAAAAAGCTCATATCTAAAGCTTTAGTTACCTGAAGAGTTTGATTTGTGTTTTACTTTTTTCATTGGTGGCCTTAAAGGAAAGACTACCTCAAGATAATGTTCTTTTCCTTTCCATAATTTATTTTGTAATCTCAACCTTTATGTCAGTTTGGAGTTTTGCTTCTCCTTATCCTTAGCATATTGAGTCAACATCAATAGCAAAAAGTACCAACAATAAAACACATCGTTCTGTTTTAAATATGTCTGATTTCCAGAATGCCACTTTCATAAAAACCAAAAGCTTTGATTAGCCAATATATTGACCATGTATCTAGAGGTGAGATTTTAGAAATGTTTAATTGTTCCTTTTCCATGTAAACTAGAAAACTGAATAATCCTATACAAACTTATTGTTTCTAACTTTATGAAATATAGATGTATCTTTTATGTTTAGCTTATACAATTATATATATATTTAATTTTGAACTATGTTATTACAGAGTTGAAGTATGAGTAACACATATTCTGCAACATGTTTATAAATAAGACCTTTATTCATTTGGGGAGGCAGCATATCTTCTTTTAGTATGAGAAGGAATGTAAATTGTCTGCAGATGACTTCTGTTATAGGTTATAAGAAAAAATACCATAGAGCAACATTTACTTTACAGAGTAGAAGACAACCAACTTTTGCTCATTCCAACACAATAAACAGTTACATTTCTCAGTTTAAATATTTGGAAATGAGATCTATAACATATGTGTTCTTTGTTCAAAATTCAAAAAAAAATGGTAGTTTTGTTTAAATTTTTGTTTGCCATTTTTCTATGAAATCTGTGTTCCAGAAAGTGGCAGATGTATAACATGCTCTATTAAAATATAATAAAATAGCACCCAGGGCACTTTATGAAAAGTAGCATTAAAAGAATATTTTTTGATGCCAAAGAATAGTGTTCTTGGAAGTTGGTTTAGTAAAAGTAATTGGAATCAATGGGTTAATTGTTTTTAGAGCACTTATAAGTAAATATTATTAGCAAAGTATTTTAATTACTGTACTTTATGTGGTCTAAATGTAAGCATTTATTAATACAAACCAAGCGCTCATTACAAATTTGCACAGAAAATGATAAAATATTATGTATGAAATGAAGCATTAGCATGGACCATTAAGTCCTCTATTTTCATTTAATTGAATTTGTCAGTAGTACCCTCTTTAACTGAAAACCAGTCATAACCACAAAATTAAATAATAATTAAAGAAACAACTATTGAAAGAGTTGCTTGGAAGCTAAGGTGCCATTTAACCAAAACATAGCAATTTAATGTAAATTGCAGACCATGTAGACACAGTTCTGAAAATTATGCATCCTGTGGTTCCGTATATGTTTGATTTAGCAAGCATTTTCAGCATTACAGATTAGAAGTCCCAGTTGAAGAACCAGTCTGATTTTAAAAGGAGGGAAATGGTCAAAAGTTCTGGTAAACTAAATTATGCTGTGATAAGTCAATAAAGGTTGCATAGAAAAATTCAATTTATTACTAGATAATCAATGGTTTTGGTCAACTAATATCTGCATCAACGTATAGGACTGAGTGTATGTCTACTTGGTGTTCCAGATAAGCCATTGTGCAAATTGTGTATGTGATAACATAATGAAAACTATTGACTCAAATACACTTCACTATTCTAGCATATATAAATGTGGAATATATCTTGTATTTCATGTTATAACTATGATATTACTCTTTCACATAAAATTTTGTTTATAGATTATTGCCTTAACAATTCTCATCTAAGGCTAAGTCTAATTTATAAAACAATCTAGTTTCATTGTGTGTGTACATGTGTATATGTATTTGTAAACATATATATGCATGTATGTATTTTTACTAATTGCCCTTCTGAAAGGTCTTCAACCTTTGCAAATTATTTTTTTACTCTACCTAGACACGCTCCATGTTGCACAACCAGCAGGGGGAGGTAAGATTTAAGGAAATAGCAAAATGAACTTCACAGAAGCAACTACTTTAGGAGGCAAATAAACAAACAAACAAAGGAAGAGAGACTTGTCAAGGAGCAGAATGGAGGATTTCTAATGCATTTGGGATAGGTTTAGTGTCTTAGATATGGTGTTGGCTATCAGAATTCTGATAAGCATTTGCCAATGGACTTTAAAGGTCCAGGTTGTAAGTACTGTAGACAGATGAAATTCTAGTTATTGGAAACCTTTGTGGTGTTTTTCAATATGCAAACTGTAGCTGAATTTACATACGTGGATTTGTGAGTCAGCTGACATAATACAAAAGTATAGCACTCATAAATATTCTCATAAGCTTCGAAAACCTGTCATTCTTATTTTTAAAATTTCAAAGAATTATGTCTCCCCACTTAATTACTTTTATGCAGCAATTCACAAAAGAAAATTACGTGAGTAACTGAAGGATTCTATTTTTTTCAATATTTTTATTAAAAGCATCGTTAAAATTATATTTCTGTATTTGTATACAAATGATTCAAATGTGGATAAGTTAGATGCAACGTATGTTATTGAAAGAGAATTATGTTTCCTTGAAAATGATCAAGTTTAGGATTTGGAATACATAATAGGATTTTTATATTTACAAACCACATTTTGATAAACTTCAGTTTAGCCAGGATAAATGTAAACTCTTGCTGGGTGCCGCGATGGTATGTACTTGTAGTTTCAGCAACTCAAGAAGCTGAGGTGGGAGGAACAATTAAGGCCAGAAGTTCAAGGCTGCAGCAAATTATGACCATGTGTGTGAATAACCATTATACTCCAGCCTGGGCAACATAGTTAGACTCCCTCTCTTAAAAAAAAAAAAAAATAGTTAGCTTGCCTGGTATTTACAACTTTGACAAGTACAGTGAATGTGTCTGCAGTTAATATGAAGAAGTAGATTTCTTACATAAAGATGCAGATTGATGAGAAAATATATTGCATTACATTAAAATTGTTGCCAAGAAAAATAAAAAATTAAAACCATATCTTAAATTTGTTAAGTTGATTTCTTATTGGAAAACACTTTCACATATTTTATTTCATTCTATCATTAACTATCTTTTAAGAAGAACTTAGTATACCCATTTTTCAGACTGAAAAATATAGCATGTTCTTAATGAAATTTTTAAATAAACCTTGGTTCCCCAAATTACTTGGATTTTATTTCTCCTTTTTAAGAGGTGATAATGAAGTAATTATTAAACTTAACAGCAGTTAAAAACCGAGCTTTTTCTATTGATAAGTTTTTCTAATGATAACTCAAAACAGCATGTGTAACTATACCCTTTCGCATTTCAGTTGCCTCATCGCACATATTGAGACCCAAAAGTCAACTTCTCAAGGATTTCATTTCAGATCACCATGTTAGGCAAGAGTCGAATTTCGAAAAAACTGAATTCAGTTGAAAGCAATTTAAAAATCTGCGAATCCAGCTACGCACACGCATGGGTGTTCACAAGCGCATACCACTGATACCCGGATGCAACTTTATTGCATTCGCCAATATTTCTTTTTTCTTTTTATGTAATTTTCAACTGTTAATTGAAAAATCATTATGTATATTTATGAGATACAATGGGATGTTTTGATCTATGTATACATTGTAGAAAGAGTTGATCAAGGTAATTGACATATCTATCACCAACTTACATTACTGTGATGAAAATGTTAAAAATCTGTTTTAGCAATTTTGAAATATACAATACATTATTAACTATGGTCACCATGCAGTGCAATAGATTACTAAAACTTACTCTTTCCATTTAACTGAAATTTTGTACCCTTTTCTTATCCTTTTCCTTCCTCCCTACCCCCACCCAGCCTCTAGTAACCATCACCTTCCCACTCTCTGTTTCTATGAGATTGCCTTTTTTAAGATTCCACATATAGGTGAGATCATATGGTCTTTGTCTTTTTGTGCCTGGCTTATTTCATTTAGCATAATGTCCTCCAGTTCCATCCACATTGTGACAAATGACAGAATTTCCCTCTTTTTAAAGTTTGTATAATACTCCATTTTGAGTGTGTATATACATACACACACACACACACACACACCCCACATTTTCTCCATCTGTTCATCCATTGATGAACACAGGTTGCTTACCTATCTTGGCTATTGTGAACAGTGCTGAAATGAACTTGGGAGTGCAGATATCTCTTCAACATACTAATTTCAATTCCTTTGGATACATACTCTGAAATGGGATTGCTGGATCATATGGTAGTTCTATTTTTAGTTTCCAATATTCCATTTTTTTTCTCTCTCCAGTCAATGTATAATACCTGACTGTGATTTCAAAAGATTAATGAAGAAAAAGCAATGATTGGGGACCATGAAGTTCCAGGATTGAGAATTATTGTAGAAACGAGACCAATAGTTCACAGGTGTGCTGAGAACACACTGGGCCCACCTCCCTCCACAAATGGGCGTTTCCCTTTTAGACCCAGTGTTAAGTTCATGTAAGAGAAAAAAGGAGACTGTGAAAGACTTTTGCTAAAATATCTAGTTCTTACTAAAATATTTAATTCCTTTAAGCTCCTGAATATTTTATCATATATAGATTAAACTGAGATTCATAGAATTTAATGTGGGGATTTGGGCTATTTTTGGACTTTAGATATGCTGATTTTGTTCTTCCACAATATCAATATACTTTCTTCTAAATTCATGCACAACAGTTGATTTTCTTTTGTAATACTTCACCTGTCACGCCTTCCCAGAATCTCCCTTTATATTGAACAGATCACTACAACTCTCCATTAACCACTACAACCAATTTCTTATATGTGAGGAAAAAACTTGGAGGGTTTTATGCCACAAACCCTCAATATTTGTGATTCTATGAATAAAACGCTAGTATGTAAGTATGGCCATATCCCATAGTGCTAAAATAATAGGACAAATGTTAAGCTGTACTTTACTAGACCATTTAAGGGGGATATATGATGTTTTCACCTAACTGAGAAAGGCAATCTATTCAGCTCTGGCATTTAGTATATGAATTAAAAAGACTTTGAAAGTTGCTATACAAAATCCAGACTCAGAATGATGCACAGACAATCAGCCACTTAATAGAAACATATTATTCCAGATGGCTAGAATTATTCCAGATGGCCAGAATTATGCTCCCATAATCCATAATCTGAGAAATCTCAATAGCTTAAAGCAACAAGCTAATTTTTCAGTCATGCTTGAGGTCTAACATGGATTGGTGTTAGAGAGGAAAGAAAAGAAGTGCTCTGCTCCATCAGATCACTCAGAGACCCAAACTAATGGAGACTTACCATGTGATGATATTGACATCTCAAAACGGAAATCTGCTGAGGCAGTGGAAGTGAGAACAGGGGACTATGCTTTGCCTTTCAAATGTCTCATCCAGAAGTAACCTATGACATTTACATTATATATCATTGGCCAAAACTAGTTGTGTGACTACTACATTCCACTTTCAAGAAGTAGAGGAGTGTAATCTGCCACGTGCCTGTAGATAGAGAATAGGACAGACAGTTCAGCAAACTCCTCGTATCTCCCTTGGAAACCAGTGGCAATCAAATGAATGTTAAGGTGATGGGAATTTTAGAAAGGAACACTTTATTTTTAAGTATTGACTATTTTTATAATCAATTTTTAAACAAAAAATTTAAATCTTCTTCAAGAAACATTTAAATAATTCACCAAGAACTTTAAATAATCTTAACTGTTAAAAGAGTATTTAGTGTTCTTCCTTTTAAGAGGCCCTTATTTCAATTCTGGTGTCACCTAAAATGTCCATCTGTGTATCACATTGTCACACATTGACATGGCTGATCCTTAGTATTCCTATTTTTAAAAAAATAAATTTCCGTTACATGGGACAAGTAGGGATTTCCTGTACTTGCACGATCCCTGAGTAATGTAAAATCTTGGTATTATTTAATCTTTGAGTACTTTTGACAGACTTTGATCCTGATGTTGATGCTTCTAACTTGCCTCCTGCATCTGACGCTTCGCTGGTCAGAAGTATGTCTGGATCTATCAGTATACAGTCCCCATTTTATGTGTAAAGGCTGATTTCTAGGGCATCTGTAAATAATGACTCACCCATCTTCCCAATAGAATAATCTGCCTACATTAACTGAGACAGAAAAACATTTAAGCCACTGTTTATAGCCATTGATATAGAATATGAAGGACAAAATAGATACTAGAAAAGGACAAAGACTAAGCAAGGTTTTACAAAAAAAAAACCTGACTGTAGATTGTACCACAATCCAGAAACAGGGTGTGATAAAAAAATCAAAACATGAACAGGGATAAAAAAGAAAGTTCTGAATTAGGTATAGATATTAATAGGATCCTGAGTCCCGTGCTTGGAATTCCAAACTCCGAAAGAAGTGTTGTTTTACTTATTTTCTCTGTAAGTTTGGCAACAAACTCATTATGTAGTAGAATCCAACCTGAACTGATAAAAGAGCATTTTAATTTTCATTTAGCCCATTCAGTATAAATAGCCATACCTTTCATTGTAGAAATGTTAACATAGTTGTTTATGAGAAAATGTCCCGGATCTGACTGAGGATGCTATGAAATATAGGTGCAGCTAATAATATCCCACTCCACTCTGAAGCATATGACCTAAAATGTGTAGTTCCAAGGGTTTCCAATAAGGAATTGTATACCTGTAGATAAAAGTTAATTTGGAGGGAAATTAAGAGATCTCATACAGTTTGCCACCCACTCTTTAATTACCATCTTGCCTATCTGTGCCTCACATCCTTCATATGCCTGTGAAGAGTGTGTGTGCACTCAAAGACTTACTTCCAAGGTGTTTTATTCTTCTAGTGGTCTTTGACTTTATTAATTTTTACCTTATAAGTTCTCTATACCTTTTGTCTTATAGGAGACAGGTATATCTCTCAGCTCTCTTCTACCACATGCACTGTGCATGTCAAGCATAATGAGGGTATTTAGGGGATTTATCCTCTTAATCTCAGAATGTCCACAAGGAAAAAAGTACTGAAATTTAAAGCAATTGAAAATTGATTTAGACATAAAGTGAATAGAAAAACTTTAACTTTGTGTTTGCAAATAAGCTTGTAGTTCTCCCAAAATCATTTGGTTTTTATTTTGGCTTTTTAATGCGTTACATAAAACCT
Organism: Rhinopithecus roxellana; assembly: GCF_007565055.1. Taxonomy (NCBI): domain Eukaryota; kingdom Metazoa; phylum Chordata; class Mammalia; order Primates; family Cercopithecidae; genus Rhinopithecus; species Rhinopithecus roxellana. The sequence goes on from NC_044565.1 coordinate 29,972,237, forward strand.
TTGAGACCTCTGCAAGAATTGTGGTTTAGTCGAAAAGAAATACTTTATGATGTTGCCTGTGTATGATGGAAAATCAAGCTTTATTACAGATGTTGTGGTTGTCTCCCAAATTCCCAAATCAATGTCCTTTTTGTTAGAAGTGGTCGATATTATTCACACAATGAAATAATTCATTTGATTATTCCCTATATTATTCTTGTGAACATATTATCAGCCAGATTCTGATCTTTACACTCGTGAAAATTCTACCTGACTGTAATACTTGGAATGGAATCTAATTGATGTAATTGATTCTATAAGAGTTTGTGTGTTTGTGAATGTGTATGTGTGTTTCCATGTGTTCAGATCTAGCTTTAGATATTTATATTAACTTTTATTAGGATGATCTTTTAAAACTAAGTTCTTTTATGTAACTATTGGTTATTTTACATAACTATTTTACATAACAACTTTATTTCATTGAGAGGGACTGTTAATGAGTTAGCATAATAAAAATTTTGGAAGACATCATTCAAGTTAATGGATGTATCAGTCATATGTTTCTGCAGAGCAGACCACCCCAAGTCGTAGAGACTTAAAACAACAGAGTTCTAAGTCCTCCAGATTCTGTGGGTGGATGATCTGGGCATTGTCTTTGCTGGTTTCCCTCAATGCAGCTGCAGGGCTCAATGTTCCAGCATGGCTGGCAGCTCTGCTGGCTAAGGTGCTTCAGTTCTTCTCCACTTGGCTGTTCATCATCCAGGAGACCACAATGGGCTTCTACACAGCATGGCGAATTGAAATTCCCAAGAGTGCCAAGCAGAAGCTGCAGGGTCCCTTAAAGCCTGGACACCAGAACTTATACATTGTCAGTTTCATGACTTTCTATTGTTCACACAAGTGAAAAAGACAGTCACAGAAAGAACAAAGAAGCAACATCATATGGCAAAAGGGGTCCAGACACAGGGAGATGTAATTCAGTGGAATTCAATTTTATCAGTATATCTCCCTGGGATTTAGAACTACTGAGACTCTAAAGGCCTTCTTCAAATTAAAAATTTCTCTCATCTGCCCATTATTTTCCTTCAGAATGACATGTTCTCATCACAGCTAATCTTCCCACACTTTACAAAATGAAGCATAATGACTGCCCATCCATCACTGCACTCTGCACATTATGCTGAGGTCTGGAACGAAGGGAACATTCAAAATGTTGTAGGTGTACACTCCTTGGTATTATTTTTCTCCCGTACAGTTTTCCTCTAGGGACAGACTGTGATATTATAAATAGATATGTTAGCCTATAAAATCAGATGCTCTGAATTCAGACATCTAATAGAGTGAAGAGTGATAGTAACTTGAAAAGTTTGTTGCTTCTTTCTTAACTGCACTACTGTCAAAGAGTGTATCACTTCAAGGGGAGGGTCTTACAAAAGCCAAGCAAACAGAGCACCTGAAGGAAACACTCAGGGAATCCACCCCATTCCTAGCTCATCACAAGACTCCCTGCTTTTGCTATCAGTCTGATCATATGTTTCTATTGTTTTCATCAACTGTGTACTAAATATAGTTATAATGATAACTCCATCCAGAAAAACATAAATCATTATGGTCATAGAATATTATTTTTAGAATTTCGATTTACATGCTTTTTTATTGCAAGAAGCAAGATTTGATTATCCATAAAAGACTTCTAAGCATAAAAATATATTATACCAGAATCAACTTCTTTGGGGGAAGTGGAATGAAAATTGAGTTCAAGGAGAAAAAGGAACAATATAAAATTCCTGACTGTTAAAGAACATTCTGTGCATATTTTTTTAAATGGATGTTGGTAAAAATCAAATCTCAATGGTATTTAGATTTCATTGGATATATTTTAAGGAGTGGTACAGCAGTTTTATTTTTAAATGTCAATATTTACAACACGCCAGAAGTTACACTCTTTAAAAATATTTAAATTTAAGAGAAAATATTTTGTATGCTTATGTATTATATGCTAGACAGCACATAGTTTGTCCAAATTTTTTAGGTTGTGTGAGTACCAAAAAAAGTGGGGGGAACCACTGATATCTAGAGCCCTCTAACTCATGATAGCGGACTTTAGGACAAAACTAGTGTCCCTTTGATTATCTGAAAGAGACTGATCAGGCACTCAGATGCAGTCAGGTTACCATTGATTACACAGGGCTTAAGCCAGATTAGTAATCACCAGTCATACTGAACTGCATAAGAAGCCCCACATCTAGAACTGTTTAGCATAATAGCATCACAAAGAAAAGAAGGCTAGCATTTGGGCTTTTCTCAGCTACCATTTAGATGTGATCCAAGGAAATTAACAGTTAACATTTTGGCAGTCATGAAACACTTTAAGAATCAAACCAAAAAATTGCGATACTCTCACAAGTTATACTACCCTTGGTCCACCTCCCACATAAAAGTACATAACATTCACACACCAAGGTGTGCATATAATTTCAGGGCTGCCTGGACATGATGCCCAAGCTTTCATTAATCAAGTTTAAGAACATCAGCTTTACATGTAAAAAAAAAAAGTCACATCTTCCACCTGCTTTGAAAGCCGTGTAACACTGTAAATATCTAATACTCAGAATCCAGCAAATATTTGTTGATGACAGCAGCTGATATTTGCCTTCCTTGACATTGCTTTTTGATATTCATTTTCAAACAGCCTCAATTCAGCATAAAAAAAATCATTTTGGAAGGGGGTGAATTCACACAACCCACTTTCAACTCAAAGCATTTTGTAATAGACCAGCCTGACTGAGGCAACACCTAGCAGGCTGAAGCCTGTTCCATTTTGAACACACCAAGAACAGATTCTTGCTTTCATGCTTCAAAATATTCTTGTCTCAACTCCAGATCAGCCTTTCCATGAAGCATTCATTTTCTGTGATTTCTTATTTCACATATTCTACTTTGAAATAATTTAACATCATAACACTCAAACATAAGACAATATAAGAAAGAAAATAACTTGTACGGTTCTGTGAAGTTTCCTCTGCCCCCATGCTTGTTTAATCTCAGAGGACACCTCTATCCAGAGTTTTATCTGCTAAAACCTTAACCTTAATTTTGACTATGGGAGATGCTAGTTAGAAAAGCTTGTCCTTATTGATGGGAAGAAGAAAAGTTTCATATGAATTATAGATTTGTTCATATAAATATTTAAGTTTCCAGTAGTATAAACACATAAATTAGTATAAACGCTATATCTTTCTTAATTTGAATGTCCGTAGCACCACTGGGTATGAAACTAATGTGAAAACAGCATATTTCATGCAGTATATAAAAATCAAATTTTTAAATGTTTTATAGCTTTATTTTCACATGCAGATATTCAGACTTATTCAACTTCATTCAAAAATAGTATTTTTAAAGCAGACTACAGAATCTCTTAAAATCACTGTGCATTATTATTTCCACCTAAGAAAAGGTTGACTGGCCTGTCACTTGTTCCCATTTGTTAGAGAAAGTTCCAGAACTTCACACTTACACTACAAGTAAAAGCTGAATCTAAACCTATTTGTTGACATGGTTACAATTGTACTTCATTTATTTTGGTTGCTAACCTAAGAAAATAAAAGCTAAGCTAGGTTGATTGCTGTAAAAATACAAATGTATATGATAGCAATTGCTAACATTTATTCATTACTCAACATATGCCAGATACTGGTTTAAGGTCTGGTATCTTGTTAAATCTTCATAACAACCTACAAGGTGGGCACTATTACCTGCATTTCACGGATACAAAGACTGAGGCCCAGGGACTGTAACATCCCAAACCCCACAGTAAAAAATGGAATCAAGTTTCAAATGCCCATGTTCTGGCTCTAGACCAGTTGGTATTTAAATATAACCATAGAGCAATTGCAATTAAAAAAAATTAAAAATGAAGTTTCTCTGTCATAAGACAAATGTCATGTGGCTAGTGGCTACCATATTGGACATGACAGATATCAATATTTGCATAATCATAGAAACTTCTATTGGATGGTGCTGTGCTAGATAACTCTGCCTTACCAATTACTAGGAAAAAGAATTAGATTACAGGTTTTTGTTTTAAATCATGGATGACTTTAATCCATAAATGACATCCACATGTTAAATCTGCTGATTACTCTCCCTTATTGACTATGATTAATATTTTGTTATAACTAGTCATTATTTACATGGGCAGAAAGTTTTCATTGACAAAATCTAAGTGGCAACTATCACATCTTATATACAGACACTAAATAATGCTTGAAATATCACGAAAATGGGCTGAAACAATGAACCAAATTGAAAGTGTTTCATCTCCTGGCTCACAAAGGAAAGATGGCTTATAAGAAAGTATAAAATGATTATAAAATTAAAATTAAAACATAAGACAATTAAAATTTCTGCTGACGTACCTTTTAATGCTTAAATAACAATTGGAACGTTGGTGATACTGGCCATAAATACCACAGTTCCAAGACAAAAACATAAAATTGACATTACATATACTTAAAGTGGAAATTTGAGAGATAAATTTTAAAGCCTAGTACATGGCAATAAAAAAATCTGTATAGCAAATTAGAAGTTAACAATAATTTCAAAGTATTCTTTATTTGATAAACAATTGCACCATCAAGTTCATTTAAATAGCAGTCTCAGGAGGAGTTAGAAAGTTATGTAGTTGAAACGCAGCATTGAGAAATAAAGGGGAAAAAGGGCAACTTCACTTTCCCTTAATAATACCAAAATATGTGTCAAAATAAAGTAAGCGAGCTAAAATTTTCAAAGGCAATTTGATTTCTATGTGAGGTTGTCATGCAATACTATATGTGTTAGAGAAACTTACTCTTGGTACAACTTGGCTAATATTAATCTACCTTCAGAATTATTTTAAATCCAAGTTAACTGTTTCACAGGTTCTTTTTTAGTATATATTGTGACTTACAATGTGTAAAATCCTTCCAAATAATGTTGGCCTGAAGTGCCTGCTAAATCCACTTCCATTTGGGTTAAAAGATTTTTGAATGGGCATTAATGTTGGTGCTGGCAGGACAGACAGCACTTTCTTCCTCATTCCAATAATGAACATTCTGTGGGCCGCTTGCTGTTTAGAGCGCTGGCAAAATAGAAATGGGTCCTGTTGCCTACTAGACATTTTAATAAAATTTCTCGAAAAATACAGAGGAAAAGCTCAACTTGTGACTACAGGATGCCAATTGTTAAGCTTTTCTGTCTGTAGTCATCCCTAGCCTTGCTTTCTTCTGTCTGCCCTCTCCCGAGTGTGCACGGCAGCTGCAGCCCCAGTTCATACTGGAGCCTCCGGCCAGTGTTTGAGGAGTTATTTATAACCACCTCTGCTAGACTCGGTCTAGGTCAGACAAGAGAGTGTTGAAGACCAAGGGAACCTGTAAGACTCGGCTGCTGCTGTGAGTCCTCAGGGATTTACATCTAGTGCCCTTTTGTCGTTGCTGTTGTTTTAAAAATGTCAGGAGAGCAAAATTTAGCATGTGGAGTTCTATTATAATCTGAAATACTTGTATCGTCAAAAGTAAAAGTTCAAAGGGATCATGATGTCTCTCTGCTGACTTCCAAAGACAAACGTTTAAGGGAAACAACAATACAATGAGAATTACCGAATTATGAAATTAAAAACAAAGTAAGGGGAGTATACGCATAGACTTAGTGATTTCTTTGAATATCTGAAAGCTGATATTTTAAGTAATTTTTTAGGAAGAATGATAGAAGTCTCCATTTCTTGAAACCTTAGCCTAAGTCTTTTCTATGTTTATTTGAGATTTTTGCCAAGTTTCCTTACAAAGTATAAATATATAAAAGCATGACACAAAGAACTAATGGTATCCAGGTCTCCAATTAAAATCCCCAACTACCAGGAAGAAACATTGCATCTTCTCAGGGTAAATTAATGTTTAGTAAATTCTGACTTTTGCATGTTTATATAATTATACTTCATGCATAAATGGAACAATAATAGGAGATTATTTAATTTGTACCTCTGAATGCCATGTCCAAATGTTAAAAATAAACATCTTGTACTTGCATACACCAAAATAATGTAACTGAACAAATCTAATAATTTCTGATGTTAATTTTATCTTCAGTATTCCTGGTAGAGTAAAATTAAGATCACTGAATAAACTGATAATTTCATCAGATTTATGTCAAATATTTAATTTATTTGTAATTTTAAGTTGTGTTCAAAGGAAATTAGAAAATATTTTTAAATTCATATTTACTCCAAAATTTTGAAGCTTATAAATTCAGACAGTCTCACTTGAGTCCCCAAATATCTTAATTTGCTTTGAAGAGAAAGTATTTTTTCTTTCATTCATATAATTCAAAACAGCTAAACAGATTCTACTTCAACAATTTAAATGATTCACATGTGAGAACAAATATGGAAAATCTAAGCCCCAAACAAAATTGCAGACTTAAATTATAATGATAATTTAAAATGTGTGTAATATAATTATAGTATAGGGTCTGCTATAATGAGCTCGGCGATACTATATCTATATCAAATGTGTTAGGACCGCGATATTAGATATGCCTTTCTCTGAGCATTTTTTTACACATTTCTGAATTACGATACCTGTGCCAGAATCAGTCTACTGTATCAAGGATTTTTTGGATAGAGAAATGAATTTTTTAAATTGTCAAAACATGATAGAGCAAACTTTCATTTTCTACATAGAATCTACTAAAATATGAATATCAACTATGTATGAATTTTAAATGTATAAAGATAGTATGTACTCATTTTGAAAATATCTCTTGAAGAAAGTTGAAGATATATAAATTGATAATTCAGATTGAATAATTTTATATAATGAAAGTAAATTAGAAACATTTTATTACAAATATTAATTAATAATCACCTGTTCTTCCATGTAAATGCTTAATGTAAATGCTTAATTTTTTTCATAGAAGTACTTTTCCTTTAGACATAAAAATATGTCATACAACAATGCAGACCCTCTTATGACAGCTACACATTTTTTGAATATTAAACTAATACTCGATTGTTGAATTGACAAATATACATCATTACTCCATATAAAAGCTTAGTGTAGTAACAGAAAACTATTATGCACACAGACAACTGTGTTTACAGTGAGTAGTTCCATGACAAAACAAAATTATCCTATTTGTTAACTGATAGGAAAATACGGCTTAGATTAAAAAGTCATTAATTCCAGGTTGAGGCAGGAAGGCAATGCAGAATTATTGTCTTAAACAGTCATGGGCAACGTACTGTGGATTCAAGGAACAAAAAAAAGGGCGTAATATTCAACTCCATATATCCAAATAGTCATTCATTCATTCATCCATTAATTAGTCAGCCCATCCATCCATCCATCCATCCATCCATCCATCCATCCATGTATCCATCCATCCATCCCTCCCTCAGTCCATAACCTTTCATTTAACCAAAGAACAAATTAATAATTTCAATGCATAAAATACTGTTTCTGTGCCAAGATAGTACTGAAGAAGACATAATGAGCATATAGCTTATCCTTCTACTGGGGAGACGTACAGATAATTAATTAACATATAAAATATAATTAATTAAAATATACAATGCAAGCTCCAGTGACATATGTATACCCCATGGTGGCACATAAAAAGGTGTGACAAATTCAAAACTGGGAAGAAGAGTGGATTTTTTTTATAGGAAGGTAGAGCTGAGTCTTGGTCAACAAATTTGGTGCCTTTAGTAACAGGAAGCTCCAGAGGTCACTGCGTCGTTTCATCACTTCCAAGCACAGATTAAACACATAGCTGGGGTTCGGTAAATGTTGACTGCATAAATGAAGAGAGAGAAAGATGGTCCAGGCTGAGAGAAGAGCATGAGCAGGTTGAGAAACAGAGAAGTACCCTGTGGCTTTCAGAAGGAGTTACAGGTGTGGCTGGTGTATGTGGTAAGCGGAGAGGTATAGTGGGAAACGAAGCCCCAGAGACGGGAGAGCCAGATGGTAAATCATATGGAAATTACGAAAACCGATGAGACAGCATCTCTCCTGCTTTGAACTCTGTTGAAAAAGGTAAAATTACGTTTGGACACTGATCCATGAATCAATAAAAAGAGCAGAAAGATCAGTGCAAAGACAGAAGAATGAGGTCTTGAAATGATGCATATTTTACAATATCTTGTCTTTCCAGTTCAAAGAAATCTTCATTTTTCAGAAATAATTGTTGGACAGAAATAAATTGACCCCAAGGGAATGATATTTTTCCTGTAGTTAGTAGCCTTTTAATAATGACTAGTTTCTGAATAAACAACCTGCATAAATAGATTTCTATCTCTAGATCTATATAATTTGCTACTCCTGTCGCTATGGAAAGTCTTGGGCAGAAGTCTGCCAGGCCTGGCTGCCAGGTGTGTACCTTGACTGATGAGGGGACCGTAACCTGCTGACCCCACCCCCACTCCTGGTTTCCGGGCTGCCTTTTATCTGGAGCCCTCACTTCATTTTCACTCACTCTCTCTAAAAACCCCAAGAAACCCTGGGCCCATGATCAGCTGTCTACTGTCCCCAAGTCCCGGCTGGTGTGGACTTCCTGGCTTACTCTTTCTTGTGCCTCTTGACCCTGATTTTGGATTCTGATTCAAGTTTAGGTAACTCCTCCTCTCTAGTTGCTGATTGTGACTGGATTTTGCAACTACCTGTCACCTTTCATTTACCTTTATCAGAAATGCTGATTCAGGCTTTCTGACATTGCCTCCCCACCTGGGATTCTGACACTAAGTCTAGACTTGAAGAGCTTCTGGATTTTATTTATGTTTTTATTTGTTTGGGTCTTATACAGCATCAGCCTTTATCCTAATAAAGATAATCCCTGATTTCTAACAATTCACATCTCGAACAAAGACGTGCGTGCTACAGAGCTCTGCCACGTGTAACTTTAATGCACACGCCGTGCTAGGTGCAAATTGGCACACTGGGTTCCTAAGGACGGCCCGTCTGTCAGCAGGCAAGCAGGCCCTTCTACAGTGCCCAGAGAAGCTTGAGGTGGATTTTCAAAAATGCATTCTAAATCAAAGCAAGTGCATGTAAAAACAGAGTACCTTTTTAAATATTTTAATACAATGATATTTTTAAATTTTTTACAAAGAATCTTGAGTGAATGCGGATTCTTTTTCTAGCCTGTCTCCCTGCAATTTTGGATTGTACGAGTTAGAATGTAGTTATGTATAAATATAAGCATAGAATACTCCTTCACAGCAGAAATTTCTTCCTAAGAGCCTGCTGCTGCTTGTGGTGAGAAATATGTGAAATAACTCTTTTACAAAGTAATAGAAGTTTTAAGTCAAATTATGCTAATTTTTTCATAAATAGACACAAATTCAGGGGTGTAATAAGATGCAGTATGAATCATGCCCAATCTTCTAGACTGCCCTTATGGAAGAAAAAAATTATTTTTCTAGTTAGAAGACAGGAAAAAAAATGATATGTTAAGCTGTTTCCCAATTGCCTGTTGACTCATTAATACATATGTAAGAAATACCTCCACTAATAAAATCACCTATCTTGGACTTTTCTAGGAGTTTCAAAAGAATTAATTTAACATACTTTCAACAGTGTAAGAATGTTTATTTTGTCATAGCCGTTGCATTCTGTGGACACAATGGTCTTTTACGTAAAACAGACCATATAGAGCAGTTAATTTTATAACTTTGTTCAGAGTTTTGCAGGGAGTATGTGATGTTTCAGCAGTATGAATACAATTGTTTTCATAAATGTCAGTTCTCCATAGTCCACTAACCACTGCTGCGGTGTCTTTAAATGCCAAATGACTTTTATTGCTCTTCCAAAATTTGTAAAAAGGATTTTTGTTGGTTTGTTTACATCAAACTCTTACTTCTGTCTTAGAGACAGTTTCTCAATGCCGATCTATCGCATTACCACAATTACCACAATTACCACCACCTCTACCAGCATAATACCACATGCAATCATAATCAACTTGCTGGAAAAAAATGGTAATTAAATCCTGAAATGGATCAAAGGAATATAAATTATATATGCAACAAAATCTATAGCAAGTGTTCATCAAATTGGCTATAATCTCCTTTCCCTTAATATTGTGTGTGTGCTGAGAGGCTGTCTACCTTCCCTCCTTCCTCCCTTTTCCCTTCTTTCCTTCCTTCCTCTTTCCTTCCCTTCCTTCCTTCCTCCCTTCTCTTCCCCGCTTTCTTTCTGCTTTCCTTCATTCTTTTCATTTTGGGGGGTTTGTTTCTTTTCTTTCTTCTTTCATTTTATCATTTTCATTTTCTTTCTTCTGTTTGATTTACATTTTGCATCTTGTGCCCTTAGCTTCCTAGTCTGGGCTCCTTCTGATTCTTCAAATGCAGGCTCCGCATATACATAGCACAATACCTGCCTTCTTCCAGCAACGATTTGAGGGAACAGATGACAAACATAAGAAAAGTCAGTGGAAAAGATGATTGAGATAGTTCATTTCACCCTTATATTCTCTCCTGCTATTTTGGTGGTGGTGTTATTTAGTGTGATGAGAGTTCTGTGCTGTTGCTAAAACTTACAGAGAGGGCCAATAGGCAGAAGTAGCTGCTATGTCTGTTCTTGGAAGTTACTGAAAATCAAAAGGAAAACTTTAACAATTCTTTTGGGATCCATATCTTGTGTTTTACTGAGGTGTCCTAAGGAGTCATCTCTCTGCATATTTTTATAGGAAGCTCTCCAGTGGTGCCTTCTGTCTGTCTCATGTCTGTCTGGTGGAAACTGGTGCCTGAGGCCATGACACAAGTACTGACTTTTCCTTCCTCCACGTCCCGAGTCTCCCTGTCTTTACAAGGTACTAACCTACTGAACATCAAGCACTGTTGCCATGGGTACAACTGTGTGCCACTCCCTGGCCAGACTCTCCTGGCTCTTGAACTTATGTAGACAAATTCACAATGTTGTTAGGTTATGATTTATGATTTGTTTTTGAAATTGCAAAATCACTTTGATGTGAACTGCTGTTCTCCGAAACCATTCCAGATGTTTTTAAAACTCCAGAATTATCAAACAAAAATAAAACGTAATAATAATAATTGCTAATGTTACGGAAAGAGAGCTCATCAGTAACTTAGGTTTGGCAAAGTATCTTGGCCTGGTTTGTGCATTTTTTTGGTTGGGCAAAATTTGTTTGGCCAAGCGTTTCCCTGTTAATTTTTAAGCCCCTGAGTATTACAGAGGAAACTTAATCCATATGTTTCTGGTTCACTGCCTCTTAAATCGTCAAAATGTTGTTTTCCAAAAGCTTTTTAGTGTTAAAAGAATTTATCGGACACTACACAAGTTCTCGAAAGTGTTTTTTACCTCAACTGGTAGATCCCAGTGGACATGAACTGAAACTCTTAGAGTTTGGTTCTAAATTTAACATCAACAAAGCTTGACTGGGGACCAAAGCAGCCCGACAGCAGTTAGTGCTTTGAAAAGTACTACATTATTGGAAGAACACATGTGTTGAATGGAATGTACGAGTAAAAGCACACCAAAAAGCAGTTTGAGGGATGGATGGCAAGCTTTCCAAGGAATGACTGTTGTGTAAATTTCTATTTGATGAGCTTTCCTTTACATTCTAATTTTCCAGCCACTTCTCCCTAGGCCCTTCAGCTGCATTGTATCCTGGGTAATTCCATTTCCTATACAAAAAAGGGATTTTTGTTTTAAACTAAGTATTCTGATAATCTTGTCAGAGTGAAAAGGATAAGGAAAAAGACATAAGAACTTATTGTCTAGAATGCATCTTGTAATTTCCATAATTCACTAAAAAAATTATTTCCTGCCAGTTTATTTGATTTAACATCATCCAAAGTGTAAGGTTACACGGAATAAATAGCTAATTGGGTTAATTTAATAGCAGGTTAAATCTTTCTTTTATTTTGTCTAAAAGGCACATTAAAATAGTACAATTTTCAAGTGGTCTTGGAAATCTAAAGTAGAGTTTCTTGATAAAAAAAATATATATAGCTTTCCCACTGCTGAGTTTATAGTGGGAGTTGCTGGCAAGCTTCCAGTTCACCGCATGAAAATCTAAGCTGCCTGTATAAGTGCAGAATTTAGTGTTGGGTCTTAAGGTTTTGTTTGGCATCTTGCCAAAGATGTTATGCATTTAGCTGGGAAAATTGCCTAGAAGTTAATTGAGAGGAAAACACTAATATACAACCTCCCCCCCTTAAGAAAAAAAAAGCCACAGATATGCATATGGTGCTGTTCATTGATAAGATTTGTATGTATACAATAAAGACTTATAGTAAAGTTGCTTAGAATGGATTTTCACTGATTATCCACCCACCATATATCTGCTCCTTTGAGATTGCTGGTAGTTTCTCCAGGATCCGGATTTCTCCATCACAGTGCCTGCTCAGTAGAGGCGGGAGAGCACTGAAGTTCCTTTAAAAATGTTACTGACTAAAGGATAGGTGATGATTCAGGAATTCGGAAGAGGATATATATTAATTTAATTTCATAATCAAATATCTCAAAAGGGACACTTTGGTGCAGGATCTCAGTGTCTTCTCTCCAGAGAAGATAGGTGGAATTTGCTCTGTACTCTCCTATAAAAGGACACTTGAGCCTCCACTGAACTTCTTCTTTCCCCCGAGAACCACCGGTACCTGAGTAAGCTCTCAGACTTGGTCTCCTCAGGGCTGAAGGAGCACTTCTTGTTCAGAAATTCATGACTTTTTAATTTTATCAATAGTCCTTGTTACCTGAATTTTGCATTTGCCAACCCTGGCAGCTGACTTGTATTTTCTTCTCTCCTGAATTTTCTCTCTAGTGCGTTCCATATACCTCTCCTCTTTAGTCTGTGACCTTTTCGCTTCTGTGGCATGCCCCCCCAACCCCCCGCCAACTTTGTTTTTTGTTTGTTTGTTTGTTTGTTTCTGATCAATAACCACGACAGAGACACACCAGAATCACCAAAGAATTAACTGCATGTATGTCCCACTTCGAAATGAAAGTAAAGAAAGCTGGTCGTATATTTTTGTTTATTGCATTTAGATTAAAATTTATCTGGGAGAACCCACTCACACAATCATGCCCAGGAGTAATTAAATCACAGTTCCCTATACTTTCCATTCCTCCACAACCCCCTCCTTTCTTAGAGATGCCTTAAGTCTTGGATAGGAAAATAACACTTCTCCAAAATCCAGTCCAGCCTGAAGCTGGAAAGCCTTGCTCTTAAATGACAAAGATCCCAGTAAGTGGGCTTCTTGGTCACTTTCAGAGCCTTTCTTTATGGTTCTCACTATGGTCTTGCAGAAAGAGCTCGGAGAGGGAGGGCAGTTAAGACAGAAGAACAAAGCTGGGGGGTACGCTCTGGGCCCGCAAGGGAGAGAAAAGTGATCCTTTCATTAAGACGAGTGTTCTTTTGTACCTGCACTGTATCCTTTTGATGTGTTGAGGTAGAAAGGACATGAGGAAAGAAGAAACAATGAGAGTTGCTACTGTATGAATTCCTTCTCCTTATACTTAATCCTGTCCTTATTGGGGCCTTGGGGGGAAAGCTGATAATTTTGGTGAGCCCTAAAAGGAAGGCAGTGGCTTGAATTCCTGCCACCATCCCCTTGATAATGAACAAGCCTAATGAATGCGGGTAAGTGGTAAGAATCTGTGACCAGCTGCATCGGGGCAGGTAATACAGCTCAGATTTAATTGGGAGCAGGTATTGGAAGGCTGTATTACTTTAATTGGTGAGGGGTTTTCTAAATGGAAAGGACGAAGTATAATGGACAAATTGTGTAGTACAATAGCACTTAAGCTGGGATTGTATGCATTCGTTAATCTGCTGAGGAATGAGGCAATTCTAAACAATTTTCTCAGTGAAACCAACTCCAGAAAGCTTGTCCCTTTTGTTCTCCCTTGGGAAAATGCAAGATTGAAACAGAAAATACCTTTACCGAGGCAATCATTTGCCACGTGTGGAAAGCGGATACAGCTGTAAACTATGAAAAAGGGATCTTTGTAGTACAATAAAGGATGGAAAAAGAGATAAAGCTTGGGATAAGAGTGGGCCTGTCAGTGCATCTGAAGGAGGAATAAAGTGATGGCATTTACAGTGACAGATGAGACTCTAAAGAGAAGGCAGGACAGTTTAGAGAGGGAAATTTGATATTTAAAAGAAAGGGCTGTGATAATTAAAAGTAGCATTACATTAAGCTGTTACGCATATCATTAATGACAGAAGGAAACTGGTGGCTTTTAAAAAGTTAATGATTCCTATAAAACCATTCTGGATACCTTACATTTTTTAAAAGTCTCTATGAACATAAACCTGACCTCTCAGGTTGTATTTCGGATTCCCAAATTTCCTTAAAAATATAAAACGCAATGAAGTTGGAATTAAACTCCAATAATTGTGTGTCACTGTCCATGGAAGAGTGCTCAAGCGCTGCTCAGCTAAGAAAAGGATGGACTGAGACCAGCCGCATACACATTACTGCAAAGGGCTCTCTTATTAAGATGTGGGCATGAAATGAGCCCAAGGGACATTCATTGTCAAACGTGCATTAGTGCCTTGTTTCTTTTGATCATTTATATTTGACAAAATCCAACAGCATATCTATGGAATGGCGTTAAAACTGCTTCCAGATTTGTGATTCAGTGATGGGTGAGCTCTGACGAGGTTGCCGAACAGGATTCTCAACAGGTTGAAACGTAAGAGTGGAAGAGCAACTGTATTGAAATTCTTAATGGGGCTTTTACACTTGTATATTTCATTACAGGTGGGAAAACTGGAAAGATTGAATGTCCTTTGGAGTTCACAGAGGTTTGGCATTGGGAGGAGAAAAACAAAACGAAGCATAGTGGGAGTGTTGAACAGACTTTCCCAAGATCCCCAGGTGGGTTTCATGTATTGCCTAATGGGAAGAGTGGGACCGATTCAGCTTTTCACACTGGCTGAATTATCTTACCTTGCCTATTGTCCACAGCTAGAACCAAATCTATAAAGCTACAGTTTATCTAAAGAATTCTTTGGAAAGAAAACTATTTTGCTATCCACACATCTAGATCCCACCTATGGGACAGCGCAGGCTGTAGCCTCAGTCTCTAAAGTCCAGACTATAAAATTAAAAAAAAAAAAAAGTTCTCAGTGTGAAATCGTATTTATTCTAAAAGTAAAGAATAAAACTTTTTCTGGCCATTGGCGCATCATAGCAAAATTCTGCTTGAAACTCAGCCAAAGATGCCATAAACTATAAGTAAAACGAAAGCTTCCTCATGTTCATCAAATCATATTCACGATGAGTAGTCAGGAGACTCACTACCTGCACATTTAAAGAGATGTTTTGAATAATGGCCACTGAAATTCATTACTGGGCTTCCACATTAAAAAATTAAAGCCTGTCAAATTCCTTGGGCCAGATTAGAAGTAAAATAGAAAATAAATAGCTAGAGTTCCAAACCATTATCTATTTTAAAGATTGTGATGTGGAGCATTGAAGTGCTAATCTATATTGCAATGCCATCCAATCTTTTAAATTGAGTGCATGTATGTGTGTGGGTATAGTTTGAATATGATAAAAGTTGTTAATATGTGACTATGCTATGTGCAAGAATGATAAAAACTCAAAATCAGAAAAAAATTAATCAGAACAGATCAAGTTTGTATAAAACTGCTATTTTCCTGGCTGCTAGAGTTAAACTGAAACATTTTCTTGTCCTTGCCTTATCTCCACATTCATTTCTCCTTACCAAAAGAAGTAGAGAATGTCTCTCCTGGTAAAAGTAGTGTATAAATTTTAGCTAACAGCCATTCAGCATTGGCAATATCAAGTTATAAAAGACTCCATTATCCCAAGAGCCATTTACACTGGGAATGTGAATAAGAAGAATCTTGACACACACACAGGCAGGCGCGTGTGCACACACACACACACACACACACACACATTTATTGATTACCTACTATGGGTCATTTAATCCAGCTAGTTGATGTTGTCTGCTTCTTACCAACCACAAACTCAGCAACTGTAGTTATTTTCTACAACATTCAATTAGGGGTTTAGTAATCATAAATATCAAGAAAATAGATATTTTAATTAAATTTAGTAAGGCAGAAATTATACAGATATAATTATACTCTTTTCTACCACTGAGCTATGCAAAGGTATAATCACTAAGTGGAGAATTAAAGTAGCATTCTAATAGAACTTGGAAATTCTATGAGACATTCCTACATATTTAGATACTATCCCCTGAAACTTCTGCTTCTGTACCTCTCCATCATCCTTTAACCTTATGACAATGATATCGGCTAAAAAGAACGCCCAATTCTCCTCATGTAAGGAGAAATTTTTAATGTAGGACATTTAGGTTTCATTTTTATGTTCAATATTTATATTTTATGCTCTGCATCTATAAAGTGAGAGACAGATACAGAGAGGGAGAGACAGACATACACACGCATACACACACACACATATATACACATCCATGCATGCTTAAAATAAATATTAAATGTTATCACAAGACAATAAGTAAAAAAATATTGTAATGAAATTCACAAATAGTTTCATACATGGAAAAGAGTTTGAAATTTTAGGAGGCACATTGTTACCTCTTTCAATGACAATAATGGATAAATAGGAATCTCAATGAAGAAGTATTTTCTTCTTAACCTTTATTAAACATTCCCATGTATATGTATGTATGGCCAGTAAAGGAAATTACAAAGTGACAATATTAAATATTACCATTCTTTGTGTATTTAGCTAAAATATATCTGTATAGAGGGAAATGTATTATTTTAAATAATAAATTTATCAGACGCATCTTTAAAATAAATTATATTTATGCATTGACATTGAATAAAGTCTCTGAAATCTCACAAAGTGAATACTGATGGTTCTATTTTGGGATTATTCAATATGTCTGGAGCATATATACATTTTGTGCTTTTGTAAAATGTAATTAATTAGTCAATAAAATAAAAAGAACTTCTCAAGAGAAATGCCTTTCTCCTGTTCAAAATAGAGATTGAAACCTGAGAAATGAAATGAAAAAAGAAAAGGGAAAAAATGGAAGCTTCTTATAGTTAAAAAAAAAAAAGTATGGAGTTACAAGTGAGATTTCCTGCATAAAAGTGGGTTTCTAAAAGTTATGCCCACTTCGTAAAAAGGGCAAATAAAATATCCACTCCTCCAAACCATAGTAGAAGAAAATAAGCTTTCATGTTTTCAAGGCTCTGGTGTAGAAAAGTTTTCTATAAGAAATAGAAACATTAAATCTGTGCCACACTCAGGTGTTGAAGCCAGAATTTATTAAATCTATTTATTTCTCTTGCTGTAGACAACACAAATTTGTTATCTTACAGTCCTGATTTGGAATTTTTAAAATTTGGAAATCTCAAGATACATATCCCAAAAGCTCTAGCAGAAGAAAAGGCAAAACCATCTATAGAATAAATCCGTAATACAGGGCATCTAGTAAAGCTACAGAAAAAATAATGCTGCTAAAAATGAGCTCAATGATTTCAAGGAACCACCGCATAAGGAAATGTGCCAGCATGGAGAGAATTAGCAGATGCAACAAATAGGAGAACTGTTATTCTCACATACCCAAATTGATACAATAACCTAAAAATGAATGCAAAATAATTGTGTTTAAAGTAAATTGTGAAAATTTGGAATGAAAATCACATTGACAGAACAGCGAGCTATGGGGAAGAAAGTAGAATTTTGAAAGAACCATGTCTTAGTCAATTTTCTGCTGCTAGAATAGAATACCAGAGACTAGCTAATTTCTAAAGAAAGCAGAGATTTATTTCTTACAGTTCTGGAGGTGGAGAAGTCCAAGATCAAGTGGATTGGTGAGGGACTTCCTGCTGCATGATCTCATGGCAGAAGGGGGAGGGGCAAGAGAGCACATGTGAGAAAGAGGGGAAGAGCTGAACTCAGGAACCCACTCCTGCAATAACTAACCTAACCTGTGGTAATAGCATTAATCCATTCATGAGGGCTCTGGCCTCATGAAATCACCTCTCAAAAGGCCTACCTCTCAATGCTATTGCATTGCAAATTAAGTTTCCAACATATGAAATATGGGGGACACATTCAAACCATAGCAAAACCACAAATAATTTCAATTTTATAATACCTGAACTCAAATAATAAACAAAAATAATACATCTTTATTTTTGTGAAATGCCCCATTATATTTGTGTTTATAGAAAGACCACCTAATCAATTCATTATTTGCATGTAATTGCTGAAGTTTAGTAAATGACAATGTATAAATAGCATTAGGTAATAACTGAGAACAACCAGTAACGACAAAAAGAGAAAAGAAATGATCACGAAATGTTAAACTTGACTATGGAGACACTGATACTTTCCTAGAGGTCTTTGAAAATAAAAAGGGAATAAGGAAAGTGTTTCTAGACTTGTCAAAAATAGGAACCCTTGGGGTGTGGTGTCAGCAAAATGGCAGACTAAAGTTCCAAGCTCTTATTCCTCAAACATAAACACAAAAAATAAAGTAAAATAAAACATAAACAGTGTAAACCAACTTTGCAGAAGCTCTGGAAAACAGTTTTACAGCAACTAAGCACATGCTCAGTCAAGAAAAAGCATCTTCAAAATGATAAAAATGTTTAGTGGTGGTTTTATTCTCCATCCCCCAGACCCTTCACAGTAGATGACGGTGTGCTTTTCAGCAGTGACAGATTAGTTACCAATTCCCCACTTCAAAGTGAAGGAAGAAGAGCAGACTTTACTTGAAAATTATTGTGTATGTTCATCTTAACCTGACTAGAGAAGCACTTGAAGAACTGACTTGCTCATCTCTGTCTCGTATAGTTCAGAGTACAGGCAGGAAAAGCAACAGGAACGTCTCATAAAAACCACAAGAGGACAAAAATTCCACAGACATCTGCAACTAGAGACTCTAGGTGGAGATACACAATACACCAGCAAAGGCCCAGAGGAGAAACACGTTAAGACTCTTTTGGAAATTAGGGTATTCAAAAAGAATTGTTTATACAAAGGAATTTAGAAAGTTATTAGCATGCCCCAGAAAGACACATGCTCAAAATTCCTTAAAAACCCTTACTCTTTCACCGTGGCTGAATCCTAGACTCATGGAAGGCCTAGAAAATTCATGAAAAAGTGCATTAGCACAGAGGCAGTCTATAAAATCTGAGAAAAGTGACTGTCCACTTATTTATTTGTTTGTTTGGGGTTTTTGTTTGTTTGTTTTTGTCTGTTTCAGATCCTGAAATTCAAGAAAATCTTTGTCAGAGTATTAGCTGAGTGCAAGCGAAAGGTATCAAAATAGTGAGTACACACACCAAAGAGTAGTGTTTGCAAAAATAGTTTGTCTCAAGATAAATAGACTGCAATAGACTTTAATAATCAAAACAGAAACACCAACATAGAGAACCTAAAGAATGAAGAGAATCTGATTTTCAAAGTCATCACATTATAAAAATCAAATGTCAATCTTCAACAACAACAACAAAATTCACAGGGCACACAAAGAAACAGGAAAATGGCTCATTCAGAGGAATAAAATCATTAATCGGCATAAACTGTTCCTGAGAAAGCCCAGATGCCAAGGTGACTTGACATTTGCTCAACTAGATAAGAGGGAATTTTGACAAAGAAGTAAAGGAAATTTGGAACATGATATTTTATCTGAAGGAGAATATCATCAAACAGAGAAATTATAAACAAGAACCACACAGAAATTCTGGGGCTGAAAAGTACTACAATGGAAGTTTTTTAAATTACTTGCAGAGATCAACAACAGATTTGCAGAAGATGAGTGAACATGAAGATAGGAAAATTGAAATCATTGAGTCTGAGGAGCAGAAGAGAAAAAGGAGTGAACAAAAGTGAATAGAACCGAAGGAAACTGAGGGACACCATGAAGCAGAACAACATACACATTTTGGGAGCATCACAAGGAGAAGAGAGAGGTAAAAAAGAGTAGTAAGATAAATAATAGCCAAATACCTTCCAAATATGAAGAAAGACATGAATATACAGATAAAATAAGCTCAACAAATACCAAATTGGATAAACCCAAAAACATCTACACCAAAGCACATTATAATCAAACTGTTGAAAGCCAAACAATGACAGAATCTTAAAAGCAACAACAGCAAGGCAATTCAACAAAATAAAAGGTATGTTCAATACAAATATCAGTCAATTTCTCATCGGAAGCCTGGAGGCAGGAAGGCAGAAAAATAACATATTTAAAGTGCTGAAAACAGTCAGGCATGGTGACTTATGCCTGTAATTCCTGCACTTTCGGAGTCTGAGATGGGTGAATCACTTGAGGTCAGGAGTTTGAGACCAGCCTGGCAACCATGGTGAAACTCTGTCTCTACTAAAAATACAACAATTAGCCAGGTGCAGTGGCGCGTGCCTGTAGTCCCAGCTACTCAGGAGGCTGAGGCAGGAGAATCACTTGAATCTGGAAGGCAGAGGTTGCAGTGAGCTGAGTCACACCACTGCACTCCAGCCTGGGCAACAGAGTGAGACTCCATCTCAAAAAAATAATAATAAATAATAAAATAAAATAAAATAAAATAATAAAATAAAAAAGAGTGCTGGAAAAAACCTGTCAATGAAGATTTCTATATTTGTCAAAATTGTTCTTTTAAAATGAGGGAGAAGTTACAAGTAGTATAATTTATTTATTGTTCATCTGTATTCCCAGATAAAAAATAATAATTTTCTTGTTTATCTGTATTTTCAGATAAACAAAAGCTAAGGGAATTCACTACCACTAGAACTGCTCTGTAAGAAATTCTAAAGGGAATCCTTTACAATGAAATAAAAAGACAATATACAGTAACTGGAAGCCATATGAAAATATAACGTTCTCCTGAAAAGGTAAATACATGGGCAGATATAAGTCACAATTACTGTAATTTTAGTCTGTATCTCCACTTTTTATTTTCTACAGAATTTAAAATACAAAAGCATAAAAAGAAGTTTAAAGCTATATTACTCAATGTATAAATATGCAATTTGATATACTTATGATAAATTATAGCATATTTATTATGAATAACATGAGGATGTAACTTTATAGGAGTAGAGTATCTTACGCAATTGAGGTCAAGTTATAAGTAATTCAAATTAGTTATAACCTTAAGATATTATATGCAATCCCCATGATACTCACAAAGAAAACGTCTATAGAATGTACACAAAAGGAAAGCAAAGGGGAATCAGACATATCACTACAAAAATCCACTAAGCACACACAAAAAAATTCTAATGGAGAAAATGAGAGACAAAGAAGCATGAGATGTATAGAAAACAAATAGCCAATGGCAGACGTTCCTTCATATCAATATTTATTTTTAATGTAAATGGATTAACCTCTCCAATTAAAAGTTATAGAGGCAGAATATAAAAAAACATGAATCAACTCTATGCTGTTTTTAAGAAACTCACTTTAGATTTGAAACACAATTTGAAGGTAAAGAATAGAAAAAGATATTCCATACAAGTAGTAATTAAAGGCGAACTAGATATTATACTAATATTAGTCAAAATAGACTTTAACTCAAAAACTGTTACAAAAGACAAAGAAAGACATTATATGTTAATAAAAATTCAATTCACCAAGAATATTTAACAATTATAAACACATATGCATCAAATATCAGAGTCCCCAATATATATGATAGAACAATGACAGATCTGAAGAGAGAAATGGACTTACACAATAATAGTTAGAGACTTCAATACTCCCAACTTCAATATTGGGTAGAATGATAAAACAGAAGATCAATAAGGATTTAGAGGACTTAAACAACACTGTAAACCAATTATCTAATAGACACACACAGATCATTCCACCCTATAACAGCAGAATACACATTTTTCTCAAAGGCACATGGAACATTGTCCACTATAGTTAGGACACAACCAAGACTTAAAATTTGAAAAAGATTAAAATCATACAAAGTATCTTGTCTGATTACAAAGGAATGAAGCTAGAACACAACCAAGTCTTAAAATTTTAAAAAGATTGAAATTACACCAAGTACCTTGTGTGGTAACAATTGAATAAAGCTAGAAATTACAAGAGAAAACTAGAAAATTCAAAAATACGTGGAAATCAAAACACCTTTAAACAACCAATTCATTAAAGAACAAGAAAAATTAGAAAATATTTTGAGACCAGTAAAAACACATGCCAAACCTCATGAGATTCAGCAAAAGCAGTGAAAAGGGGGAAATTTATATCTGTAAAGGCATATGTTTAAAAAATGTATTAAATCATTAGCATTACTTTAAATGTTAAGAAGCTAGAAAAAGATTAATAGAATGAAGTGAGGGAAAACAGTCAGTAATCACAATTAGTACAAAAAAAGGGAGAGAACATCTAAAGAAAATCAACATTCTTTCTTGATAAAAAGCACCCAACAAAGGATAAAAGATAAATTCCTCAACAAATTTATATGAAAAGCTTACAGATAACATCTAATATTTTAAAATAATCAACTTTTTCTCTAAAATCAGAAATAAACAATGATGCCTGCTTTGGTCTCTTCTATTCAATGTATTACTGGAAGTTCTAATTAGAGCAATAGGCAAGGGAAAGGAAGAAAATGCATCTAAATTGGAAGGGAAGAATGAAAAAGATCTCTGTTCACAAATGACATAATCTTAAATGTAGATAAGCATAAAGATTTCAGAAAAACTGTTGAAATTTAATAAACAAATACAGCAAAGTTGAAGGATAGAAACTCAACATGCAAATATTAGTTGCATTTTTTCTTAATCACAATAAATCATTTATTTGTAAATCAACACATGGACTATACAGAACATAAGAATTTAGACAATTTTAATAACCCATAAGCATGTTGATTCCATTTGCAGATTTAAATTTTGTATAAATAGCAGTCATTGCATTCATATAACTTAAGTGTACTTTCTTTATAATCTCATTTATGCTACCGATACTCCTCAGAAAAAAACAGATTCTACTTGGTTCTAGCTGAAGTATTATGAACTCCAAATAATGTTTCGAGAACCTCCAAAGGAAAAAAACAAATTCTACTTGGTTCTAGCTGAAGTATTATCAACTCCAAATAAAGCTTTGAGGACCTCCAAAGGTAAAGTACTAATCCCTTTGGCCATTTATTGAGAGAGGGAGAGAAAGAGAGACAGAGAGAGACAAAGAGAGAGAAAGACAGAAAGAGAGAAAGAGAGTTTTGAAGCAACAGTGTAAAAATGTACCATTAGTAAAACTGCTGTGCAAAATTATCCCTCAGTCCTATTCTAAGCTTACAGTTCACTTTATTTTATTGTCCTCACCTAAGTATATACAATTCACATATGGGAGAAAAACACTAAATCAAGATGGTGATTTTCACTATTTAGATTAAGATTCATATTTAAATATAAATCAAGATGTTAATCTACACAGTTTGAGAGATACTTTTTACATTAGAAAGGTTTTTTAAAATATTAAACTGATATATTATTGTAAATATTTATGGTGTATGAACTGTTTCATGTGCAATGTGTATTGATCAGATCAGTGTAATTAGCACACCCATCAACTCAAACATTTATCATTTATTTGTAGCAAGAACATTCAATACATTGTTAACTATAGTCACTCTACTGTGCAATAGGACATCCGAACTTATTCCTCCTAATTTAACTTTGTACCCATTAAAAGTGGTTTTGTGTGCAAATAATAGACAGATGTTCAACATGCAAATATTAGTTGCATTTTTACACACTAACAATGAACAATATAAAAAGGAAATTAAGAAATTAATTATATTTATGAGAATCAAAAAGAAAAAATATTTAGCTATAAATCTAAAAAAGTAGACAAGGGACTCATACATTGAAAACTACAAAACATTGCCAAAAGATTAATGAAAAGACATCTTGTTCATGGATTAGAATACATAATATTGCCAAGATGACCACACTACCCAAAGCAATTTACAGATTCAATGCAATAGCTATCAAAACTACCAAGGATTTTCTTTTTGCAGGAATAGAAAAATTCATCCTAATGGTTATATGAAATCTCAAGCAACTTCAAGAGCCAAAGTCATCTTGAAAAATAAGAACAAAAATGGAGGAATTACACTTCCAAATTTCAAAAGGCACTGCAAAGGCATAACAGCATGGTGTTGGCTAAAGGACAGACATATAGGCCAGTGCAATAGATATAGAGCCTCCGAATAAACCTTTGCATGCAAAGTCAGTTGATTTTTAGCAAGGGTGCCAAGATCATTTAATGAAGGAAAGGACATTCCTTTCCACAAAGGGAACTTAAGAAAATTGGATATTCACAGGCAAAAGAATCATGCAAAACTTGTACCACATGCCACATACAAAAACTTACTCAAAATGGATCAAAGACCTAAACTTAAGAGGTAAAATTCCAAAACTCTTACAAAAAAATAGCTTGTATGACATTGGATTTGGCAGAGATTGCTTGCATATGATATCAAAAGCATGGTCAATAAAAGAAATAATAAGTAAATTGGACTTCATCAAAATATAAAATGTTGTACATCAAAGGATGCTATCAAGTGAAAATATTTGTAAGTCATATACCTGATAAGTGATTAATGTCCAAAATACATAAATAACTTCTAAAATTTAACAAGAAAAACAAACAATGGTTAAAGGACTTGAATAAACATGTCTCCAAGGAAGATACACAAATGGGCAACATGCAGTTGAAAAAATCCTCAGAATCTCTCATCATTAGCAAAAGGCAAATCAAAACCACAATGAAGTACAACTTCACACCCATTAGAGTGGCGCTTATTGAATGAAAACAAAAATGTTAGAGAAAATGTTAGAGAGAAACTATAGCCCTTGTGCAATGCTGGTAGTAATGTGAAATAATGTAGTCCTTGTGGAAAATAGTATGGCAATTCCTCAAAAAGTGAAACCTGGAAGTACCATACGATCCAGCAATTCCACTTCTAGGTAGAAACTCAAAAGGATTGAAAGCAAGGACTCAAAGAGAAAATTAAACACTGATGTTCATAGTAGCATTACTCAAAATACCTGAAATGTGGAAACAACCCAAATGTCTGTCAATCATCAACAGATGAGTGGATGTAAAAAACATGCTATAGCCGGGCGCGGTGGCTCAAGCCTGTAATCCCAGCACTTTGGGAGGCCGAGACGGGCGGATCACGAGGTCAGGAGATCGAGACCATCCTGGCTAACACGGTGAAACCCCGTCTCTACTAAAAAATACAAAAAACTAGCCGGGCGAGGTGGCGGGTGCCTGTAGTCCCAGCTACTCTGGAGGCTGAGGCAGGAGAATGGCGTAAACCCAGGAGGCGGAGCTTGCAGTGAGCTGAGATCCGGCCACTGCACTCCAGCCTGGGCGACAGAGCGAGACTCCGTCTCAAAAAAAAAAAAAAAAAAAAAAAATGCTATAAACATACAATGGAATATTATTCAGTCTTAAAAACAAATGAAATTCCTCTGAGACATGCTACATCATGGATAAACCATGAATGCGTGATGCTAAATGAAAGAAGGCAGACACAAAAGGAAAAATGTAGTATGATTTCACTTATATGAGGTACCTAGAAAAGGCAATTTAATAAAAGCAGAAAATAGAATAGAGGTTACCAGGGTCTGGGGGTAGGGAGTAAAGTGTGGGTGATATTTAGTGAGTACTAAGTTTCTGCTTTAGCTGATAAAAATATTCTGGAAATGAATAGTGGTGGTAACTGTACAACATTATGAATGTCAGAGATGTACATCTAAAAATGAGTTACGGATGTTTTATATTATGTGTATTCTACCACAATTGAAAAAAAGAAAAAAAACTAAGAAAAAGAGAATCGCTTTCTACTCCTCAGTAATATATTACTAAATCACAAAAGGAGCCTGTTTTCTGACAATGTTCAAAATTCTCCTAGCATTAATAATTATAATCCAGCATTTAACTGAGCCAGAAGCAGCCTGAACAACTGGTTAAAAAACAAAACTAGTCACCTGTATGCAGTGATTTTAAGTGAATACAAATGGCTCTAGATATTAGAGAAAAAACATTTTTTTTTTTTTTTTTTTTTTTTGAGACGGAGTCTTGCTCTGTCGCCCAGGCTGGAGTGCAGTGGCCGGATCTCAGCTCACTGCAAGCTCCGCCTCCTGGGTTCACGCCATTCTCCTGCCTCAGCCTCCCGAGTAGCTGGGACTACAGGCGCCCGCCAGGTCGCCCGGCTAGTTTTTTGTATTTTTAGTAGAGACGGGGTTTCACCATGTTAGCCAGGATGGTCTTGATCTCCTGACCTCGTGATCCGCCCGTCTCGGCCTCCCAAAGTGCTGGGATTACAGAAAAAACATTTTTTATTAAGCATTTGATATTTAATTATTTTAACATTTGGAAATAATGATTCAGCCCATGATCATCAAAATAGATGCAGAAAAAGGGTTTGACAAAATCCAACACACATCCATGATTAAAAACGCTCAACAGACTAATGAAAGGAAATGTTCTCAACTTGCTAAAAGGCAGCTGCATAAAACCTACAGCTAGCATTACACTTAATGCTGAAAGATTGAATGCATTCCCTGAAAGATGGGGGAAAAAAGCAAGGATTTCTGTTCTCACCACTCCTATTTAACATTTTAATTGAGCTTGTAGCCAGTATATAATGGTAAATAATAACAGAAATTAAAAACATGCACATTTGAAAGTATGAAGTATAGTTGTCTTTATTCACAGATGATGTCATCATATCTATAAATAGTCTTAAGGAAGCCCCAATAAAACTAGTAAGCCAAATCAAGGAGGTCAGCATGTTTAACCTATATAAGATCTATATACAAAGGTAATTGTTTTTTCAAATACAAGTAACAATCCAAAAGTGAAATTAATTGTATTCATAAAATTATCAAAAAAGAATGAAATGCTTAGGAATACATTTAACAAAAAGTGCAAAGTGTGTAACATGACAACTACAAAACATGGCTATGACACATCCAAAGAAGATTTAACTAAATGGACAGACATTCCATACGTATGAATTGAAAAATTGATTCTTTTATGATGTCAATTCTCCCCTAAATTGATTTAAAAATTTAACACACACTCTATCAAAATCTCAATAAGTTGGGTTTTTTTGTTGTTGTTGTTTGCAAAAATGGACAAGCTGATCCTAAAATTGATAAAGAGTTACAAAGCACCTAGAATAGCCAAAATAACTTTGAAAAAGAATAAAGTTGAAGGACTTAGAATTCTAGAATTCAAAATTACTATAAATCCACACTAAGCAAGATAGAATGCTGCCAGTGTGAGGATAAACACATAGATCAATGGTATAGAATTGAGAGTCCTGAAATAAACACATTTATGGTCAAATAATTTGAAAAACGGTGTCAAGGCAATTCAATGAGGAAAAAAGTAGCCTTTCACATAAATAATACAGGGAAAATTGAATGTCCACATGTCAAAAGACTGATGTAAACCTGTATGTCCTATCATATAACTAACTCAAAAATGTCTCAGAGACCTCATCTAAAAGCCAAACTCATAAAACATCCAGAAGAAAATATACGAGAAAATATTTGTTAACCTTAGTTTAAGGAGATCCCAAAGGTATAACTTATAACAGCAACAAAAAAAAAATAAATTGAAATTCATCATAATTAACAGTTTTAAACTTTGAAAGATGTCATGAAAAAAAGTTAAAAGACGACATAAAGTAGAAGAGAATACTTGCAAATCATATATAAGATAAATGACTAGTTACAAGACTATATCTAGAACTATATTACAATTCAACAATAAAAAATGAACAAGTCAATTTAAAAATTGGTGAAATATTTGGATAGACATTTCACCAAGGAAGATATATGAATGACTAATGATCACATGAAAAGGTGCAAACATTATTAGTGATTAAGAAAGTGAGAATTTCCTGGCTAAACTGGTGAAACCCCCTCTCTACTGAAAATACAAAATAATTAACCAGACGTGGTGGCGGGCACCTGTAGTCCCAGCGACTTGGGAGGTTGAGGCAGAATAACGGTGTGAACCTGGGAGGCAGAGCTTGCAGTGAGCAAAGATCAAGCCGCTGCACTCCAGCCTGGGTGACAATGTGAGACTCCCTCTCAAAAAAGAAAAAAAAAAGAAAATGAAAATGAAAACAGCAGTGAGATGCCACTTGACATCCACCAGAAGGGTTTTTTCTTTTCTTTTCCTTTCTTTTCTTTCCTCTTCTCTTCTTTTCTCTTCTTTTTTTTTTCCTTTTCTTTTCTTTTCTTTCTTTCTCTTTTTTTGTCTTTTAGAGAAAGACAACACCCAATGTTGACCAAGATTTGGAAAACCAAGAACCCTCATAAGTTGCTGGAGGAAGTGTATGATGGTTAAGCCAATTTGAAAAAGTTTGGCAGTTATTTAAAAAGTTAACATAAACTTATCAAATAACCCACCAATTTCATTCTGAGGAATATAAGAGGAAAGGAAACACAAACCCACACAAAGACTTGCATAGGAATGTGTATGGCAGAATTCTTCATAGCAGCCCCAAACGGGAAGCAATACATATTTCCCTCAACTGCTCAATAGACAAAATGAAATGTAGCCATATAAAAATTTAATACCATTCAGTAATGAAACGGACAAGTTATTGGTAGATGCTAAGTCATGAAAGAACTTCAAATATCATGCTACATGAACAGAGTCAGATGCAAAAGACTATATTTTGTATGATTCCATTTGCAGCAAAAGCTCGGTAATGGCTAAAATATGCATACAGAAAATAGATTAATGACTAAAATGTTCTAAAACTAGATTGTGGTGATGATTGCACAACTCCATTAATTTACTCAAAATTGAACACATACACACACAACTACAACTATATATATAGCTGCTTATTAAAATTTATTTTCCCTTAGTCCAGGCGCAGTGGCTCACACTTCTAATCTCAACACTTTGGGGAGCTCAAGCAGAAGGATCACTTGAGCCTAGGAGTTTGAGACCAGGCTGGTTGTATTAGTCCATTTCATCCTGCGATAAAGAACTGCTAAAGACTGAGTAATTTATAAAAGAAAGAGGTTTAATTGACTCCACATGGCTGGGGCAGCCTCAGGATACTTGCAGTCTTAGCAGAATGTGAAGAGTAAGCAAGGCACCTTCCTCACAAGACTGCAGGAAAGAGAAGTGCTTAGCAAAGGCGGAAGAGCTGCTTATAAAACCATCGGATTCTGTGAGACTCACTCACTGTCATGAGAACAGCATGGGGGAAATCACCCCATAATTTAATTACCTCCACCTGGTCTCTCCCTTGACACATAGGGATTCTGGGGATTACAATTCAAGATGATATTTGGGTGGGGATACAAAGCCTAGCCGTATCACTGAGCAACATAGCAATACCCTGTCTCTACAAAAAATACAAAAATTTGAGGGCTGTGGTGGTGTGTGCCTGTAGTTCCAACTACTTAGGAAGCTGCGGCAGGAGGATCACTTGGTCTTAGGAGGTCAAAGCTGCAGTGAGTTGTGATGGTGTCACTACACTCTAGCCTGGGAAACAGAATGAGACCCCGTCTCAAAAAAAACAAACTTCCCAATTCCTCTCACCCCCCTACAAAAAATATTATTTTCATGTGTTATTATGGAGTTTGCACTTATTGTGTTTGCTTTTTCTTTGTTAATCATGAATATATATTCCAATATCACATGATTTTATGATGCTGCTCAAACCAATAACTTTACTGCAATGTAGGTAAAATAAGAAGGGAACAGCAAAAAATCATTTCATGGAAAATCATTTCATGGAAGGGAGCACCTCCCCATGGTGCTCAGGAAAGCATTAAGGGACCAAGAAAATCAGGAAGATACAGTCCTCACTGTTTTAGATGAATAGTAGATATTCTAGGTATTCTAGATATTTATAAGAAAAAGCACAGAACAAAATATGTTCACGGTGTATTCAGAGAACAGCCATTACTACAATTCCCAATGAGTAGGGCTTGGAAAGAATAGTTGCCATCACTGGACAAAGGAACTGAGACCTTGAACTTCAATGGTGGAAAAGCACCATACACTTTAGGAGAATCTCCTGAATGAATGAAAAGATCTCATTAGGGATCAAAGTTGCCTTATTTATTAAGTGTATTAGTCTGTTTGCACACTGCTAATAAAGACATACCCAAGACTGATAATGGAGGTTTCATGGACTTACAGTTCCACATGGCTGAGGAGGCCTCATAATCAGGGCAGAAGGCCAGGAGGAGCAAGTCACATCTTACATGGATGGCACCAGGCAAAGAGTGAGCTTGTGCAGGCATATCCCGCCTTACAAAACCAGCAGATCTTGTCAGACTTATTCACTGTCATGAGAACAGCATGGAAGAGACCCACCCCCATGATTCAATTACCTCCCTCTGAGTCCTTCCCATAATACATGGGAATCTTGGGAGCTACAATTCAAGATGAGATTTGGGTGAGGGCACAGCCAAACCATACTAGTAAGGAATGTACATCCATTTGAAGAGATATTATTATTTCAAATGTTCCTGAAGCTCTGTTTTCTAATGAGTACGTTTTAAATTCTGTTGTGAGTCCTCATTTTACTTTCATAGAAGTTATTAAATTATTGTTATGGCATGTATTTGGAAACTGGCAGAAAGCAATATTTTTATATATAGTCATATTCACATGTGATAAAAAATTTATATAGAATTAATTTCAACTTGGTTGTTGATAAAAATAAAGTCATGGAACTCTTCAAAATATATCATTAAATATGGGGATATTAGAAAAAGAGATGCTCAGGAGCCCTATATTCCTGTGTTTTTATAATTTTAGAGAAAAGTCTTTGTCTTCTACACTTGCCTTTAAAAAGAGACCAAAAGAAATATAGCCAGTGGGATATCTGAGTATAAAATATCCATCAAGAAGTATACTCTTCTTTCCAAAATTGAATCTCTGTTATTTTATAAGTTTTAATGAAATAAAAATTCCATTATTGCCTTTCCTATGTCTTTGTGAGAACTGCGAAATATCACTAAACAAGACTTTTTTCCAATTTACATGAATGATTTGAGATGTAAAATTTTTAATTGTCTGCTAAATGTCACCAAAAATGTATATTTCCTACTATCTATTCAAGATGTCTTTTTATTCAACACCTGTGATAATTATAATTTTTTAAAACTTCTAATCAGTAGAAAATTTCAGTGTAAATTCCAATGTATTAAAGACTTAAAAAACAAGAAAAGATGTTAATGTAATTGCTATTATATTTATTTTTATATTAGAGATAAGTATTGATTATAGATTACTTCTAATATCATATGTATCCTTAAATATATATTATTATTACCAATGTTGACTCCTTCATTGATATATTTGCAACTCTTTCTAAGCAAAACTCTGTGACTTCTCACAATATGTTTTCTCATGTATAGACAGCTCCAAACAATGTATTTTATAATTTGAATTCACTAAAATTATTACAAGAGCCAATAATAGACCTGTTTTATTAATATATGTTGAAGACACTTACAGAGTTAGGAACATTTTCTAAAAAGCACAGAAGG
Organism: Rhinopithecus roxellana; assembly: GCF_007565055.1. Classification (NCBI taxonomy): domain Eukaryota; kingdom Metazoa; phylum Chordata; class Mammalia; order Primates; family Cercopithecidae; genus Rhinopithecus; species Rhinopithecus roxellana. Next base: position 30,003,780 of record NC_044565.1, read on the forward strand.
AGACAGCCAAATGAGCTATATTTTGTAAAAAGTAATTATCTTGGTCTAGATAAGATAATGAGACTAGCCATTAGTTTGTTTAGTAAATTATTCTACTTTTAGTATAGAGTATGTAGGTGTCAGTTTAATAATAAAGCTATGCTTTGGTCATTTAAAAATTTTTAACTTTATTTTAACTTGTGATTCTTGAGAGGATAGTTTTCTTTATAAAATTTAATCCATATCCAGCTTAATACAAAAAATAAAAAACAAAACAAATACTTATGATCTCAAAATCAGGAAAGAATAATTGTGGACAGGGCTCATTTACAAGTCTTCCTTCCTGAGCTAACTTTACTATCTCCTGCTGTACTTTCTAGAAAATGTTCCTAACTCTGTATTTCTAATATATATTGGTAAAGCAGGTCTATTATCAGGTCTTCTAATAATTTTAGTGAGTTAAAGAGAAAAATATTGAGTGAGTTGCCTTTAGAGTTTTTATTAATGGCTAAAATATACATTTGTCTGCATTGTCTGCCTAAAAAGTTAGCTACCAAGATCTAGTGAATCTTAAAATCAGTTTGCTTCAATTACATACAGAAGTAATATTAGTTAACAGTGTCAGTATATCTATGGGAAACACCAGATACATTGAAAACATAAAATGTAAAATAAAAAGCAAACACGAAGTGTATATTTAATTAAAGCAAAATAGATAATCTAATAGTAAATTTTACAACAAAGAATAATCTGAATTTATTCAGTCCCTTTGGTAGATTTTTAGATTTTTTCCAACAGGATCTGCTCACACACAAAAATTAAATGCAGTTTATTAACAGTTAGCATATCATCTCTAAATGAAGCTCATTGCAATCTAAAATGGACCCTGCAAGGAGATAATGAGCAAGCTCCTGCCTGATATCGAAAATTAATCAGGCATAAAAGCATTTGGGATCAGGACCCATTGACAAGCATGTACGCTCATACAGACTTCAATGAAACATGGTATGTGAACATATTTGTCTAATTGTACATTGGGTTTTCGAACAAATTCCCACCAAAACACTTAATTATCTGCAGAGGTGATGCTTCCATTTCAGAATCTGTAGGAAGCTTTTTGGTTGCTGTAACCATATATAATGGATTAAATGAAGTTTAATAAGCTTTGTTTCCAGTTTTCCCATTTTAATTGCTATAGCAACCTGAAGCCAAAGTTGGATCACTGGATAGAGTAACTGAGCAATTAAAAGCAACCATCGTTGTCCTCTGATAGAATTATCCTTGGCCCTTAAGGAAAAAAAAAAAGTATTTAAAATAAGTGAAAATTTGGAAGTTGACAAAAATATCTTTTTACATGTAAATTGGGAAATTATACATCAGTTAGCATTTATATTTCTCCTTTTAAATTTTATAGTTGAAAATGTTCAAAATGAATATTGTATATCAACTTTAAACATAAGAAATGAGTTATCTCATAACTAATATGAATGAGTGTATCTCATAACTCATAAATTACTTACAGCTGATTTCACCCTGACATGTGGAAAAGAGGACACAAAAACACATACCTGTTGTATGGTTCTTTGCTTTTAAAAATAAAATATCTTGATTTATTTTTGAAGTAGTTACATAATATTTAAGAGACCTATGAGTTTAATTTCTCAAATAGGTCAAATTGTAGATTAATCTCTCCTCTGCTCACTTTCCAATATGTGATTTTCTTCCATCTTCACATAGTTTATTTAAAATTTGTAATTCCTGAAACAATAAAAGGAAAACACAAAATTTGTTTTTTTAAGTGTTGTAGTTAAATATAGACTTTGCATACTCTTGAAGATAAAATAGCTCCAGGTGTTTCTGAGTGAGATCTTTAGTTATAGATATGTTCATTACTTTAGAATGCAATATCATACTAATAGTTTATGCTGATTTGATCTTTCTTAGTTTAGAAGCTTGCTTTTCTCTTTCAAAGGGAAATCAACAAAGAGTATTGCTTCCTTGCAAATTGGCAGGAAGGTTTTCAGCATAATAAAAGAGTACAGAAAAAACAAGTTAATTCAAGGATAAAACTGTGAATAAGTAGAAGAGAAGACTACACCAGGAAAAGAGACGGAGGTAGAGGCCCAATGGAGTAAGTAATTTTACAAGAAATTTAATATTGGAAGAATAGATGTTTTCCAGAATATAGAGAAACATAAGCTAAAATGGATAATTTCCTTAATGCTATGCCATATAGAAATGTAAATTTACATACAAATAAATTAACAGTTATTTACTGTATAAATATTATTCTGATAATATTATTTCTTTATGTATTTAGCTCCTATATTTTACTAAAATGAGATCACAATTGTTAAATATGGTTTATATACTAAGTCTTTGAGACAGAAATATATGACTTATAAGAGAATGACCTGATTCAAATGCCAAATTAAACCAAGAATTTTAACTAAATGCATACTCTGGTCATCTATCTTCATGTAATCTCTACAAATCTGTCAATAAAATATCAATGCAAATACAAACAAAAAGAAAACAGCAATAAAAACTACTATTTATAGCCAACTTATTGTCAAAATTTGGCAGGTACAAAACTTACAGAGTTGAAAGGAGAATCACATACACATTTTGCTTAAGATAATACAAATACAATCGTTTGACAAGGATGCAGAGATATTTTATTTATTGCTTATAACTTGGATGATGGCTCATAATCTGTAATAGGCACTGAGAAAACAAAGCAGATACAGTAAAACAGCTAAGGGTTGCCACCTCTCTTCCAATTTCCTCCTCCCATAATCAACTTCTCTTTAAATGTGTTCAGAAATGACAACTTCATCTCTCAGAAAACCATAGGTCAGATGCAGAAAAGTAATGCTTGGATCAATTATATCACGGGAGATATATCACTCAGCTACAAAGTCCAGAAATACAACAGACAGCTACAAAGTCCAGAAATACAACAGACAGAAACAGAAAGAGCCATGGGGAAACTTGATGCTGAAATTGGGGTTTTTAGCATTGACTGTTATTTCTGCAGGCGTTGGAGTGGATGCCACCTGGATTCGCAGAGTTTCTTTATTAATGCTTGTTAACCCTGAAAATCAGTCTGCAAATATCAATTAGTCGTTTAGCTGGGCAAAGACAGTTCAACATACTGATAGGCAGACAACTAGGCTAAGGGTAAGCCCTAGCCCCTATTTATAGGAGATCACACAGCCTGGACTTCACAATCAAGCTGAAGTTGAAAACTAAAAAAAATAGAGTCAGAGAAACATGAAGACCCAAAAATACCAAACTAATTGATATTGAGTCTTTACCCTAAAGACTCAAATGAAGATTATATCTCTCACTGTATTTAAATATCACAAAGGAATACAATTTAGAATTAAAAAACCACCAATTTCTCAAGTAATTCAATAAAATAAACTAACATTAAGTTTGTGAAACAGAGTAAGTTTAACATGAAGGAACAGATTAAAATGAAAATGGAATTTGGTGAGAGGATATATAAAAGGAAAATACTTGTCCATGAAGGGCAATTTGGTCGTGTTTCTCAAAAATACAAACAAAAAATAAAAGAGGAAAAACGCAGATTCTGAATTCTAAAAATTATTATTTTTAGGAATGTATCCTATTTATATTCACTCCTGTGAAAGACACACACAAAGACTATTTGAAAGAATTGTCTGTACTATCAAAAAACTGAACACAAACTAGATCTCAAAAGAAACACTAAATTATGCAAATCCATTTAATGCAATATCCTGTAACTATTAAAACTGAGGGACAATTAAAGAAGACTGAAAGACATTGAGGGACATATACATATTAAAACAAGGATGGGTTTCTAAGATAGATAATTTTGTAAAACAAATCAAGTTGCCAAAAGTGTATAATAAAGTATATTCCTGTAAATACTTACAAATGCACAATAATATAAGAGCTAAATTAAATCCACCTGAAAATCAATGAACTCATAGAATTTTGTGAGATTTTTGAATTAGTTATGTGAAGGACTGGAATCATTTGCTCTCTCAGAATGAAGAAGAAATTGGCATTGAAATGAAAATTATAAAAGAATATTGACAAAGTGGGGAAAGGATATGAACAGACATTTCTCAAAAGAAGATATTCATACAGCCAACAGACACATGAAAAAATGCTCATCATCACTCGCCATCAGAGAAATGCAAATCAAAACCACAATGAGATACCATCTCACACCAGTTAGAATGGCAATCATTAAGAAGTCAGGAAACAACAGGTGTTGGAGAGGATGTGGAGAAATAGGAACACTTTTACACTGTTGGTGGGATTGTAAACTAGTTCAACCATTATGGAAAACAGTATGGCAATTCCTCAAGGATCTAGAACTAGATGTACCATATGACCCAGCCATCCCACTACTGGGTATATACCCAAAGGATTATAAATTATTCTACTACAAAGACACATGTACACGTATGTTTATTGCGGCACTATTCACAATAGCAAAGACTTGGAATCAACCCAAATGTCCATGTGTGACAGACTGGATTAAGAAAATGTGGCACATATACACCATGGAATACTATGCAGCCATAAAAAAGGATGAGTTTGCGTCCTTTGTAGGGACATGGATGCAGCTGGAAACCATCATTCTTAGCAAACTATCACAAGAACAGAAAACCAAACACCGCATGTTCTCACTCATAGGTGGGAACTGAACAATGAGATCACTTGGACTCGGGAAGGGGAACATCACGCACTGGGGCCTATCATGGGGAGGGGGGAGGGGGGAGGAGGGAGGGATTGCATTGGGGAGTTATACATGATATAAATGATGAATTGATGGGTGCTGACGAGTTGATGGGTGCAGCACACCAACATGGCATAAGTATACATATGTAACAAACCTGCACGTTATACACATGTACCCTAGAACTTAAAGTATAATAAAAATAAAAAATAAAATTAAAAAAAAAAAAAAAGAATATTGACATGGAAAAGTGAGAAAAAAAGAGTAAATCCAAAAGGATTTCGTATTCTTAAGATTCCAACCTAAAAGAATTTCGTATTCTTAAGAAAGAAAAAAGTATGGAATCAAAAACATAATTAAAGAATAATTTCCTTATTTTATTTTATTTTATTTTTTTGAGACGGAGTCTCGCTCTGTCCCCCAGGCTGGAGTGCAGTGGCCGGATCTTAGCTCACTGCAAGCTCCGCCTTCCGGGAGCTTGCAGCTAAAGAAATAGGCAACATTGTGAACCTACAGGATCCATACTTGGAAATGTAGGAACAAAAAGCAGAGTATTTTAGTTTCATAGATAGATAAGAAATACCAACACAGGAGAAAAATATGGTTTCAAACTTTACTTCTGAAACATTATTTTTGAAATCAATATCAAAATATAAATATAAAATAATTGCCATGATGTTGAAATTATGTTTTGCCTAAATTATTATTCACTTTGGATATTAATTTTGGACATACATGAGTAACAGTAGGATAATCCCAGAAAAAAATTTATATACGCACACATATATGACAAAAAATATCATTGAATGTTTGAAAACAAAAACATCAATCAGTCCATGTAAAAAAAGAGCAAAGCTGGCAATATTATTTCATACAAAGTAAATTTTATGACGAAAAATTGTTGAACTCTTTATATAGAGATACAAAAATTTATGAAGATTATAACTATTAATATTTGTGTACAAAATTTGTATAACGCTATTAGAAAAATAAGGTAAACATAAGGTAAGAAACATGCAATTGCTTTGAGAAATTCTACCTCCATCTTTGTCTTTCTTTGATAAGGTAATAAATCAAAGCAAAATACTTGAAAAATGTAATCCATAAGACTAGATTTATAGGCATAAACATCTCAACAACAGAAAATATCCTTTTCCCTAAGTTTCCTGAAAATTTAGCCTTCCCAAAACGTAAGTACTTTCACTCCCATATAGTATGAAACATACTCTGTGATAAAAACCAAATGAGTTAGAAAATAGCAATGAATATTTTAAACAATAACAATAAAAACATTTTAACATTTAGAAATTAAATATTTATGGAGTCAAAGATGAAATTTAAGAATGTTAAAGAATATAATGTAAGAATGAGGCCGGGCGCGGTGGCTCAAGCCTGTAATCCCATCACTTTGGGAGGCCGAGACGGGCGGATCACGAGGTCAGGAGATCGAGACCATCCTGGCTAACACAGTGAAACCCCATCTCTACCAAAAAATACAAAAATCTAGCCGGGCGAGGTGGCGGGCGCCTGTAGTCCCAGCTACTCGGGAAGCTGAGGCAGGAGAATGGCGTAAACCCGGGAGGCGGAGCTTGCAGTGAGCTGAGATCCGGCCACTGCACTCCAGCCTGGGCGACAGAGCGAGACTCCGTCTCAAAAAAAAAAAAAAATAAAAAAGTAAGAATGTAAGAAAGGTACTGTTAAAGAAAAGACAGGCGATCCAAAATGGAGTCACTCCATTCCACCAAAATGAAACCTAAGTTTTTGACTTTTTAAAAAATCAGGCAACAAATGACAGCAAACTTATGTTACTCCAACAATATTTTGCTTTCATCTTTGTTAAAAAATTAACCTCGAAATGATCAATTTGCTGTTTTTTTTTCTTGTTTCTTCTTTTCTCCACATTTTTGTACATGTAAAATTCATTCATTCTGTTTAGTTCATTGAAGCTCCTTTATATTTTGCTTTTATGAATTGCTAATAAAAAGCCAATTAGATCTTGGAAACCCAATTTGTGGAAATGTTTTTTATAGTGATAATCAAAAATTGTTAAAGAAAGAACAAAATAATATTACAACATGTGAAATTTACGGGAAACCTCCCCAACTAAACAGTATTCTTTGCTTTAGATATTTATTATAAAGAAATAATAAAAATAATTCAGAGTCAAATCTCAAAGCATATTACAAAGAATTGGCATTTTATACACTATGGTGTTATTTGCTTTATTTTTCTGTTTACGTTTTTAATAGATTTTATGTATTTTTAATTAATAAACTTTGTTTTTTTAGAGCAGTTTTAGGCTCACAGAAAAAGTACATGGGAAGTAAAGAGAATTTCCATAAATTCCCATACCAACACATACACATCCTCCCCCAGTATTAACATCCCATGCCACAGTAGTACATTTGTTATGATCGATGAACTTTCATTGGCACAACAATATGAACCAACTCATAACTTACATGAACATTTACTCATAGTGTTCCACAAATGTATAATAACAAGTGTCATCCATTCTAGTATCATTCAGAAGGGTTTTGCTGCCCCCAAATTCCTTTCTGCTCTGCCTGTTTACCCTTCCATTCCACCTAACCCCAGGCAACCATTGATCTTTCACTGCCTCCATTCTTTTGCTTTTCCAGAATGTCATATAGTTAGAATCTTACAGTATGTAGCCTTTTTAGCTGGGCTTCTTTCACTTAATAGTATGTGTTTGAAATGTTCTCAACACAGAGAAGTGATAAATGTTTGAGATTATGAATATCCTAAATATGCTGATGTGATCATTATATGTTATATGCATGTATCAAAATATCACAGGTGCCCCAAAAATACATACAATTATTATGTATCAATAAAAATAAATTTAATTTTTTTTTGAAACAGAGTCTTGTACTGTCACCCAGACTGGAGTGCAGTGGCGCGATCTTGGCTCACTGCAACTCCGCCTCCCAGGTTCAAGCAATTCTCCTGCCTCAACCTCCAGAGTAGCTGGGATTACAGGTGCTGCCACCACACCGGGCTAATTTTTGTGTTTTTAGTAGAGACAGGGTTTCACCATGTTGGCCAGGCTGGTCTTGAACTCCTGACCTCGTGATCCACCCGCCTCAGCCTCCCAAAGTGCTGGGATTACAGGCATGAGCCACCACGCCCAGCCATAAATTTAATTTTTTAAAAAGATCATGTTAACTAAATTCACGTGTGTCTGTTTCTCAGTTTTCTATTCCGTTCCGTTGATGTATTTGTCTATTTGTTTTGCCAATGCCACGTGGCTTGAATATTGTAGCTTTATAGTAATTGTTCAAAATAGTGTCAGCCAGTCCTCTGACCTTCTTCTTCTTCAATATTGAATTGTCTATTTTGCATGCTTTGCCTCTTCATATAAACTATAGATTCATTTTGTTGATTTCCACAATATAACTAGATATAATTTAAGGAGAATTTGATTGGGATTGCATTAAATCTATAGATCAAGTTGGGAAGAACCAATGTCTTGGCAATTATGTATCTTTCTATCAATAAACACAAAATAGCTCTTCATTTGCATATTTCTTCTTTGATATTTGTTACGGGATCCTTGGGGTATTGCTTTTCTGGTCAGAAACCTCTGTGGACAGTGGCTCCTTTGCCAGGGTTTTGCTTGGGCCTGCTGGGCTAGTTCTGCCCACTCGGCATGCCAGGCTGTGCTCAGCACACTCTACAGGCCTGGATGCCATGTCTGCCAAGGATGAGTCAGGGATGGAGCAGTGAGGGGTTTGTGAGTGAACACAAAGTCTGGCCACTGCAGCTGGGTGGGCAGCTCCAGGTGCCAGCATGGGCACCAGTGTTCTGCGAGGCTGTGGCTGAACCAGGTGCACTTCAAGCGGCTTCCACAGCTGGCACTGGAGAATGTGGTGACACCTAGAATCTTGGAGATGCTGGGAACCACAGGGCCCCAAAGAGGAAGTGACAGCCCTGGCTAGAGGAGCTCCCAGGTCTAGGCTCCCTGAAGGCCCACAGCTCTTCTCTCCTCCTCTTTGCCCGCAAGGTGGTGAGCATGGGACATGTTTCAGCCCTGTTTGTTTTACAGCACTTTTAGCCCTGCCATCCAATGGGTCCCAAGTTCTTGTTCTGCAACCAGGAAGAATGAGATACACAAAGAAGTAGAGGGTGAGTAAGATGAAGAGGAGCTTTATTGATTAACAGAACAGCTCAGAGGAGACCCACAGTGGGTACTCCTTTGCACAGCCAAGGTGTCCCAATGGATGTTCAGCTCCGACCTGAGAGGAGACCCTGAAGTGGGAAGCTCTCTCTACAGGCACATCATTCCATTGTCTCTGCAGCTCTCAGCAGAGAGGAGGCCCTGGTATGGGTAGCACCTCTCTGCAGCTTGTCGTCCTGATATTCGCTCAGCTCTGGCTGAGCCCAGGGCTTTTATGGGCCTCAGAGGGGAGAAAGTGCATGCCGATTGGTCCATGGGTGGCCATGGCAGGCCCACAAAAGGGACCACAAGTTCCCACTCTAGTGTACAGGACTGGCAGCCTGGCTTCCAGCCTTCAGACCCTCCCTGGCCTGAAGGTGGGGCCTCACTGGGGACTTGCCCCCTTATCTAGGAAACTGTCTACCTCTTGCTGCTGTTCATGGCACCCTGGCTATAGGTGCCAAGGTGCAGCTGCAGGCTAGCACTGATCTCCTCTCAGTGCCTCCTCAGCTTCTCTCCCATGCTAGTCAGTGCCCAAAGTCCAGAGGGGGACGAGGAGGCAGTGGGCTGGTGTGTCAGCACTGCCCCAAACATGTGCACAATCAGCAGGGCTGTGACAGAACCTGGGCTTGGCTCTGAGTTTGCTCCAAGATCAGAGCAGGTGCTAACAGCAGGGAGAAGCCAGCAAGCAGAAGCAGGCACCTCCAAGCCTGCAAGGTCAGGGGAGGCCTTCCCAGGCCCCCAAGAGAGCAGAGATGCAGAGATGCCTGGGTCTGCTGCCACAATTTGGGTGGCTGCAGCTGTGCCCAGGGGAGCACAGTTCCTGCCTGCTCTGTGGAGCTGGAGATCCGGGTCCACAGCTGCAACCTGGGCTGCTGAAGCTGTGCCTATGAGAGCTGGGCTCCCACCTGCTCCCAGGCCCTGAGAGCACAGGGATGCCTGGGTCCACAGCCATTGCTTGGGAGGCTGCAGTGGAACCTGGAGAGCTCCCACTCCAACTCAGAAGGGGCAGGGCCCCCACTTGTCCTCAGCTCCTGCTGGCTCCATGGAGTGTGCAGCCCCAGACATGCCTTCCTGCTGCAGTCCACATGATGGCAGCAGCTTCTCCAGACAGCTACCACTGTCATCAATATCTTTTATCAGTTTTATAGTTTTCTTCATATGGATAATGTATGTATTTTGTTAGGTTTCTACCTAAGTATTTCATTTGGGGAAATGTTAATGTAAATAATACTGTGTTTTAAAATTCAAAATTTCTTCTGTTCATTGCTGGTATATAAGAAAGCAATTGATTTTTCTGTATTAACTTTGTGTCCTGCAACCTTGTTGTAATCAATTATTAATGTCAGAGGTTTTTCTGGCTGATTCTTTTGGATTTTCTTCGTACAAAAAATTGTGTCATCTGTAAACAAAGACAATTTTTTCTTCCCAGATAATATACAATTTATTTCTTTTATTGTCTTATTGCATTAGACGTGATGTTAAAGTGGTGAGAAGTGATATCCTTTAACTTGTTATTGATCTTAGCTTCCAGTTTCTCACCATTAAGTATGATGTTTGTTTTTTATTATGACTGGGTGTTGGATTTTCTCAAATGCTTTTTCTGCGTCTACAACTAGAATCATGTGATTTTTTTCTTTGTTAATTTTTTGATGTCATGCATTACGTTAATTGATATTCAAATATTGAACCAGTCTTGCATGCCTGGAATTAATTCCACTTGGTCATAGTGTGTAATTTTTAGTATACATTGTGGGATTCAATTTGCTAATATTTTGTTGAGATTTTTACACCAATTTTCATGAGAGGTACTCTGTAGTTTTCTTAAACTGCCTTTGTTTGGTTTTGGTATTAGGGTAATGCTGGCCTCATAGAATAAGTTAGAAAATATTACTTCTGTTTCTGGCTTCTGAGGAAGACTATAAAGAATTAGTATAATATATTTCTTATATGTTTGCTGGAATTCACTGGTAAATACTTCTGGACCTGGTGCTTTCAGTTTTGGACAGTTAATTATTGATTAAATTGATTTCACAGGTATCAGCCTATTTTGATTATTTATTTCTTTTGTGTAAAATTTTCTATCAGGAAATTAGTTCATTTCATCTAGATTATTAAATCTGTTGGCATAAAATTATTTATAATATTTCTTTACTATCCAATTAATGCCCATGGGATTTGGAATGGTATCTACTCTTTCTCTTCAATATTAATAATTTTTAGTTTCTTCCTTTTTTTCTTAGTTTCCATGACTAGAGGCTAATAATTTTTATCAGTCTTTTCAGAAAACCAGTCTTTTCTTTCTCTACTGATTTCCTGTTTGCAATTTTATTATTATCTGTTTTAATTTTTATTATTTCTTTTTTCCTGCTTACTTTGGATTTAATTTTCTCTTTTTCTTCTGGTTTCCATGGGTGGAAGTGGAGATTATTAATTTTAATTTAATTTATAAATTTTAAACCATTCTTCTTTTCTAATATATGTATCCAATGCCATTAATTTTCCTCTCAGCATTGCTTTAGCTATATTCCACAAATTTTGGTTTTCATTTTCATTAGTTCAAATATTTTAAAATGTATTTGAGATTTATTGTTTGACCCATGTGAAGTACGTTGTTTTATCTTCAAGTATTTTGAGGTTTTTTTGCTATATTTCTGTTATTGATTTTAGTTTCTGTTATTTCCAAAAATCCATTCAATTGTTGCCTGAGAACAGGCATTATATGATTTCTACTCTTTTAAACTTGTTAGATGTGTTTTATTGCCCAGAATGTGGTCTCTTTTAGTAAATATTCCATGTGAACTTGAGAAGAATGTACAATGGGTTGTTGTTGAATGATGTTGTCTATAGAGGTCAATTGTACATGACTGATGATGCTGTAGAGATCAACTATATGCCTATCGACTTTTTGCCTACTGGATATTTCATTTTCTGATAGAAGAGAGTTAAAGTCTCCAAATATAATAGTAGATTCCTCTATTTTTCTTTGCAGTTCTATCCACTTTTGGCTTGTATATGTTGATGCTCTGTTGTTAGGTACATAGACATAAACAATTATTGTTTTCTTGGAGTACTGACCCCTTTATCATTACGTAATGCCCCTCTTTATCTCTGATAACTTCTCTTTTTCTGAAGTCTGCTCTGTCTAAAATGATTTTAGCTATTTCACCTTTCTTTTCATTGATATTGAGATTGTATCTCTTTCTCCATCCCTTTAATTTCTATGTATTTTATAGTTACAGTGAGTTTCTTGTAGACAACATATAGTTAAGTCTTTTTTTCATCCATTTTGATGATTTTTATCTTTTAATTGGTATATTTAGACCATTGATGTTATTGATATAGTTGATGCTATTGATACTATATCCATAGTAATTATTGATATAGTTGGATTAATATGTACCATATTTGTTAGTGTTTTCTACTTATTTCCCTTGTTCTTTGTTCCTATGTTTTGTCTTCCATGCCTTTTCTGCCTTTGTGACTTTGAGTGTTTTGTATAATTTCATTTTCTTTCTATTTTCAGCATGTCAATTATAACACTTTAACTTTTTTTAGTGGTTACCCTAGAATTTGCAAAATACATTTACAGCTAATGCAAGTTCACTTTCAAATAACACTATACTGCTTCATGGGCAGTGCAACTTTGGGAGGCTGAGGGGGTGGATCACTTAAGCTCAGGAGTTCAAGACCAGACTGGGCAAAATGGCAAGACCGCATCGCTACAAAAAACACAAAAATTAGCCAGGCATGGTGGTACATATCTGTGGTCCCAGTTACCTAGGAGGCTGAGATGGAGGGGGAATCATTTGATTCTTGGAAGGTGAGATTGCAGTGAGCTGAGATCACACCACTGCACTCCAACCTGGGTGACAGAGTGAGATCCGGTCTTAAACACAAAACAAAACAAATGAGAATGTCCCCTGCCAAAGCATGGTTATTCTTCTCTGATACTCATATTCAACTGGAAGCACTCACCCTTCCCTTCACTCAAGACTGTTTTCAGAGTGACTTTGGTATCTGCCCTGCTTTCCTCAGAAAGCCTATATATGTGATAAGTCTCCTCATGCCCTCTTAGTATATGTAGCAGACTGAATAATGACCCCCCAGAGATAACAGATCCTAATCCTTGGAACTTGTAAATGTTCCATTTCATTAAAGAGGGTCTTTGCAGATGTGAGTAAGTGAAGGATTCTGGAATGGCTAAGTCATCCCAGATCATCCAGGTATCCTTCTTAGAGAAAGAGGGAGATTAGATACAGCCAGAAGAGAAAAAGAAATACATACAGAGAAAAAGGCAATGCGAAGGCAAAGGAAGAGACTGGAGTGACAGAAACACAAGCCATGGAATGCCAACGGGCACCTGAAGCTGGAAGAGGCAACAAACCTACTCTATGCTGTGGCCTCTGGGCAGAGCACACCCATACAGACAGCTTGATTTCGGCCCACTAACACTGATTTCAGACTTCTGGACTCCTAAAATGTAAGAGAATAAATTTATTTTTATTATAAGCCACGAAGTTTGCAGTAATTTGTCACAGGAGCCACATGGAATTAAGCAGGGTGTGTGTGGCATCATCTGTCTCAACATCTGAGGGTGGTTACTCCAGGCCTCTGAGGGGCAGCCACAAAGCATGTGTCAAACAGAAGAGAAATAGTGAGTATCTTTGTGTTGTTTCTGATCTTAACATTTTTCTTTCCATATTCACAAGGGATATTGGTTTTCTTTTCTCATGATGAATTTTATTTGGTGTTAAGGTGACAGTGAAATCATAGAATGAGTTAGAAGTTTTATTCTTTCTCTGTTTTGGGGAAGTGTTTGTGGCATGTTGGTATTAATTTTTCTTTAAATCTTTACTAAAATTCACCAGTGAAGCCATCTTAGCACGAGCTTTTCTTTGTAGGAAGATCTTGCTTACTAATTCACGTATTTACCTGTCATAAATGTATTTTTCAAATATTTCTGTCCCTTTCTCCCCCAGCTTTCAGCAACTAACATTATGCATATGCTGCATATGTTGTGCTTGATGGAGACTCACAGGTCTCTGAAGCTCTGCTTATTTTCCTATATTTCTTTTATTTTAGTAACAGACTAAAAGAGGAATCACTACAGATCCATCTTGTAGTTTGCCGATTTTTTTCTCTGCCAACTCAAACTGGTATTGAGCCCCTCTAGTAAATTTTTAAAATTATTGTACTTCTCATCTTTAAAATTTCCACTTGGCCATTTAAAAAATATATATATATATATATATTCTATCTCCTTAAATATATATATTCAATAAGGAGATATATATATATATTCTATCTCCTTATTGATATTTTCAGTTGATATATATTGATATATATTTCAGTTGATATATAGGTAATTGATATGTATTGTATCTCCATATGTGTGTGTGTGTGTATATATATATTCTATCTCCTTATTGATGTTTTCAGACTGGTGAGTCATCACTCTCCTCATATTCTTTACATATTGGTAATAACTGATTCAAAGTCTTTAATGCTTCCACCACCTGGGCTTGCTCATGGGCAGCATGCATCTGCCACTTGTTTTCTCGTGTGAGGGCCATTCTTGTTTCTTTGCATGTCTTACGATTTTTGTTGAAAACTGTATTTTCTGGTAGTATCATATGACTTTGGAAATCAACTATCCCCTCTTCTGGACGGTTTTGGTTGGCAGTGGTTTTTTTTATTTAAGAACTTCTCCAGAAGAATTCTAAAAGCCATTATCCATATAGTATGCAGCCGATGAAGTGTTAGCTTGGTTAGCTTAGCAGACAGGTAATAATTGGTACAAGACTTCTTTAAATGGCTTCATCCTGTATGTTTCCTGCCTTTTGCTAAGAGTGTGTGTTGGGGCATTTTTTCACCCACCACTCCAGACATTTAAAAGTCTGTCACGCTTCACTGCATCCTTGTGCAGACATACAAGTAGGACAGAAGTGAACGACTGGTGCCCTTTAAGGTCTTTTCTGGACAGGCATACAACACTGCATGTGCACATGGCCTTCTGTATTCACATAAAGCACCCTATAGACATTTTGTTTTCAAATCTTTTTGCATTTTAATCTGGGTTCTTGTTTGCCATCACTGGCATCACAGCATTAGGCAGTTTCCAGACTTTTCAAAAAAGTGGAATACATTGAGCGATCTTTTGTGACTGTCTTCTTTTGTTGAGCATAGTGTGTTGAAGCTTCTTTTAGGTTGCAGCATGCATCAGAACTTCATTCATTTTTTATTATTATTGATGGATAGTCCATTGTTTGAATATACTGCATACTACAGTTTAATTGCCTATAAATTCGTTTATGAACATTAGTGTTGATTCTAATTTTTTACTATTATGCATAATGATGCTAAGAACATCTTTGTACAAGAGTTTATGTGGATGTATGTTTTCATTTCTCTTTCATTTCTGAGTGGAATTACAGGGCCATAGATTAATTTCATGTTTAATATTTTAAGAAAATGTCAAAACATTTTGGGAACATTTTACATTCTTGCCAGGAATGTATGATGGTTTCAATTTCTTCACATCCTTACCAACGTTTGCGGTAGTCCTACTAAGTGTCAAGTGGTATCATTAATGACTAATGATGTTAATTATCACTCTATGTGTTTATGGACGATTTGCATATCTTCTTAAGAATTTTCTATTCAAATATTTGTCCGGTTTTAAATTGGACCCTTTATCGTTATTATTATTGAATTGCAAGTGTTCTTTATATATTTGGGTTCAAGTCCCTTATTAGTTATATGATTTGCAAATTTTTTCTCCCAGGCTATAGCTTATGTCTTTTATTTTCTTTATAGTATGTTTGAAGAACAAAATTTTTAATTTTGATGGAGTTCAATAATTATTTATTTTCTTTTTGTGTGTCTGACCTTTTGTCATGCCCTAATATAACATTGTCTAACCCCAGGTCATGAATGTTGACTCTTACGTTTTCTTCTAAGAAGTTTGTAATTGTAGACCTTACATTTTCATCAACAATTTATTTTGAATAATTTTTACCTATGATATAAGGCATAAATCTAAAGTTCTTTTCTTTTTTTTTGCATGTGAATATCATGTTGTCCCAATGCTATTTTTTGAAATGACTGTTCTATATTTTTCCCCCATTAAATTGTCTTGGCACTTTCTTCAAAAATCAATTGGCTATAATGAAGAGTTTATTCTAGACTTTCAGATCCATCCTATTAACATATACATCTCTCCTTGTGCCATTACACAGTATCTTGTTTACTGAGCTTTGTGGTAAGACTCAGAATCAGAAAGTTATTCCTCTTAAGATATTTTGTTCTTTCAAAACCTTTGTATTTTCATATATATTTTCAGATTCGCTATAAATTTCAGCAAAAGCCATCTGGGTTTATGACAGTGATTTTATTGAATCTGTACATTAACTTGGGAATATTACCCTATTAAAAATTTTAAGTCTTCTGATCCATGAAATGTAGCTGCCTTTCCATTCATTTAAATTGTCTTTAATTTTATTTAACAATATATTATAATTTTCAGTTTGAAAGTCTAATATTTCTTTTGGAATTTGTTTCTAAGTATTTTATTTTTTATTCTATTGTAAATGAAATTTTTTTAAATTTTATTTTCAGTTTGTTAATTTCTCAGGCATAGAAATACAATTCATTTTTTTATATTGATATTCTATCCTGTAAACTTACTGCATTCATTTATTAGTTCTAACAGTTTAACAGATTCTGTAGGATTTTCTAATTATAAGATGATATCATTTGCAAGTAGAGATATTTTTATTCTTTTTTCCCAATAAAAACGTCCTTTATTTCTTTTTTTTACTAAATTGCCTTGACTAGAACAAACATAAAAATATTTTAAAGAAGTGGCAAAAGTGACATCATTGTTTCGTTGCTACTTATGGGGGAAGACATTCAGTCTTTCACTATAAAGTGCTATGTTCGCTGTGGGTTATTCATAGATGCGTTTTATCAAATTGAGGAAGTTTTCTACTATTCTTAGATTGTTGAGTATTTGTATCACAAAAGGACATTAGATTTTATCAAATACTTTTTCTGATTCTATTGACATAATCATGTGATTTTTGTTCTTTATTAACATGATTTCTCATTACTTACTGCTGCTATAACAAATTGCTGCAATTTAGCAGCTTAGAACAATTTGTTATTTTAAAATTCTGAAGGTCACAAGTCTCAAATAGGCCTCACTGGGCTTAAATTAAGTGGTCAGAGAACTGAGTTCCTTTCTAGAAGCTGTAGGGAAGAATCTATTTCCTAGATTTTTCCACCTTGAATGGAATTTCTGCATCCCTTGGCTTGTACTTTCCTCCCATTCCAAAGACAGCAATAGACGGTGGGGCATGTCTCACATTGCATCATTGGGACTTGGTCTCTCTTACCTCCCTCTATTGCTTATAAAGAATCTTGTGATTACATTGGATCCTCCCTGACAATCCAGAATAAGCTCTTCATCTCAGGCAGCTGATCAGCAAATTTAATTTCATTTGTAATTTGGATTTGCCCTTGATGTGTAGCCAAGTATCATGATTCTGCCTACCTACTATACAAACCAGTATGGTACTGGTACTACCATTTGACCTAGCAGTCCCATTATTGGGTATATACCCAAAAATATAGAAATAATTCTACCATAAAGAGACATACCTAAGTGTGTTCATCCCAGCACAATTCACAGTAGCAAAGACATGGAATCAACCTAAATGCCTGTCAATGGAAAACTGGATACAGAAAAGTGGTCCACATAGAATACTAGGACGATAGAATACTACGCAGTCATGAAAAAGAGTGAGATCATGTACTCTGCAACAACATGGATGGAGTTGGAGGCCATTGTCCTCAGCAAACTAACACAGGGACAGAAAATCAAATACTACATGTTCTCACTTATAAGTGGGACCTAAACATCAAGTACATACAGACACAAAAATGGGAACAACAGACACCCTGGCCTATATGGGGGTGAAGGGTGAGAGGAGGGTGAGGATTGAAAAAAATACCTGTAGGGTGCTATACCTATTACCTGGCTAACAAAAAATCTGTACACTAAATGTATCCATGTAACAAACCTGCACATATACCCCTGAACCTAAAATATGTTTTTTAAAAAGAAATAATACAGAAATATTATATATACCCTACATCTAATTCCCCTCAATGTAATATCATATAGATATATAGTACTGGAATATTGATATTGATACATTCATAATTCTGAACAGTTCCATCATGGCAAGTCTCCCTCGTGGTGTCCCTTTACAAACACATCCATCACCTTCTCTCTCAACCCACCCCCGTTTCTGACCCATGGAAACTACGAATCTGTTCTCCATTTCTATGATTGTGTTATTTCAAGAATGTTATATGAATGAAATGATACTATGCCACATTTGGGGAAGGACCTTTTCATTCAGGATAATTCTCTGGAGGTTAATTCGGGTTTTTGCATGTAACAATGGTTTGCTCCTTTTACTGACTGAGTAGTAATCCACAGTGTCTATTTTCCACTCTTTGTTTACCCATTTGCTTTTTGAGGGAAATCTGTGTGTTTCCAGTTTGGAGGTATTATGCATAAAATAGCTATAAACATTCCTGTACTTGGCCGGGCGCGGTGGCTCAAGCCTATAATCCCAGCACTTTGGGAGGCCAAGATGGGAGGATCACGAGGTCAGGAGATCGAAACCATCCTGGCTAACACGGTGAAACCCCGTCTCTACTAAAAAATACAAAAAACTAGCCGGGCGAGGTGGCGGGCGCCTGTAGTCCCAGCTACTCGGAGGCTGAGGCAGGAGAATGGTGTGAACCCGGGAGGCGGAGCTTGCAGTGAGCTGAGATCCGGCCACTGCACTCCAGCCTGGGCAACAGAGCAAGACTCCGTCTCAAAAAAAAAAAAAAAAAAAAAAAAAATTCCTGTACTGGTTTTTATGTGAATATCCCTTTTATTTCTCCTAGATAAATGCTCAAGGGTGGAACTGATGGATTGTAAAATGATTACACGTTTAGATTAAAAGAAAAATTCCGAAATGTTTCTTCAGACTAGCTGTACCATGTTAAATTCCCATGAACAATAAAGAAACTATGCAGTATTTCAACATCCTTTATAGCATTTTTTTTTTTAATAGCCTTCTGGTATGTGTGGAATAATCACTAATTGTGGTTTTCCGTTTCATTTCCCTAATGGCTAATGATGTTGAACATGTTTCCATTTATTTATTTGCCCTCTGTTTATCCTCTTTGACACAACGTCCCTTCCTGTCTGTCACCCATTTTCTAATAGGAATATTTGGTTTTTTTAACTATTAAAATTTCAGAGTTCTTTATGTTTCCAGCTATGAATTCTCTGCTGGATGTATGATTTGTAAATATTTTCTCCCATTCTGTGGCTTGCCTTTTCATCCTCTTATTAGGGTCTTTTACAAAGGAAATGTTTTTTAATTTTGATGAAGCTCAAATAATCAATTTTTTTTTCTTTTCTTTCTTTTTCCTACAATTCTTCTTAATATGCTGGGCTCAGTTGGCTAGCATTTAGTTGAGGATTTTTGTGTTTATATTCATAAAGAATTTAGGTCTTTAGTTTTTGTTTTGTTTTGTTTTTCTTGTATGTCTATGTCTGGTTTTGATATTTGGGTAATGGTGGCTTCATAGAAAGAATTGAGGAGTGTTTCTTCCTATTCTATTTTTTGGTAGACTTTTGTAAAGGATTTGTATTAATTTTTCTTAAATGTTTGGCAGTAAAGCCATCTGGGCCTGGTCTCTTCTTTGTGGGAAGTTTCTGAATTACTAATTTAATCTCTTTACTTGTTACGAGTCCATTAATATTTTCTATTTTTTCTTGAGTCAGATTCTTATTTGTCCCAGCTGGCATTGCAGCTCAGACTGCTACAATATTAAATAATTGTGGCTGACTGGTTTGTTGAGAAACACCCCAGAGATAGGGCTTTTTCTGCAAAGCAAGCTCTGAATCAAGTCACATAATGACAATGTCAAATAACGACAATGCCCCCAAATGGGGCTTTTCCAGGGAGCTTCAAGACAGGTCAGATCGTGGTAAAGCACTGGGGGTGGCATCTTTTGAGGAATTCCCATCCCCGTCCAGGGACTGCCAGCCTGCTGGCTTTTACAACTGCTTGGTGGTGAGGCAAACAGCTTTCAAGTTTGTCACGGCACTTAAGAGAGGAGAATGGGAGTAGGCCAAAGTGAAAGCCACTAACCCTTCTATTCTTAACCAGATTCAGCAACTTTGCTTTAATTAATGCTTTTCAGAGTGTTGTAAGCTTTTGGTTAATTTCCAGAGATGGGAAAAGTTTAAAGTTTAGTGTTGACAATGTTTGCCAACTTTTGCAGTGCTTCTAATGGAGGGCTGGATTTACAGAGTTTCTCACTACACCATTCCAGAATGTTCCCCAAACTGTACTCTGCTGTTACTGTCTGGTTGTAGGTAAGATAACGCAATTAAAATGGGGAGGAGGGGAAGCAACTTAAGCATTTCTAACTCACTTTGGAAAGTCAAGAATCCTTCAGTGGTCTTTCTTGGTTTTGCCAGTCATAATCTAAAAAAGAGTCAATTACAAATTAAGTTGTGAGCGCAAAGGTAGCCATGGCATACGTGGAGAAATTCATTGTCACCATCATAAGTAAAAAACTATTTATATACTCATTTTTTGAATGGCTCAATTACTAGCCCATAGTTTTCTGATGATTAAATATTTTAGCCTCCAAAACAGTATGGTGAACAATATGATAAATATCCACATACCATCACTTAGCTTAAGAAATTAAGCATTGCCAGTTCTTTTGTTTCCTGAAACTTATTTTTTTTAAACCAAGCTCCCAAATCAGTGATATTTTCCTGACATTTTCTGGAAAGTAAAAGATTTTGATTTCTATTGTTAAAATAAATAAATCTAAATAGGAAGGGGAGGTGTGGTTACTAATTTCTTAAAAATTGATACAACAGAGGTCTAGAAAAACTTTAGGTATGATTTCCAATCAACTACTACATTTCTAACATCAAATAATACATCAATAGTGGTGTTGAGCTCTGAGAAAATCCACACTATTTACAAGCAACAGTGCCCATATTCACATTTGCACATACTGAAAATATCATTTGGATGAGTTTTTGATTTACGAGGGCAGAATAGAACTTCAAATGAACAGCAAGAGTAAAATTCCTGGTACATTAGTCGGTATCTGTTTTTAATATTAGAGGAATTCATTTGAATATGTTGCTTTTGTTCCCTAATCCCCCAAAATAACATTTGTATCAAAGTTACCTGATGATATAAGTACAGTACACTGTAGAATGAAACTGTCTTTTCAAATATTTATCCTTTCTCTGGGGAATTTTAAGAATTGCTGAATTAAGGGATGGTTTTAACCAGAAACACAAGTACTCGCTAATTCCAAACAAATGAAAACCAAAGACATAATTGTAGTTTTCATCATGGTATTCTTTATACATGATCAATAAGAAAATTTTCTATCATTTTAACAAAAAAAGTTTTTGCTAGTCACTTTTATATCATAAATATTGCTGACAATAATGAAAATAATATGTTTATTTTACTCATTGATGTCACCGTATTTTATTCTGTTACTTCATGAGAAACCTAAGGTTCAAGGAATATCATATATTTCTGTAGACCACTCTGTGCTGGTAGTACTGATGGCTGTTACTTGGTACTGCTTATTCAAATGTTGACAAAGAGTTTCTTTCAGTGGTTCCTTTCGAGTGGTCAGTGGGCTGAGGACAGGTTATTTTTCACATTTTTCAAAATTGTAATTACAGTGTGATTCCCCATTAAAAAACGAACTGGGTGTGCTTATAAACTCAAGTAGCTAGATGACAGCTAGGCCCCGCAGGGTGAATCCAGTCAGAGTTGGCAACCTCGGAGGCAGGGAAAGAAGTAGAGATCCAAAGAACAGCCTCTCCCCGGGAAAGACTGGTTCTTCAACCATCGGGATCTGTCAGCACTTACCTGAGTGGCATAAGGGCCCTCTTCTTCTCTGTATTTGGGCATGGTTGTGGATTTCACCAGAATTTAAACTCGAAGGAAATATAGGAGACATTCCTAAAGAAGTCTATATACTCATAACCTTCAAATTAGTATCTTACTCCTGTAAGTTACTTGACCACCAAACATTTATATCTGGTTTTCAATTTGCCATTGCTGCCTGGATAGATAATCAAAGATGTTTATAACACATTTATTTATTTATTTTTATTTTTCTGAGACGGAGTCTTGCTTTATTGTCCAGACTGGAATGCAGTGGCACAACTTCGGTTCCCTGCAATCTCTTCCTCCCGAGTTCAAGTGATCCTTGTGCCTCAGCCTCTGGAGTAGCTGGGATTACAGGTGTGCACCACGCCTGGCTAATTTTTGTATTTTTAGTAGAGATGGGGTTTTGCTATGTTGGACAGGCTGGTCTTGAACTCCTGGCCTCAAATGATCCACCCACCTCCACCTCCCAAAATGCTGGGATTCCAGATGCAAGCCAAGTGCCCAGCCTATAACATAGCACATTTAAAATTGAACTTCTGGCTCCCGCTTTCTCATCTTTCCCCCATAGTCCTCCTTACCTCAGCAGGTGGCAATTTCATCTTTCCAGTGGCTCTGGTCATAGAATTGAGAGTCATTTATTAATTCTTTCTCTCACACACCTCACATCCAATCCATCTGCAAATGTTGTTGGCTCTAATTTTTAAATATGTTCAGTATCTGCTTCTGTTCACCTTCATCACTACCAAAATTCAAACCTACTAAAAGATCTCCCCACTTTCTACCTGTTCCTTATTACTATTTTCAAAATAGTGACCAGAATGATGCTTTTGAGGCATGAGTCAGAGCATGCCATTCTTATCCTCAAAATTCTCCAGTGGCTTCCTCTCTTCCTTAAAGAAAAAGCTGGAGTATTAACCATGGCACCGAAGACCCTGTGCGACCTCCCGCCTTGCTGATTCTCAGACTCCAGCACCCAACAGCACTCCCCATGTTACTCACAATCCTGGAGCCACTCAGGCCTCCTTGCTCTTCCTCAAGTGCATCAAGCCAGTTCTGGTCTCAAGATCTTTCCAACTATTGTAACCTGTGGCTAGAATCTTGTTCTCCCAGATATCCACGTGGCTTCCTATTTTAATTCCTATAGGTCTCTGTTCAAATATCACTTCATCACAGAGGGCTCCTCTGATATCTTCTAGGAGATAGCCTCTGCTTCCCTACTTCTCTCTCCATCTTACCACACTTCACTTTCCTCCATAGCATTTATCATCCTCTTACATAAAGCATTTAATTAAATAAAAGTTGCAATGATTGTAAGATTCATGGTCATTTTATGTATCACTAAGAAAGAAAATATACTGCTAATTAAACTGTGAAATAGTATTTGATTGAATTTTTATTTTAATCATACTAAAAGAGCTCTTTTAGACGTACTTAAGCATGAATTTCTATCACCTATTACCCTTATAAAAAAATGAAAAGGACAAATAAAAAAGGTTGACTTATTCCTAAAACTTGTTCACATTAAGAAAGAGTAAATTGTCTATATCACTGATTTTCTACACAGTATCATATTTTGTACATTCAAGAGCTTTAATAATTCAGTGTTTCTTTAAATGATGCTCTAGTAATGACTTTTGCATTTTCTTCTCTGCTCCTGAAGATTGTACATGTTTTGACGGTGCTTTTTTGATTTGACTAAAGTCAAATACATGAATCTGTGACACCAGCCTCTTATTACTCTGAAGAACTTTTTCTCCTCCAAGAGGTATAGCCACATTTACTGCCTGTAGGGAAACTGCTCTGCTATGGTGCCATGGTAATCTTGCACAAATCCACATAGGAACAACTTATGATCTCTGCAACAAGAGAGGATGGGGGGCTTGTAATGAGCTGCCTCAAAAGCTTCTTGTGGCAGGGGATGGTGGCTCACACCTATAATCCTGGCACTTTGGGAAACCAAGCTAATGGATCG
Source organism: Rhinopithecus roxellana (assembly GCF_007565055.1). Lineage (NCBI taxonomy): Eukaryota > Metazoa > Chordata > Mammalia > Primates > Cercopithecidae > Rhinopithecus > Rhinopithecus roxellana. Next base: position 30,027,674 of record NC_044565.1, read on the forward strand.
CTTGAGCCCAGGAGTTTGACATCAGCCTGGACAACATGGCCAAACCTCATCTCTACAAAAATACAAAAATTAGCTGGGTGTCTTGACGTGCATCTGTGATCCCAGTTACTCAGGAAGCTGAGGTGGGAGGATCACCTGAGTTCAGAGGGTGGAGGCTGCAGTGAGCCTTGGTCGTGCCACTGCATTCCAGCCTGAGATACAGAATGTGACCCTTTCTCCCTCCACCCTCCACCCTCCACCCTCCACCCTCCACCCTCCACCCTCCACCCTCCCACCCCCGGCCCAAAAGCTCCTTGCCTTGTCTCCTGGTCTACCTTGGTAGGCAGCACGAGTCAGTTTCTCATTGCCTCTCAGGTTTCTGCTCCTCTCTGTAAAGGGACAGCTTCAGACCGTACAACTGTTCAGCTAAGGTCTAGATTGTGTTCCTGAGCCTCAGCATGTCCCATAAGTCACGCTGGATTGTGTCCTGGCACCTTTGGTTTTGATATCATTTTTGGTACATAGGACAAGGACTGCAGGGAGCTGGCCCCCCTTTAGCATTGGTATAAGTAATAAGCTATTTGCATTTAAAATTGACTGAATCGCACCTTGACTTTGGCCTTGCCTTGTATTACGGTCTTGACACTGCCTTCTGATGAATAGCTTGGTCTGTATTACTTCAGTGCCTTTTGCATATATATCAGCTGGAAAAAAAATCAACAGCTTTATTTATTTATAGGTACCTTTGTTTTCTCAGCCATAGCCTGTTAAAGCTTATTGCTCTACAGGAAAGGATAGAACTCTGGTATTCTTCCAATAATGAATATTCATCTAACAAATATTAAATTTATGTCCTGCTCCTTTATATCTGTGCATTTCTGCATAAAATTTTGGCATTGATGTCATGTCATAATATAGTCTCTTAAAAAATACGTTTACATGGCAAATAAACTCAACATGTGTGGTACAATGGACATAACTCACGTGACTCAAATATCTAAAACATGAAGAATTACAATTAAGTTTACATATCACAAATGCCACCTAGCCAACAGTGAATATAAGGTGAGCTCAATTTTAAGATGAACCTCAATGTCAAAGATTAAAACAAAAACAATTATGGATTTTTGAATGGAGGGAATTTAGTGCACACTTGTGTGTTTGCTTCATGGCTATCTCTCACCCATGGAATCAAAGTTTTATGAGAAGGGACTCTATGGTTTTATTCATTATTCATACCTCCAGAGCCTAAAGTGTGGCTGACATATAGTATGCTGTCAAAACTAGTTTGCTGGCCGGGCACAGTGCCTCACGCCTGTAATCGCAGCACTTTGGGGGGCTGAGGTGGCTGGATCATCTGAGGTCAGAAGTTCGACACCAGCCCAGCCAACATGGTGAAACCCTATCTCTACAAAAAATACAAAAATTAGCCAGGTGTGGTGGCACCCACCTGTAATCCCAGCTACTTGGGAGGCTGAGGCAGGAGGATCACTTGAACCCAGGAGGTGGAGGTTACAATGAGCCAAGATCACACCACTGCACTCCAGCCTGGGCGACAGAGTGAGACTCTGTCTCAAAACAAACAAACAAACAAACAAAAACTAGTGAATAAGTAAGCAAATAATCTGTTTAGCAATATTTTCAGCCTACAAGAAACAGGTTGCTGTAGGACTTTTCCCCTCAATGGATTTCCCAATATCCTTCGATGATTGCTTATTGATAACTAAGAAGCAACTTAACAAAACTCAACTGCAAGCAAGGTTGAGTGGAAAATGCAGATCAAAGTATCTTTGAAAGGCTAATATAGAAACAGAGCATCATATTCAGGATGATGAAACAGGAGAAGGGAAGGCTGAATTTATTTCTGTTGCCATCTACAAAGGGGACTCAAATTCTCAACCTTCCACAGCTCATTCAACTACCTTCCATTTCATTCAGGTCACTCTTCTCACAGGCATCAAAATTAAAGGTTTCATTTCTAGAGTAAAGTTACTTTTTATATGCTTCATCCTATCCCTGTAGTGCTATTCTTTTCTCCTTTTGCAACATTCATAGGCTTCTTATTGTACCTAAATGTTAATTTACTGTTGAAATTGGCTTCGGTGGCTGCCTTTTAAAAAAGCGCCCGAATTCCTTTGCACCCACATCTTTACAAGTAAGGCATGGATACAATGGGGGACAGAAAATGTCAGTATTTTGTATGTATTTTTGACATACACAAAAGAGATGAGTCTGTGTTTATGTGCAGGAACTCATTCAGAAACTGCTCGGCTAGGAAGTATTTAACCTTTCAGAAACTTAGACATGTTAAAAAAGGGATTTTGGGGGTCTATAAAATGTACGTAATGTTTAACTGTAATACCTTGGAGTTGAAAGAAAAGGGAGGAGGAAATTTTGTGAGAATGTAATAAAATTTTATTGGCCTCCACTGTGGGATCTATTTCGGTGTCCTCTTTTTTTCCTGTTGTGTTCTGAAGCTGCAGTGCAGGGTTGCTCTCTGAAGATATTTAGTAATGAGGGAAAGATCCCCAAATAGGCAACTTTAAATGTCAAAGAAGGGAGCAGAGGAGGACAATAATAAGCTTAAATATTCTCTTTAAAGATCAATTTTTATTTTCTTCTTTCTATTCACTGAAAGAGCTTCATTTGTTTCTATAACCCTTCTATGTTAATAATGTAAACTCATCTTACATAATTAAGTGCCTAGGATTCCAAAGATTTTCCAGATATTGTGCAGAATATTGGCTTAACAAGGATAACTAAAAATACAGGATAACGAGCAAATGGATTAGGTCTTTACCTCATGTGGGCTGTAAATTATCCACAAAACAAACAAGAACTGAAGTAAAATGAGCATTATCGTTAAATGGCAGCATTTCTGAGGCAAATTTTTCTACCTGCTAATATTTAATGTCATTGCCTTGGAGGACAGGAATCTTAATATAAGTTTCCCTATACCAGCACATATGTATCACCTAACACTACTACACACTGATAAATAACTTTTGATGGTGACAAAGTTTCATCAACATAAAGCATTGTGTTTTCATGTCTATTGTATATTGGACAAAACTATCGATAGGAGGACGTGGAACCTGGCACCAGTTCCATTAAAAATCCTAATGCAATTTCACCTTCTAATAAATTTCACCTAAGTTATGATTTTGCTGCAAATATTAAGTTGCAGAGGATCTTATACCAAATCATTCCTGTAAACTATCCTCTTAGCTATAACTTAAAACATATGTATAAACAAATACTGAAATCTGTTTGAATTTTTGGAAAACATATTGTTTTGAAAATAAATAATCATAGGCTATATCCTGTATGTGGATAAATATTCATTTGTATAAAAATGTTGCAGTGTTTACTTGGTTTTGCCATGAAATCTCATTATCATCTTCACATTTTGTACATTTTAATTTATAAAAATGAGTCTTGGGATTTGAAAATAGAAGTTGTGAAAATAGGAAAAAAGATACAGAATATGTAGAAAGAAGGGTAAAAATACTGTAGCAATGAGGGAAATTAGTATTCTTTCTCAGTGCATTTTTTTCCATGCCATCAATACTAAGACCCAATGAATAAAGTGGCACAGGTTTCTAGCAGCAGCTCAGAATTACCAGGAGATGAGTATGATGACAAAATAAGAGGATATTTGGGTTTTTATAGTGTTCGTGTGGGTGTGCATGTATATGTGTGTGTGAATGTTACATATGCATGTATATTGGAATTGTTATATATATCTTAGGGATACACATTTGGATTTTCATAATACAAATAATATTAGTTATTATAAATATATTAACTACAAATATAAATATATTTTAAATGTATTTATAATGATATCAGAAATATATATATATTTAAATTTACTTATAATGACATCAGAACAAAATTGAAAACAATATTGTGACTTGTATAATTAGTTGTCCACAAGAGGACAAGAAGCTCAAATTAAATTAATCATTTTAACTTTCCACCCTGACAATTTATCATAATTTTGGGGGGGAAAATCCAATGAATTTCAAGAGTCTTCAAAAAACTGTACATGAGGTTTCCAGGAAATTATTGGCCTAAGTGTTTATCAGCAAGAGATTACACATCTTCTATATGTGTACTGAAATGTCATGTGCCTTGTGGGAGTGGTTCCTTATATTAAAATGGCACCATACATGTTTGTATGTGTGTGTGTTCATATGTATATACATATATGGTAAAAATATTTGCACATGTTACAGGCATATTTATGCTTTCATGCATAAACTTTTGCATACAAATGGATATTCTGTAATTACTTGCTACGTAGTTCTATGTGGTAATGTCAAAAAGGAACACAAATTTAAATACAAACTATTAACTAAAACATTCTATAGTTAACATAACAATTTATTTATTTAACAAATTTTAGGAATATAAGTGTTCATTTATTCTACTAAGATTTGCTGATTACCGATTAGCATTGAGTACTTGATAGATATTAGAGAAGCAGAGATGAAAAGATGAAAAAGGCCTCAGAGCTGATCACAATCTAGCTATCAGAGAAGAAGGTCTGTAAGGCCATTTATAGTGTTTTGAGAAAAATCTGCAGTCACTCTAATGAAGCACATTTCTGTCTGCCAGGAAAAGCAAAGCTACTACAAGAACTCACTACATCAATGCGTATTCATTATTGAAACCATCCTAGGAGAGCATGCATCATCACAGTCTGCTCTGAGGTCTGTGCCCAATCAAGCAAAGAACAACGGGGATAATCACACTGTGCAGAGGGTGACCAATTTAGAAAAAAAGGACTCTTAAGAAGATCGTCCAACGTCCTTAAATGACTTTCATTAATTTTACACCTTTTGCCAATTAATTGCACTTATGAGCCTTACTTGTCAATTACTGCATTCTCACTTTCAGCAATTGAACTAATCTTTGCCTATTCATATTTTGTTTTTTAAATAGGTATTTCCAATTATTGATATAAATCTTTATGATTACATTACAAATGTCTGACCATATTTATTCATTCTTCATAGAGACAAAATAAAGGTTCTATTGTCTACACTTAAAGCATGTTGTACTTTTTTCTTTACGCACAACTTACAATATTGTCCTTATTTGGTGATTATTTTAAAACAAATATATTCCATTTAAAACACAAGCTCAATAACTACAGATAAATTTATATTTGTATGTATATATACACACACACACACATACATGTATTTTTCTTATTCTGTTTTCAGTGTCTGTCTGCATACACGTTATACAGAAAAAGTTAAATTAGTATTTGATCAATAGTGAGCTTAATGTACCTTCATTTTTCACCTGCTGCATATACTTAATGTGCTGTTAGTTTACAAATATGAGTAAGACCAGGATAAAGGTATCAAGAAACTCAGAGCCTATATTTCAATGTGGCTAGTGCAATCATTGATTTATTTACTGAGTGTTATGATCACACAGAAGAGGCACTAATCCTACTTTTTATTACAGTGAGCTGCCTTCTGAAAGTGGCTCACTTAAAGAACATAGCTGGAGGTATTACATTATCTGATTACAAGCTATACTACAAAGCTATAGCAATTAAAACAGCATGGTATTGGCAAAAAATGTATATAAACCAATGGAATAGAAAGACCAGAAATTAACCTATACCTATAGACAAATGATTTTCTATAAAGGTGCCAAAAATACATAATGGGAAAAATACAGTCTCTTCAATAAATGGTGTTGGGAAAACTGCATTTCCACATGCAGAAGAATAAAACTGGACCTACTCTCACACTATACACAAAAACTGCCCAAAATGGATTAAGGATTTAAACATAAAATCAGAAACTCTTAAACTACTAGAAGAAAGCAGAGGGGGAAAACTACACGACATTGGTCTGGGCAATGATTTTTTTGGATTTGACTCCAAAAGCACAGGCAGCAAGTCCAAAAGTAGACAAACGGGATTAAATCAGACTAGAAAGCTTCTGTATATCAAAGAAAACAATTAACACTTTGCAAAGGCAACCTAAGGGTTGGGAGAAAATATTAGCAATCACATATCTGATAAAGAGTTATAACCAAAGTATATAATGAGCTCCAAGAATTCAATAGCAGAAAATAAAACAAAAAATAAAAAAAAATGGGCAAGAAGCCTGACTAGACAGTTATCAAAAGAAGACACGCAAATGGCAAGCAGATGCATGAAAAAATGTCCAACATGGCTAATCATTCAAAAAATGCAAATTAAAACCACAAGGAGATATCATCTCACACCTGTCTTAATGGTTTCATTGAAGAGCTGAATGATAACACGTGGTTGACAAAGCTGTGCAGAAAAAGGAACATTTGCACACTGTTGGTGGAAAATGTAAATTAGCACAATCATTATGTGGGTAATATGGAGATCCCTCAAAATACTAAAAATAGAATTACAATATGATCCAGCAATCCCACTTCTGGGTATTTGCCCAAAAGATTTTGAATCAGTTTGTCAAAGAGATATCTGTACTCTCATGTTCACTGCTGTACTAGTCACAATAGCCAAATTATGGAATCAACATAAATGTCTATCAGTCAATGAATGGATGAAGAAAGAATGGATAAATGAAATACTATTCAGCCTTAAAAAAAAGGACAATTCTGCCATTTGGGGCAACATAAATGGAATTGGAGAACATTATGCTAAGTAAAATAAGTCAGGTACAGAAAGACAAATACTATATGTTCTCACTTATCTATGGAATCTAAAATAGTTGAACTCATAGAAGCAGAGTTTGGAGTGGTGGTCACAGAGGCTGAGGGGCAGGGAAAATGAGGAAATGTTGGCAACAAGGTACAGAATCCCAATTAGACAGGAAGAATATCTTTTCCTCCTTTTTGAGTTCTACTGCATAATGTGGTGAATATAGTTAAAAATACAAACTGGGAGCAGTGGCTCATGCCCGTAATCCCAGCACTTTGGGCAGCCGAGGCAGGTGGATCACCTGAGGCCAGGAGTTTGAGACCAGCCTGGCCAACATGGTGAAACCCCTTCTCTACTAAAAATACAAAAATTAGCCGGATGTGGTGGCTTGAGCCTGTACAGCTGAGGCAGGAGAATCTGGGACTTGAACCTGGGAGGTGGAGGTTGCAGTGAGCCGAGATCGCACCACTGCATTTCAGCCTGGGTGACAGAGCAAGACTGTGTCTCAAAAAACATAAAAAATAAAATAGAGTACTGTGCATTTCAAAAGTAATTTCAAATGTCCTCTCTAGAAAAAATTTTAAATATTTGAGGTGACAGATATGGTAACTAGCTTGATTTAATTATTCCACATTGTATTTTTGTACCCCATAAATTTTAGACAATAATAAATTGTCCATTTATAATAAAAATAAATAAATAATATTACAATCAGTTAATAATTACCAAATGAATACCAGAGAAGTATGTTGTCTTTAAATGATGTCTCTTCCCAAAATGTTCCCATTTGCAACTGAACTAACAAAATACAAGAGTTACTGGAAACAAAAATTCGTGTGACTTTTTGTGTGCATTTATAGAGTGCACTACCATGACATGGAACTACAGAACAGTAATGAATTATGGTTTTAATAAGAATCCATGATAAGACAACTAAGAGGGTAGCAAAATAAAAGTTCCTGAGAGCTCCATCCTCCAATGTCCTATTAAATGTACAAGAAAGCTTCTGGGAAGGTGAAAATCCCTGACAGGACGCAGAACTAATGGCAACAACTGAGCATGTTCCTAAAATCATGGGGTATTCGGCACCAATGGGATTTGCTCCAATACATGACCAAAAGCATATCTAAAATGTTTCACTTATCAAAAACTGAACCTTGGTCATAGGTGGATCTGGAGAATGCCCCATATCCTTTGACATTATTAGAATTTGGTCAGTCATGTGATGTTGATAGGGTGGTTTCACCTGGGTAACTCCATCCTGAAATAGACTATTGGGGATGGAATTATCACAGGTGTCAATCACATTAAAAATGTGATTTGGCCATAAATATGAGACAAACCTGGCTATCTTAGAGCCCTAACTTTATCTTGATTGTAGAACAAACCACAGGCAGAATATGTGACTCATGGCAGCAAACTTAAAAAATATTTTCTTCAATTAAATGTGCACCTCAAACGTGTATCATTTCTTTGTGTTGGGAATGTTCAATATCCTCCTTCAGCCTATTTTAAACCGTATAATATATTATCATCAACTATATTCATTCTACAGTGCTACAGAATACTAGAATGTCTTCCTTCTATCAGTCTGCAACTTTGTGTCCTTTAACAAATGCTAATTACCCTAATCGGATCATTACACATGATATATATCAAAACATCACTATGGAGTCCATAAATATTTATAATTATTGTGTGTCAATCTTAAAAATGGTTAAAATGGTAAAGATAGATAAGTACATAAGTGTGCATCTCAAATAGATTATCTTCTGATGGACTACCTTATTTATTTTAATTTAAAAAAATAAAAACACTAAACATCCCAAAGTCTACAATACAAAGTAAACAGATGGGGGCAGGTAGAGTAATGTTTTAAAAAGTATGGTTACTGCCACAAGGGAAGATATATAGATCAATAGTATAGAATAAAGAGCTTAGAAATAAACCTCCACATATATGCTCAAAAGATTTTCAACAAGGATGCCAAGACTATTAAGTAGGGAAAAGGACAGTCTTCAACAAATAATGTTTGGAAACTGAATAGCCACATGCAAAGAAATGAAGTTGTACCCCTCCCTTGTACCATGTACAAAAATTAACTCAAAATAGATAAAAGACCCAAATGTAAGATCTAAAACTATAGAACTCTTACTTGAGACCAGCCTGGCCAACACGGTGAAACCCTGCCTCTACTAAAAATACAAAAATTAGCTGGGCATGGTGGTGCACGCCGTAATCCTAGCTACTCAGGAGGCTGAGACAGGAAATTGCCTGAACCTGGGAGGCAGTGGTTGCAGTGAGCTGAGATTGCACCACTGAACTCCAGCCTGGGTGACAGAGTGAGACTCTGTCTCGAAAAAATAAATAAATACAAATAAATCAATAAAACTATAGAACTCTTAGAATGAAACATATATAAAAATATTAAAAACATTACATTTGTCAGTAATTTCTTGAATGTGATACCAAAAGCAGAGGCAACAAAAGATCAAATAGATAAAATGGACTTAATGGAAATTAAAAACTTGTGAATCAAAAGAAACTATGAAGAGAATAAAAAAGCAACCCACATGTTGGAAGAAGACATTTGCACGTCATACAACTGATAAAGGATTAATACCCAGAATATATAAAGAACTCCCAAAACTCTACAACAATGAAACTCTACAACTGAATTCAAAAATGGTCAAAGACTCAAATAGACGTTTCTCCAATAAAGATGTACAAATAGACAATAAGCATACGAAAAGATATTCAACATCAGGAATTACTAATTAAATGCAAACTAATATCATGATGAGACCACTTTATACCCATTGGCATAGCCAAAAATAATACAAAATAATAAATGTTAGCCAAAATGTGAAGAAATCAGTAAACTTCTGCATTGATGATAGGAATATAAAATAGTTCAGGCACTATGGAAGACAGTAGAACAATTTATCAAAAGTTAAACATAGAATGGCCGTATAATCCAGGTCCATACCCAAAATAATTGAGCAAGGACTTGAATAGATATTTGCATACCAACGTTTATAGCAGCATTATTCACAACAGCCATAAGTGAAAACAATCCAAATGTCCATCAATCAATAAAAGGATACACACATTGTGGTGTATACATATAATGAAACATTACTGATTCTTTTTAAAAAATGAAAATTCTAATACATGAATCTTGAAAGCATTATGCTAAGTCAAATAAGCCAGGTAAAAAGAACAAGTATTGTAGGTTTACACTTATTGAGGTATCTAGAATCAGTAGGCAAATTCATAGATACTAACAGCAAAATGATGGTTGTCAAGGCCTAGGGGGAGGTGGGAATGGGGAGTTAGCGTTTAATAGTGTTAACTTTTAAAAACTCACAATTTATAATTTTAGAAAAGGAGATGAGACTTATTTCTTGTAAAGGGTTACGGGGGCAAGGTGGCCATCCCACAGGTTGAGAAGTGTGCTTCCAGCCAAGATCAGAGACAGGCACTTAGAAGCAGCAGGGTTTGGAGTAGGAGCTTTATGCTGCATAGGGTGGCTAAACATATATATTCAATAGGCTACAGGGAGAGCTGTGAATATTCATGAAGGGGGTCCTGACACACATATTGAACAAACATGTATGTAACATACCATGCATGTTCACTTTGGGGTGGAGGCCTAACATTTAATGTGTTACAGTTAAGCTCTCTACATCAAAAGGTCCTTTCAGGACACAAACACTTGTGAGCGCCTCTGTAAACCAGCCCAGAACCAGTCCGTGGTCAGTGGTCTTTAATCTGGAGCAAGTTAATGAAATCAGTCCCTTATCCAAGGAAAGCTGTAGTTAAGGCTGGTGGAAAAGGGGGACAGTTAGCCAAATGTCTGTGAACTGGGTCAGCTAGTCAAATGTCTGTGAACTGAGTGAGTTGTAATTGTTTTAATCTTGCGTCTCTCAAGGACAGTACTTGTTTAGGTGCTAGCGATAAAGAAAAACCTTGTGGCAGTTAGGGATATAGTTTACTTTTTAAGTGTAGTTGTGACTTCACCCTTGCCTGCCATGGCCTGAGGTCCTGTTTATAATTTAGTGTCTTATTGCCACGAAGAGTCTGTTCAGTCAGTCTCATGAACTGTTTTAACACTAACGCTGGTCACCCCTACACCATAACAAACGAGGAGGTTTATGCCTATGGTTTAGGCGAAACGATAAAGAGGTGCGTCTGACCATCCATCCCGTTGCAGATAGGAACTCAGTTTTAAGGATGTTGGGGGTCCCCTTGGCCAAGTTGGGGTCTGTTCGGTTGGTGGGGCCTTAGGACTTATTTTTAGTTTACAATAGGTACAAAGTTTCAGTCTGGGAGGATGGAGAAGTTCTAAAAATGAATAGCGGTGATGGGTGCACAGCAACGTGAACATACTTAATTTCACTAAATTGTGCACTGAAAATGTTTACATGGTAAATTATAGGTTATGCATATTTTACCACAATTAATAAAATAAGCTATTATGCGAAAACAAGAAAAGTCTAAGAAACTGGTATCAGTTGATAGGAACTAAGGAGCTGAACTAAGGAGACTTGACAACCAGAGGTGATGTGATATTCCCATGATATCTTGGAAGAGAAAAATGATAGTAGTTAAACAACTAAAGAGATCTGAATAAAGTATGAACTTAAAGGGGAGATCTATCAATATTTGCTTATTAATTATGAAAATGTGCCATGCTAATATGTTAATTATAGGGGAAACTTGGTGTGGGTTAGATGAGAACTCTCTGTACTATTTTTGCCACCTGTCTGTGATTCTAAAACTACTCAAATAGTTTATTTTTAAAAGGCATGGAAGAAAACTAAATAAGAGGTGGACCAAACACAAATATCATAGAAGTCAATCTCGTTCTGAGAAACACCTGACGTTTTATGAAAATGACTTCTGCTATTTGTAAAGAAAGTTTTGTAAAAGATACACTAGGCAACTTTACAACAAAAACAAAAGCAAAAACCTTCTTTCTTAGTAGTATAATGTGAATTCTTCTTATAAGTAGTAAATAACAATTTAAGAAATCATCAAATCAGATTATGGAAACAATTTGTATGCAAGTAGCTAGGCAACATGCAGGAAAAATAAATACAGATAAAGATTATTCAACAGAAGAAGAACAAAATGGGAGACAAGATGCAAAGATTAACTTTCTGAAACAGAAGAGGCAATAAACAGAGTTTAAAAATAATAAGGGGCCAGGCACGGTGGCTCTCACCTGTAATCCTAGGACTTTGGGAGCCGAGGTGGGTCGATTGCTCGAGCTCACGAATTCGAGACCAGCCTGGGTAAGATGGGAAACCCCATCTCTACAAAAAATACAAAAATTAGCCAGGCGTGGTGGTGTGCACCTGTGGTCCCAGCTACACTCCAACCTGGGTAGACCCAGCTTTTGGCTCAGAAAAAAAAAAAAAAAAAAAAAAAAAAAAAAAAAAAAAAAAAAAATTACTAAGAAAGTACATAATTAAAAATAAAAATAATTTCAAATTTAACCATTCTACAAGCAGTTACACTTTTAACTGTATACCAAAGAAAGGCTTTTCAAGAAGTGAGGAAGGAGTTAAAGCAGTTCGGTTCTGATCTATTCATTCATTTTACTGAAGAACTTTCATAGGGGTGAAAGGGTGAGGGCAGAGGGCAAGGGAACTGGTCTAATATTGCCAGTTGGAATAATTACATTTGTTAGTACAAAAAGATCTTATATTGAAAATAACCATGGCAGGATATCCATAGCTAAAGAAAAACTATGACAAATAAACTCAGAATCCATGGTTTTCTGAGGCAAGTTCCCCTACAAAATGTCACATTTCTTTAAAGCTAAAGTATGTCTCGTATACAGCATATACGTGTACTCTAGTTTTGTGTCCAGTTTTAACTCTTTTGATTGAAGTATTTATTTCACTTAGAGTTAACGTTAAGTATCTATATGGTGGGATTAATTCTGGGTTTTTTTTTGTTTGTTTTTTTTTTTCGCTGTTTTCTATTTGTCTCATTGACATTTTTGTTCTTCTGCTTATCTTTTACTGCCTTGTTTTGTGTTAGAGAGAGATTTCAATGCAATTTTAGATTCCTTTTTAAACCATTTTTAAAATGTATTGTCTTAGTCGTATATGGATACAGTTGGTGGTTCCCCAAAACTACTACAGACGTACCTTCTTTGATTGTGTCTGGCTTTTTTGCACTTCACAGATGTTACATTTCCTACATACTGGAGGTTTGTGGCTGCCCCTGCGTCCAGCAAGCCTATCAGTGCCACTTCTTCAATAGCATCTATTCACTTTGTGTCTCTGTGGCACCAGGTTTTAGCAATAAAATCTTTTTAATTATTAAGGTATATACATTGTTTTTAAGACATAATACCGTTGCA